>NW_015505652.1:1616124-1663851 GCF_001515645.1 Sinocyclocheilus grahami
ATATATATATATACATATATACATATATATATATACATATATACATATATATATATATACATATATATATATATATACATATATACATATATATACATATGTGTATCGCAATATAGTTATTTTTTACTTTAAATAAGGTCTTTGATATCAAAAATTTTGATGCATAGAAATTTCATAATTCTTGTCACCAGTGTAAATATCACAAAAAACTAATACTAGCCTAAATAAACTCAATCTCACTGAAGACAAGCAAACAGTCAGCGATTACATAAGAATAGGAACCTAATTTCAAGCAATAGGACAAAAACTACAGTAGAACAAATAAATAAGAAATGCTACATACATTGTATAAAGTAATTAAATGTATAAAGACATATTCTTCAATGTGTAAATTAAATATATATTTCTTCTTATTAACGTTATAAAAATGATTAAAGTTAAAAAAGTGATTTAGTCAAGAGCAGTGAGAGATTCTGACATACAAGTGTGTATTTAACTGTTCAAGCCTATAATGCGGCAAAACTAAGTTCAATACTGCCACACCATCTTCACGTGCGTGCGCCTCTCTGACAGCATTCAGACAGTGTGCATATAGCGAAATGATTTCTCATTCGCTGCTGATTGCGTATCAACAGCTTCAAATCACTTGTTTTTAACCGCAATGCTTAAAAATGTGTGCAAATGATAAGTCTTTGTGACCAAACCTGTGATCTTCATCCAGGGTCAGAAATGAATGGGAGCTCAGGGTAAAAATGCCATCAAAAGTGAAACAAATCTCCTTATTTATACTTATGCATTTGACATAAAACGGGGTGAAAAAAGGCCCGATTTGCAAATTTTGTGCATCTTTCAGACACGGGATTCATGATTTCCAGCTGCAAATCTCTGTTAAACATACAGCAGCTGCTGCTCTGTGAATATATCATATGTCTACCATGATGCAAACAAACTGAAGCATAACTAAAAACTAAAGACAGCTTCAGCTCAGTAAAAATCTCAGTAATGATGTTTATCCACATATGTGTGTGTGTGTGTGTGTGTGTGTACATGCCTGAGGCAGCTTGGGATTGTGGGATTGGTTTTAATGAGGCCATGTTTACTGCCACAGCTTCTGTGCTTTGAGGTGGAGCAAAAAGGACAGTCATGTGTCATGTTAATTCTGTAGCAGTACTTCATGGAGAGTTATGAAGTGCAGTGCTAGAAAGAGCAGATCTCTAGTCACACTGCAGTAACTGATGATGTCATACAGATTTGGACACCCTAAAGAATGTATAAATCTATTTATGTTATATTGCATTATATATCAAAATATTACCAAGACAGGCTGACAGCATTCAGAGCAGAAGAAACGCTCCATCTAAAGCACTGAGAGAGAGTGAGTGTGCGTATTAGATAAAGAAGAGGACAGACATTTGTGTTGACTGCAGCTATGTTTATGCCGTTGGCAAGTGTGCAGTGAGCTGAGATAAAGCACTTCCCATCCACACAATCACACGCACACAACCCAGGGCTAAACTGACATACACAAATACACTCCCGCACATGCATGAGGTTATGAGCAAACGCCGAGATCCGCAAGGGAAGAATGTTCCTGCATGTTCTGATTACAAATCAGGTTTCACCTGTTCTTATGTTGCATACTAAGCAAATGTGTGCTGCTGTTGTCTTCACAGGTGGAACAGACGAGCAGGCCAGATATCGCCTTGTTCCTCATCAAGTACCTGATGATGCTGGTGGTGGGAATCCCCTCAGTGTTTTGGGTCGGCAGTAAAAAGACCTGCTTTGAGTGGGCCAGTTTCTTCAATGGGCATCGCAGGAAAGAGTGAGTTTCGTGTAATGCTTGGAGAATTTATACCATTATTGTTTAGGCCTACAGTGCAATGTTGTGTGATCAAAAAACGTTTTTCAAGAAACACAAACTGATAAAGGCCTTGAAAGTCTTTTAAGCAGAGATGTAACAATATTAAAATTCTTACTGATTTTATTTATTTATACACTACCTAAATACACTTCCGTTCAAAGGTTGGGTATGATTTTTTTCATTAGAAAAAATAAGATTTTTTTTCATATTTTTTCCACCAGTATGATTTTTTCGTTAGAAGTGAATACTTTTATCCAGCAAGGGTGCATTATGTTGATCAAATGTGACAGTGACTTTTATCTTAAATTCTGTTCTTTTGAACTTTCGATTCATCCTAAGAATCCTTAAAGCATATCATAGTTTTTACAAAAATGCATTTTTTACCTTGATAATAAATGTTTCTTGAGAACTACATTAACATATTAGAAGGGTTTTTAAAGGATCATGTGACACTAAAAACTGGAGAAATTATTGCTGAAAATTCAGCTTTGACATCACAGGAATTAATTATATTTTAAAATTAGTGCTGTCAAACGATTAATCGCGATTAATCGCATCCAAAGTTAAAGTTTTTGTTTACATAATATATGTGTGTGTACTGTGTTTATTTATGTATATATAAATACAAACACATGCATGTATATATTTTTTTTAAAATTTACGTTTATATATTCAATATATTTATATAAATATGAATATATATACATAAATACGTGTAAATATTTTCAAAATATATGCTGTATGTGTGTGTCTTTATATATACATAATAAATATACACAGTACACACACACATATATACGGAAGTTCTAAGCGGCCATGCATTATTATTTTTTTCCCTTCTTGTTTTCTCGTTATATCGACATAACGAGAGTTGTTTTCTCGTTATAACGACTTAATTTTCTCGTTATATCGACATAACGAGAGTTGTTTTCTCGTTATAACGACTTATTTTCTCGTTATATCGACATAACGAGAGTTGTTTTCTCATTATAACGACTTAATTTTCTCGTGATCTCGACATAAAAGTTAAAGTTACAAAACTGCGCCAACAGGTGGCACTATTGACCTGAATATAACTGATGGGGTGTTGTAGGCTATACTGTATGTCCACTTTACTGTACGCGTTTGGGATAGAATATGAACGACCTCGTGATCGCTATAATTTGTACAGTATTGTTCATTAGGCTACTGACATTTAATTCATTCATAAATGTTAAGTGCTTGAATCAATATGACTATTTTGTGTATTAAGTTCTTGCTAGATGCATGAGTTTCACCAACGCGTTCTGTGTCATAAAATAATAACTGCTTATTAAAACCAAGGTTGACGTCACTGTATTCTGTTTGCACCTATATCTTTATTTGTGCTTCTTTGAGGTACATTATTGTTAGTTAATAAGCGGGGGTGTTCTGTTTATCTACAGTAGGACAGGCTTCAACGACGTAAAGAAGAAAATTAAGTCGTTATAACGAGAAAACAACTCTCGTTATGTCGATATAACGAGAAAATTAAGTCGTTATAACGAGAAAACAACTCTCGTTATGTCGATATAACGAGAAAATAAGTCGTTATATAAAAAATAATGCATGGCCGCTTAGAACTTCCGTACATATATTATGTAAACAAAAACGTTTATTTTGGATGCGATTAATCGTGATTAATCATTTGACAGCACTATTTAAAATACATTGAAATAGAAAACATTTCTTTTAAATTGTAATAATATTTTTTAAGCAATAAATGCAGCTTTGGTGAGCATGAGGAATTTCTTATAAAACCATGGAAAAATCTTACTAACCCTAAATTTTTGAACGGTAGTGTAGTTCGTTAAATAATTAGTTAAATATATTAACTCACATTTAAAATCATTTAAATACTACACGTAAATTTAGGCATCAGAGCATTATAAATTGCAGTATGAATACTTTATATTCATTTTGAGATTGGCTAAATATTACATTTATGAAATTATAAATGTTTTTAAAGATTAATTTTAACTTTTTAAATTTAAAAAGTAATCTAAATTTAAAAATAGAGAAAATGAGCATAAACAATTAAATATTAAAAATTTAGTATCTAGTATCATCCATTAACAGAAATGGTTCATATATATATATATCGTGTATCTGCCACATGCTAGTAGCCACAGGAAGTAATTCAGTCAGTGTGCATTTTGATAAAATTCCTACTAGACCTACAGTGCAATAAAGACACTTAATGGAGGACATGATGTAGCCACAGGAAATAGTTCAGAAAGTGTGTGCTGTCTCACAGGGGTTAGTGTAAAGGCTTCCTCTCCTTATATCAGGGCATTAACCTCCTCTCCCTCCCCTTGTCCCACCCCATCCTCTTTTGTTCATTTCGACTCCTTTATGCCCTCTGCCTTCCCCCTCTCTCTTCCTTCGCTCCTCTGTCGCTCCCTTCCCACTTTGCCACGTTTCCCTCCCCCGGCTCTTCCACCCTCAGCAGCATGGTGCACGAGAGCAGGCAGGTGCTACAGGAGCCCGACTTCACCCAGCTCCTCCTCAGGGACCCCAACGCCCCAGTGGTGAGGAAGTCTAGAGGCACCTCGACACAGGGCACCTCCACCCATGCCTCTTCCACGCACCTCGCCATGTTGGACGAGCCCCCCAGCGCCAGCACCAGCCGTGCGGGCAGCATGCGCAGCAAATCAAGCAGCTTCCACGGCAGCCTGCAGCGCTCCAGAGACGGCAGGTGAGGCATCCCAGTTATAATTCAATCTCACGAGTAGGCATTCGGAGGACTTTTTTTTTTAGCATATTTGGCACAGATTTTTGGGGATCCTTCATAATGCAAGTTAGTAAGTGTATTTACTAAGACATGCAAGAAACGGGAAATGCAAGTAACAACCAATTTTTTTTTTTTTTTGGATTGCAACATGCATTTGAATTAAATGGATAATCAGAAAAGAAAAAATGAGGGCAGGGACTTGGTTCTATCCATCAGTAGTTAATTAGATTTTGAGATGTGGGCATTGCAATTTTTTGCATGTTGCATTGATTTTTGGGGATCTGCAAAATGCAGTTAGTTAGACGGTTTAATAAACTGTCATGCAAAAAACCGGGTGATGCATAATAATTTGTTAATAAAAGTTGTTTTACGAAAACCTATATAAATAATGTGCACAATGCTCATGCATTGTAGGCTTTAAACCTACAACCTTTCAATTACTAGCCTAGATATCCAATATTAAAGTTGCAATGAAACCGAAGCAGCAAAAGATCTTTTCTTCTGTATACATCCAAATTAAACGGATATAGAAAAATATTTTTTTTAAATTAGGTGGGGATTTGGTTCTATCCATTGGTTGTTGATTGAATTTTAAGATGTGATTATTGCACTCAATTTTTTATTTTTTGCATATTTTGGAGATCTGCGAAATGCCAGTTAGACTGTTTAATAAACAGTCATGCAAAAACAGGTTATGCATAATTTGTGAATGAAACTTGTTATAAGAAATCCTCTACAAATAATGTGCACAGTGGTCATGCATTGTGGGCTTTGAACCTACAACCTTTCAATTACTAGCATGAATATCCAATATTAAACTTGTAATAAAACGGAAGCAGCAACAATTCTTTTCTTCCTTATTGATGCATACATCTGAATGAAACGGGTTATAGAAAAAGACTTACGAAATTAGGGTGGTTCCATCCATCGGTTGTTGATTGGATTTTAAGATGTGGCCATTGCACTCAAAATAACCTTTTTTTTAGCATAATTTATACAGATTTTTGGGGATCTGCAAAATGCCAGTTAGACTGTTTAATAAACAGTCATGCAAAAAACAGATAATGCATAATAATAAAGTTGTTATAAGAAATCCTCTACAAATAATGTGCACAGTGGTCATGCATTGTGGGCTTTGAACCTACAACCTTTCAATTACTAGCCTAGATATCCAAAATTAATGTTGCAGTGAAACGGATGTAATGAAAAAAAAACTGTGGGGTGAGGACTTGGTTCTACATATCAGTTGGAGTTTGAGATGTAGGTGTTGCACACAAATATCAATGTGGATAGTGCAGCGGCAGTTTAATAATTGAAGAAGTCTGACCGACATACATCACCAGATCAAGTGACATTCTGATTAAACATTGAAAAAACCTATTTCAAAAATAAATAATTGATGAATCGTTCAAAATAGGGTCTATAACATGTACTTACAAAATATATGGCCTGAAAAATAATACAAGTAATACAATATTATTTTGGGACAAGAAAATGTCCCAAAATAATAGCGCCCCCCAATTGTCCACAGCTGCCTCCCTGATCAAAGATCTGAACATCAGTGAATCTCATTCATTATGTTTCGCATCAGGTACACGGCTTGTAGTTATCGCGGCGTGGAGGAACGTCTTCCTCACGGGAGCACCCTGCGCCTTAATGATCCGCTCCAGCACTGTGGCGTCAACCGTCTCGACAGCCATTCACGGCACGGCAGCCTGCAGCGCCTGGAGAGCCAATCACGGCACAGCAGCGTGCGAGACCTCACCATCACAGCACAGGCCATCCAAAGCAGCCCTGGCAACGGCATTCACCGCGTCATAGAGGAGGATGCCACCAAGGCGTGAACTTTCACACGGCAGGAAATAGAGACCAAATGAGTCAAGAGAACATGGACTCTTCTGGCACAAACTCCTCATGATGGATGGCACAAATACAAGTGTTCAAACTACACAGTGTGCCATGTGCATTTCATGGGGACTGAACCCATGACCTTGCAGCTGTTAGCATTTTGTGCTACTAGTTGAGCTACATGAACTTCATGAATACATTTACTTTAAGACTTTCGATCAAAAGTTGTATAGTTCAGTTATGGACCATACCAAACACTTGAAATCTTCTGATGTACACTACCATTCAAAAGTTAGGGGTCAGTACTTTCCACAGATTTCTATTTCAAATGAATGCTCCTGATCAAATAAATGCAGCCTTGCTGAGAATAATAAACTTCTTTTCAAATCTTACCGACCCCATACTTTTGAATGGTAGTCTATGCATGTACTGTTATCTTTTCTTCTTAAAGGGTTCCTACAATAACAGGGTCAAATGTAAGGGCTTTTGATACGTCATCATTCTGTGATGTATCGAGGCACTTGCTGTTTTATATACTCCCCATGCTTTAAGCTTTCTGAGTTGTTCCACTACTGATGTGGTTTTGAATGTTTCTTTCCATTGTCTGTTGCACTTTTGACCATTTTGTAGAACAGAACTAGTGATGTATACGGACATCTCCGCACATTTGGGTTCAATTTAAATAGACAATTCACCCAAAAATGAAAATGTTGTCACCATTTACTCACCATTGTTACATTTCAAACTTGTATGATTTTCTTTTTTTCCTGTGGAAGACAAAAGGAGATGTTTAGCAGAATGTACAAGCTTCTCGTTTCCATACAATGGTAGTGAATAGTGACTAAGGGCTGTAAAGCTACAAAAATGACAAAAAAGCACCATAGAACATAAACGACTCACTTGCATTGCATTGCAAGTCCTCTGATATCTGTGGGGAAAAAAGAAAAACATTTATTCAGTCAATAATTGTTTCCAATGCCAAGTGTCAATTGTTTCCAGTGCCAATGTCTTAAAGTTGAAGGTGAGAAAATGAAAATAATTTCATCATTTTTATGTGAAATATCCAATTGAAAAGCATGAAGAGCTGAATAAAAAAAAAAGAAACTAAAAAAAAAATCGTCAGTCATTTTAGAATAGATATTGTAGGCATTTTTCAAATGGAAATTGGCATATCCTTTACAACCAAGCTCTTCTCTGTTGAGTTTTAGCACAAATAATAGTCAAGTCATTTTTGTGACATTTACCGAAAACTGTGAAAAGCTTTTTTTTTATATCATGTTCAGAGATCCTGAGTGCTTTCTGTACAAAATAAAACATCACTCTCAAAACGTTCATATCCGTGTGTGTCATTTCCCTCCGTTTATTGAATTACATCAGCGTCAGGTTAATATAGTAACGTCTCCATATATGCATAGTGGCCAGTTTATCCAGTCTTTGATTGACCTTACATCTGTGCAAAACGATTCATCCTCGTTTGAAGTGATATCCACCTTTGTCAAGTGAGTGAGAAACAAAATACAAGCATGAAACATATGGAATGATCAATTATGACATGCGAAACTGTACAAATGATTACAAAGCATTATCCTGAAAAAAGAATGAAGTGAGATGAGAATGAGCACAGATAAATGTAATGTCTAAGAGGTCGCTGAAATGCAAAGACATTTTCATTTGACTGGAAGTCTCTAGTA
The DNA here is from genome assembly GCF_001515645.1 of Sinocyclocheilus grahami. Lineage (NCBI taxonomy): Eukaryota > Metazoa > Chordata > Actinopteri > Cypriniformes > Cyprinidae > Sinocyclocheilus > Sinocyclocheilus grahami. The sequence goes on from NW_015505652.1 coordinate 1,624,277, forward strand.
GGTTTCCACCCAAATGTTTTTTTTCCATTGCTGTTGCTTACTACAGATGGAATGATTTAATTTGATTGTAACCCTTTTTACAAATTAATCAAATTAACCGAGTTTCCCACTTCATGGAAGGAACTGAATCTGGTGCAGAAATCAAGTCGTGAAGCCTGCATGAGACGGAAGACTCTCTTTCTTGTGCAACTGCAAACTGAATAAGGAACAAAGTGAAGACTGTGTCGCTTATTAGACGAAGTTTTAAACATTTCATGGAATAAATGCTCTTGGAACCACAAGAAACGCAATCTGACAACTACATAATGACAAATACATCCTGGCATTGTGGGAGCAGATTCTTGTAATATATTTTAATGGTAAAGTTTAACCTTACATTTAATAGCAGTGGTGAATGTTGTAACACCTAACGGGATAAAATTACTGAATTATCCATGAAAAAGTTTTCTGAAAATACATTTTTCCAAGGAAGAAAGAGCCAAACTATGTGGGAGAAGCAAAGTATTTCCCATAGTGTAACATTAGATGAAACCAGGAACAAAACGAAATGTCTTTTGTCTGTCTGCAAATCTCAAGATTACATGTTGGACCAGTTCCACAATTTGGACTTAACAGTTTCTAGATTGCAGAAATATGATATTTGTATGCAACCTTGCTGATATTTGTACAGTTTCGGTCAATGCGGAGACCAAACATGATGCAGATTTTACAGTTTAAGCACGCTTGTAGTAAAACAGCTTGCCCTGTGTCTCACAAAAATCTTAAAATTCCTGTTATTTAAAAACAAGCTGATGACAAAGAATTAAAATACACAAGGCAGTAGTACCGTCTCATAAACCAAAAATAAAATAAATGACGCAACTAAAGCTTTTTAAATGGTCTTGGCGCGAGTATATTAAAATAATTTTTTTTAAATAAAAGCAATGAGATTTTTTTCCCCACATAGTTTATCTCTTCAATATTTCCTTATTATATATTATACTATACTTTTAACCTATGTACATTACTGTGAAGCGTTTTCACAGGTCATGTTGGCTCACGGAAGGTTCGGATTACGTGGAGACGTCGTGTCAGAAAGCCTCTAGAAATTCCGACAAATCTAGGACAGGAAGCGATAGATGAGGTCGCCTGATATCTGCGGTCTCTCATCCATTTAGCTGAAGTAACAAACGAATCACTGCACACATCACTTTTAAAAGCAAATAAAAAATATACATCATTGCATTTTTTTGTGGGATTCTATAATGCAATCATCATTCCCGTACGGTCCACAGCTGAAGAACAGAGTGAGGGATGTGACAGTATTTTCCACCTTGAAATGGCTGAATGCTAAATAAATAAAAAGTTCACCCCTAACCCGCTCTATGTACAAACACCAGTTACATTCAAATCCAGAATTAACTTCCACTTTTTCCTCCAATCAGCTTCTGCGTGTCCTGGTCACTCAAACATACAAACTCTGGTGTTGGTGTGGGTTCTCCTTTGTATGTTCCCTTATGCAAATTAAGTGGGAGTGGCCTGTAGTGCCTGGGAGGGGCAGACTCAGAGTTTGTTGTGATTGGTTCATTGTTGAGTCCATCATGTGTCCCACGCCGTACGGTCTGTGCTCTCCAGTGAGAGGGACTTTGTCTTGTGCGGGGAGGCGGGGCTCGGCGGGCTGCTGAAGGTGGAGCTGTTGGAGGCAGTGGAGTGCCGGGGCGAATCAGAGTCCTGAAACACAAAACCCAAGAAATATTGTAAGAACAGAGATGCTACATTTTTGGGAATCTTAGAAAGTAGCTACTATAATCATCTAGCCCTAAGGTGTTCCTTCAAATACACACAAGAAAAAGACAGTGACGATGGACATAATTATGAAGCCTTTAATACACTATCATTCACATGTTTGGGCTCAGTAAGATTTGTATTGTTTCTGAAAGTCTCTTCTGCTCGCCAAGGCTGCACTTCTTCGATCGAAAATACAGCTAAAACTGTAATATTATAAAATATGACTACAATTTAATTGTTTTCTGTTTGAATGTACTTTAAATATCATTTATTCCTGAATTTTCAGCAGAATTATCCTTCAGATATCATTCTAATATGCTCAGTAGACATTTCTTATTCTTATCGATATTTTTGTAGAAATCGTAACTTCTTTGCAGGATTCTTTGAATTGAAATGATTTTTTTGTAACAATGTAAAAGTCTTTACTGTTACTTTTAATCAAATGAATTCATCCTTGCTCTCAAAAAAAAAAGACTAACCTTAAACTTGTCAATGGTAGTGTACACATGCAATGAGTCCAAATACTGTGCAAAAAAAGGGTGCAACTAAAATGAACTGGGATCTAAATTTTAGTAGCTTCATAACAGTTGGCTTGTAAACATGGCATACTTGGTTCAGAAAAGTCGCTAGTTCACATGCCCATCTCAAGAGAATATTAATCAGGATAGTTCACCCAAGTATTACAATTCTTTCATCTTTTACTCACCTTCATGTCATTCTAAACCTGTAAGACTAACTTTCTTCTGTGGAACACAAAAGAAGGTATTTTGGGAAATGAGTGCTCTGCAAAAGAAATAGTCCTACAAGTTTGGAATGACACAAGGGTGAGAAATTATGACAGAATATTCCCTTTTGGGTGAGCTATCCATTTAACTCAGAAAATATAGAAACTGCAAAAATGTACGTATGCTATATGATAAACTACTCAGATTTAGCATTTTTTTGAATGTTTACATTATATAATACTGCACTTGTCTCCCTGATTGGGCTCTGCCATGTCTACAATTTAAAACAATGGTGGAGGTCCTTTAATCCAGCTGCATTTTTGAGAACGAAGCACTACAAAGTAAATAAAATAAGTTACATTAAAGACAAGTGCTCATCTTCAAAAACATACTCGTAGCCAGTGGTTCGCAGCTATCAACGCTTCAAAGCAAAGCTGATTCCACACTCTATAAGGCTTGAATCGCACTCTTTGCAAGTATATGAACGCAACGCTTCAAGCTAAACAAGCTCATAACCAAACACATATATGTGTTGCATTCTAAACTGCAGCACATCAGTGTAGTCTTCTTTTACAAGTTGATGTTTATCAATAGTCACCTGAAAAAAACATTAATTTTACAGTAACTCTAGCGCCCCCTTGAGATCAAACCAAACATTTGTGTACTTGCACAGAGTATTTTTCTAGTCCAGCTCTCTTTTCTTCACATACACAGGGGGTGGCCAGCAGGAGCGGCATGAAGGCGAAACATGCGAATGGAAGCTTGCCATTCCCTACCGAAGCTCTCTGCTTCACCACAATCGCTCGTGGGTAGTGAAGGATAAGTTTGTGAGCTTCAAAAATGGGCAGTGGATACTTGAGAAGCACTCTGCAGGGCTGCCTGAGTGTGCGGATGACAGCAGGCGTGTGTGTGTGTGTGTGTGTGTTTCACTGCAAACGTGTGACGTTTACCTTCATTTTACTAAGCAGGGTCCTTAAAGCCCTTTTCAGATCAGGGGTCTTCTCCGAGGGCGATACCGCCTGCCACTGAGAAGGAAAGGGCAGACTGAGTGCCAGAATGGCTTCCAAACTTGCTGGAGGAGAATGGGGCGGCCGGGAGGCGCAAAGCGCAGCGGTATGGGGAGATGACGGGTGACATAAGGGCACGGGGTGGGTGGATTGCTAAGGATTCTGTTGGATGTAGTGGAATGGGGCGGCAGGCATAAAGTGGCGTAAGCAGGTGGGGGAACAAAGCACTGAGGCTCACTTACATTCAAGTGCTTTGGGGCAAATTATTACATTATAAGTGTTCCAACTTTACAGGCCTGATGGGAAGTGATGGGGCAAGCTGTTTTTTCTAAGTCAGGAGGTGTGCAGAATTATCATACACGAGGGTGAATAAATGATTTTTTGAGTAACACTGATAAGAATACACTTTGAGAGGCCATTAATATCCAATTTCCAACTAGGAATCTTATATATATAATAATTCAGATTCACAAGACAGCATAAGGCTCAAATTTAATATTCATGGATACCATGGATTGCTGGTCATGTGCCGTGACGTCCCTGCATAGTGCAAATTTGGCTTTGATGTGATGAGGTAATGAAGATACCACTGTCCCGATTCCTCCTACATCATGACTCACCTCTCTATCAAACTGAGAGAGTGGCGCTTCGCCCACGTCCATCCCCCCTCCTGATGACAGCGAGCTCTCGGAGGGTGACGTCATGGTCTGGCGTTTAGAGCTGTAGCTGCTGCCCGAAAGCTCTCTCCTCAGAGCGCTGCCGTTCTGAGAGGAGGACCCTGACAGAGAGGAGAAGAAAGAAATGAAACGTTAGGAATGAAACGCTTGGAATATGATAAATTTAAGAGCAGACATGTGTACTTACGCATTCCTAGACCACTGCTTGCGCTCATGGATCGCCCAGGTTCGGCTCGGTTTTTGGTGATTGAGGGGATGCTGACGGAACCGCTGAACCCGGCTCGATTGTCCTGAGCACACAAATTCTACAGGTTACACAGAGAAACACCACACACACACACACAGAGAGCAGGGACACACATACATGCAATGAGTGGGACAAACATGCCTCAATGAAAACAAACTATGGGATTCAATATTGAGATCTTTAAGATGGCATGTTGCTATCAACAAATATATCAATACATACTGTATGTGCATAAATAACCTTTGACACACCCATGAATGTAGAGACTGGAGAGTTGTTTGATGAGATATGCTTCCGTTCAGAAGTATGGGGTCAGTGAGATTTTTTTATGTTTTTGAAAGAAGACACTTATGCTTGCCAAGACTGCATTTATTTGATCAAAAATACAGCTGAACAGAAATACTGTGAAATATTGTTATTATAATTTAACGGTTTTCTACTGTATTATATTTTAAAATGTAATTTATTCCTGTGATGGCAAAGATGAATTTACAGCAGCCACTACTACAGCCTTCAGTGTCACATAATGCTTCAGAAATAATTCTAATATGCTGATTTGCAGCTCAAGAAATGAACAAAGTTCAAAAGAACAGCATTATTTTGAAACAGAAAACTTAATTTCTTTACTGCCACGTTTGATGTATTAAATCAGTCTTTACTTAATAAAAGTTTTTTTTTTTTTTAATTACTGATCCCAAACTATTGAACGATTGAACAAAAGTGGAGGGACTTGTTAAATAACCAGAAAAATGAGGTTGCAACAGCATGAAAGGGGTATTCTGAGTTCAACAGAAGTTAAGCTCAGTCAACTCAGCATAATACCACAAAAAAAATCACTCCCTCATTTTCTTTGAAAAAAGCAAAAATTACAGTTACAGTGGGGCACTTACAATATAAGTGAAGGGGGACAATTTGTGAAGAATTTTAAAGTAGAAATGTAAAGTTTAGAATTTTCTACAGATACTTTTTTAACACTTTTTCTGAATAGTAAAGGTTAGTGAGCAATTATTTTGCACACTAAAATCATGTTAACACATTTTGTTTGTCTTGTGGCTATACTATTAAAACAAGTGAAATAAATGTTTGTAATAATCCACATTTTGTCACAAATGCTGTCGACTGAGCTTAATATACTGAAGCTAGAATATTCCTTTAAAGATGAGCCTCTCACCATTGGTAGATCTCTGAGGATCTGCATTCCATCTCCAGGACCCATATGAGCCACATGGTTAAAATTCATAGGGTTTGAGATCAACTTGTTCCTTTTCTCTGGATCTTTCAACATGTCTCTGCAATCACACACACACACACACACACACACACACACAAGTTAAGTTAATATAATAGCCCTATAATGACTATAATGATATTTTGAAATAACAACAAAAAATAAAAATAAAGATACTGAAGCCAGACCTTAAAAAAAAAAAAGAATACTACATATGTGTTATGAAATAATATGTGTGTGTGTGTGTATGTGTATGTGTGTGTGTATGTGACATTCACCTCCTCTGCTGCAGTCTCTCCTCCTCAGGAATACGGAATGAGAATCGTCTCTTGCTGCTTATGCTGCGTACCATCTGCTTCCTGCTGTTATCACACACCTCAGGCACCACCAGTTCGTCCCCCTCTAAACACACACACATTATGCATTATCAGACATATTATTCAAATCTGAATTATTCATTACATCAAACAGCACTACTAAACAAAAAGTTTCAAACAACTACACCAAACGTGGGCTATCATTCTTGCATTTCACTAAATTAGAGACAGTGCCGTTACCTGCAGTCTTGTTTCTGAAGTAGATGAGTCTGACCGTCTCTAGGCCAAGGAGATTCAAAGATCCATCCATGTTCAACGGCCGGACCTGCACAGAGCCAGTCAAAGTTTATTTATTCATTTATAAGATGACTCATTTATGTGTTTCAGTAAATAAAAAGCTTTCAGTCATTCTATTATGTTAATTTTGTGCTCAAGAAACAGTTCTTATTATTATTAAACGTTGAAAACAGTTGTGATAGGTGTGCAAGAGTTCTTTATTTATTATAATGACATTTATTTAAAAGACTTCTGAAATTGAAATATGCAAACCTTTTTGAGAGGAATGGTCTGAATCCATTCCATAGTGTTCACATCAAACACATCCACTGCATTTTCACTGTAGACTGACAGGTAGGGGGCGTTGTAGCCTGCCAGATGTAAATCATCCACAAGGTCAATCTAACAAAACCTTTTCACAGCCACAGCCTGACCCTTGTCTTTAACCCTTAAGTGTAAATAGATTCTCTCTACTCACAGCAGGCGGTGGGCGTCGCGGGCCACATCAGCTCCTGCTGGCGCGAGCGTCTGCCATGTGTGTCCACATACACTGCAATTTTGCTGAAGCAGAGCAGCCGTTCTTTATGGGAGATTTCCACTGCACAAAGGGCATCCAAGTTGTCTGCCCTAATAAACGCCAACGTGGGGTCATCTGGGTGAAGTAAGCTGACCGGAGGGGCATCTCCATGCAAACTGTAGCGCATGAAGCCCGCTTGGTAGCCTACACATAATTGCTGGCCGAAGAGCACCATCCACTGGACAATTCCTGGAGCCTGAGATATAGAAAGGGCTGTTGATATTGCTGTGTACGCTAGCAAAGATGCTCTTTGTGATCTAATGAGTATGAACACTATTTACAATTAGGCTGCATATACTTGATTTGAAAAAATGAGAAGGGTTTTGAATACTGTACTTGTATGTCCATCAGATGGCAGTAGCGAGACTTGCTCTTGTTAATTTCATAGCAGGAGATCTGACGTTTACTGGCGAGGCAGAAGCAGGTGCTATTGCGCACCACACCAGACACCAGTGCCTGGCAGTTTTTAGTATCTGCCACCTTATTCTTGTCAATCTCCCTTCCATCGAGCCCCGCCATGGGGAGCAGACACACTTGTCGGTTCCTGCCCGAGATGACGGCCATTAGGTGCTCTGTGGGCATCAGTTCTACGTGATGCACTTTCTTAATGTCACCCACGCGCACAATTTCTAGCAGAAAGAACAAAAATGTTCAATGAATGTTGGTCTTGCATCAGTTATTTCAGTTTTAATGGACTTGTGGTTCAGCAATGGTAGTGCACTGTTTAAAACAGTTAAAAAACTGTTATATCTTATTTTGAGAGTTTACCACCTTTAATAGATTTGTAATCAGATGTCTGCTCTGATACACAGGAAAAAAAGAGAAAAAAACTGATTTTCCTGCTTTCATGCAAAGAAAGGTAATTCACACTTAGAGGCTATACTAAAAATAACCATTCTCTGTCACTCTGACAGAAAAAAACTGTTATATCTTATTTTGAGAGTTTACCACCTTTAATAGATTTGTAATCAGATGTCTGCTCTGATACACAGGAAAAAAAGAGAAAAAAACATTGATTTACCTGCTTTCATGCAAAGAAAGGTAATTCACACTTAGAGGCTATACTAAAAATAACCATTCTCTGTCACTCTGACAGACTGGGTTCTACATTTTCCATCATGCTCTATTTTTATCTGTCGTTGTTTTCATTCTCCCTCAAATTAAGTAAATGTCTGGCATTCCAATGCAATAGACTCATTTTTTCTGTCAAATGATGGAGAGCATGTCAATGTTTTTAACATTTGGGAATTACAGAAATTGTACCTCAACTACCCTGAAGCGCCCTGGTAGCTCATACATCAGACTTTACGAGGTTTAAACCAACAAACTTTAACTCACCAGTTTAGATTTTTGACCACTAAGTCACAAACCATTTATTGGGTAATGAAGAAATAGGAGGATTAATGAAGGAAGTTTTACCGTCTTTGGTGACGTGGATTACAAACAGGCCTTCCTCATTCCCCAAAGCAACCCGTTCATGGTCTAAACAGAAATTGTGACAATCAAACATTTTGGATTAAACACTTGGTAAGAGTATCAGTATTTGCTCTTTGGCATAGTGTTGATATGACAAGACGAGTTTTGTGTGTCTCTGTCTGTACCTATAATAGCAGCAGTCTGGGTGGTTTTGATGAGAGGAAGGGTGCTGTCATACGCTTCTTTAGGCACATACACGAAGCGCTCCTTCAGCTTGTTTTTCCTCAGGATGCGGTGCAGTTCATTCAGAGCACACACCCACTTCGTCCTCTCTTGCTCATTGTCGGCAAGGATCAGGATGCATGTCTTCTGACTGGAGGAGGCGGACAGCTGAGATGCTGTTACCTGTGGAATGAACGGAGAATAATGTATGAAAAGCAATTCAAAACTGTCTTGAAATGAAATGACTAATGACTGCCTAAGGCTATAGTTAGTTCAGTGGTGATTATTACATAATCGCCTGATCGCTATTATTTGATCTGTGATGTTTTGAAGAAACCATTGTGAGAAAAAATGCTCGATGAAAGAGGAAAGTGAAGAATTTAGGACAAAAAATTAATTACTATTCCTATTCTACAAAGGCACAATGCAATTATTACACCAACACTGGAACTAAGACAAATGGCCAAAAATGGTTGTTTGTAACAGCACAGATCAAAGATTTAGAGATCCGCTTTTGGTTATAACTAAATTTAGACAAAATGTGTAGTTATTGCATTTTGCATTTCTATGGCAATAGCAACAAAGATATATATCATAATTATACTACAAAATAATCTAAATAAATACTTTCATAAGCACTTTTTACAATATTGTTATTCATATCAGTCTCCCCCTGTACAGTATTTGCGAACAAATTCCAAGTTCAACAAAAAAATTCAAATTACATTTTTCAAGGTATACGCTACCTTTCAAAAATGTGGGCTCAGATTTAAAAACAATAATAATAATAAACACTTTTTTTATAGCAAAAAAAGTATAACGGTTTCCACAAAAATACTAAGCAAAACAACTTCAAAATGATAATAAAAAATGTTATTGTCATAGAAAAATGACAGAATGTCAGAAAAAGAGATTCTACAGTGAGAAATTACAAATTGCCTGTATGCTCTTACCCTAAAAATACAGGGGATATCCTTCTTGTTAGCATGGATGACATCAGACTCCAGAACAGAGCTGGCGGAAAACTCTTCATCCCTGCTCAGGATAAAAGCGTGTACAAGTACAATATATGAAATACTTGACTTCTTAAATATTTGAGCATCACATTTGAATGAAGATCTCCCTCACCTCATGTCAATGACCTGGTTAACTGTAACACCAGGCTGGGCACCTTTCCCTTCTCCAAGCTCATACAGGAAAAGTTTGAAGTCACATACCACTGCCCAGACCCTCTGCCAACCCCTTTTCACTCCTGTGGGCTTTGGTATCTGGAAAAGACCGTCAAAGCTCCATTACAAGTCAGCCAAAAAAAAAAAAAAAAGTTTGTGGCCTATAGTATACATCCAGATAAACAGTCAATGGTCGAAAAGGTATTTGGTCATTTCTGAACCCCATAAATAAAACAGAGTGGTCAACAGTGAACAAAATATGAAGAGCAAAACATATTTGGCAACTCTTACCCTAAGATGGCCCTCATATGCAGTCCCAATGCCCCTCTGAGTGTCAATTCCCAGTTTGCCCTTGGTTTGGTCTGGTGCGACGGGGCACACAGAGGGTGCTTTATCAGCACAGGTGACGTGACAGGAGAAGTTGCAGGCTGTAAGGAGATGTGGAAGACAATGGCAGTTAGTATTAATGAGCATTTTGCCAATAATGCATCCTTGGATTGGAGAACATTCAATAAACCTGAAAGGTTTACCAAACCCGTATGACTTTATTTCTTCTGTGGAACACAATAGGGGAAATATTAAAGATTTATGCCGGTTCTCCTTGTGTGTTCCTCAGAAGAAATAAAGTCATAGGGGTTTTAACATCTCGAAAACTAAAAAAATGATCATTTTTACTGTCGTTTCTAATACTTTAAACACCAGAGACTCCTTTCTTTTCTGTTGTCTTACCTTCACAGGTGCAGCCCTGACGGATGAGTCCCACCATTAGAGAGGTACACTGGGCACATTTGGTGGGAACGGTGAAGGTCTTCACACTAAACTGGTGCACCTTTGGCTGTGGAGCAGAGAACATCAGCAATGTAATTAACCATAACCATATCCATAGATGTTTCAATAGAAACATTACAGCATTAAGACAAATGTTAGACAATAGGATTATTAGACAAAATTCCTATAGCACAATACAGTATTATCGCACAATACTTATTTTTGCTGGAAATTCATGAAAAATGGGTTATAATATTAAACAACCATATGGTAATGCAAATTTCTGGATAATCTACTTAAATTAATACTTAAAGCAGTTCTGCAGCACAAATATAGAATGGTAAAATAAATACAATAATACACTACAGTTCAAATGTTTGAGCTCAGTAAAAAATGTCTTAATTTTATTCAGCAAGGAAGCAAATTAAACGTTTTATATAACATATACAGACATTCATAAGGTTTCCAAAAATTCAAAATTTCAAATAAATGATTTCAGAAGGATCATGTGACACTTAAGACTGGAGCAACGGCTGCTGAAAATTCAGCTTTGCCATCACAGAAATAATTAACATTTTAAACACATTCAAATAGAAAACAGTTATTTCTAACTGTAATAATATTTCACAATTTTATTGTTACAGTTTTTTTCTAAATAAATGCAGCCTTGGTGAGCATAAGACTTCTTTCAAAAACACTTAAAACTCTTACCCACCCCAAATATTTGAAAAGTAGTGTATATAAGTATATAATCTATACAGATTGACACATTTCTACTGCTATAATGTAAACAGTTACCTTAAGTGATGAGTGTCCCAAGCTCCCATAGCCTGATCTTCCTGTTGGAGCCTGAAGACTACGTGACATGTGGTCAATCAACTAGGAGGAGGACACCAACACATTATTATATAAACAGAAGTGATGGTAAGATTTAAAGGAATAATTGACTCGAAATTAAAATTCTGTCATCATTTCAAACCTGCCTTTCTTTCTTCTGTGAAACACAAAAACATTCATCTTAAATACTGGATCCAGGCTGGATCACTTTAATTATATGGAAAAAAGTGACCCGTGCATCTGCTTTTGTGCTTCACAGTCTGGAATAACATGAGGGCAATTAAATAGTAACAGTATTTTCATTTTTAGGCGGACTATTCCTTTAAGAGTCCAAATGATACCTCAATAGGCTCCATGTCACTGGCGGTGGATGGGGAGCGGGAGCGTGATATACGCCGAGATCTTGAGTCTTCATCTCGTGACGGAGTGTTGGAGGGAGTGAAATCTGCAGAGTCAAGCTAAGATACAAAAAGATGGTACTTATACAAAATGTGTCATGCGGCACAGCCTGTGATACCAGAAGAATATGCCACCATGCAGAGCGAAACACGCTCGCAGCGGTATCATGACAATAATATTTTTACTGGAATTACACCCTCTAAGCAGAACAAAGCATGTGCACCCAGGCACCAAGCCAACGAGTGAAGGCACAATACACCCACTACACAGAGACCACACACCAACTACACATGCAAGACGGAATGAAAGGCAAAAACAATAAAGGAAAGCATATCCACAATTTATGAGGGCCTTACATTAAAGTGATCTGTAAAGGATTAGTTTACAGAAACGTGAAAATTCATTTATCATTTGCTCACTGCCATGTCTTTCCAAACCTGTATGATTTCTGTATAACTTTTCAACAAATAACTACACTACTGTTCAAAAATTTGGGATTGATTAAGATTGTTTTAAATGTTTTAAAATGAAACCTGTTATGATCAACAAAGCTCCATTTAGCTGATAAAAATACAGCAAAAACAGTAATATTGGAAAATATTATTACAATGTAAAAAAAAAAAGTTTTCTATTTTAATATATTTTAAAATGTAATTTATTCCTGTGATGGCAAAATGTAATATTCAGCAGCCATTATTCTAGGCTTCAGTGTCACATGATCCTTTAGAAATCATTCTAATATGATGATTCGCTGCTCAATAAACATCTCATTATTTTGTTGAAAACTTGCAGCTTAATATTTTTGTGGAAAACATGATAATTTTTTTCAGCATTATTTCATGAACAGAAAGTTCCAAAGAACAACATTTGTTTGAAATAGAAAACTATTGCACCATAACATCTTTTAAACTTTTCTTTTTTTTGAATTTTGACTATCTTTGAAAGAAAAAGAAGACAGTGAAAACTTATTCTGTGCACCATGGAGAAAAACAATACGAGGTTTGGATCGACAAAACGGTCAGTAAATGATGTGAAATTTATCATTTTAAGCAATCAACTTTTATACAACTTATTTTTCTTTTTAATCTCAATTAATCTTTTTAATAAATTAGATCCAAATATTAAGCCAAGTAAATGAATTCTACACGTTTCCATTTAAATGGGCTTTTAAAATGTACCATAAAAGCACATGGTATGGAAAATAAACCACCAAGTTTAATTAACTAACCCAGTCAATAACCCAGATTCTCTGAAGTATATTAATATATAACACTTCAATTACATATATGGTTCATATGTGTTTCAACAGATGGAAGAAAGGTTCCCAAACACATTTCAGATGCATTTAAGCATGAAAGGTCTCATGCAATACAGATATCACCACAATCAGAGCTGCCACCCATGCAGTTTGCAAAACAGACCGTCACAACCTCAGGAAAAAATATGACAGAGGGGGGGATTTTGCTGTGACACAGGACAAAAATGGGTCTTACACGTCTGGTTTTGCTTCCAGGACCAAAAGAGGGTGATCGCTTTATATGGAGAGAGAAAAAAAGATGAGTCAAACGTCATGTACAAGTGTCAGCTGGATACGATCATGGCCTGGGACGGCAGGTTGGAGAACGGAGGGAAGGGAATGAGGGCGTGTAAGAACACATCTAATCTGTGGTTGGATTTCTGGGCATAGTTTACATGCACAAAGGAATCACTTTACATCAAAGAACTCCAAGGAGTCACTACCACAAGACACTGGAGTGGATGTAGGATCAGATAAGTACAGCATAACCATGAACTATATCGTTGGTTAGGGTGACCATACATGCCATTTTCCCAGGACGCATCCTGGCCAGGATTTCTATATTGCCTAAAATATCTAGGTTTTGGCTTTGTTTGCGTGTGCAGACCGATCGGTGTATGACATCAAAATACCATACAGACGGTTCCTTATGCTTTCAAAATGCTCTCAAGGTACTTTGATGTCATACACTGATCGGTCTGCACACGCAAACAAAGCCAAAACCTAGATATTTTAGGCAATATAGAAATCCTGGCCAGGACGCGTCCTGGGAAAATGGCACGTATGGTCACCCTATGCTATTAGCTTAGCAACATGCTAATGCCAAACTGTACTAGAATCAATTGCGAGTTGAGCTTCCTTTGATATTCTGTTATTATTCCTGTGGGAGTTTCATAACTGGAGTAGGGCCTTTACTTGTCTGCTTTTAAATGTGTAAAATGAAAAAATTCCACTATAACATGGCTGAAGAAGAACTTACATCTTCGCAAAATTCAACTAAAGAAGACGAAGAGGAAGAAAATGAGTCCTGATGGACAACAGAATGAAAAAACAAAACAATAACCATACACATTATCACAGGAGAAAAAACAGAAAATAATACAACAGATCAGGATGTGTCAGAAGAATACAGAAAGCGTGTAAAAAAAAAATGTAAATAAAAATGATGAGAAAGATTTCTTTGGAAACCAGAGTGAACCTGGGATCTCAAACTTACATCAAACTGATCCAGAGCAGAAGTGGGCGCATTGAGAAATGCCAAGAAAGAATTCTGGGAATCCTGATGCTTCACTCCTAAAAATGACAGAATCTTATTAAAACACATTTTTTAAATCTCATCAAATTAGACTGTAACATAGCCAGAAATGCTCTTTTTATGTCACATCATGAAAAGCAATGCTGAGTAGGTTGGATATTTGATTGTCACCAGTGTTTTTATTGTTTTTGTTAATTAAATGTAGCCGTGGTAATTAACTGAAATCAGTTTAAGTACTAAAATTACTCTAATTAAATGGAAATAAAAATAAATTAAAGCTATATAGGAATAAATAAAAAAAATTAAATGTAAAATTACGAAAAACTAAATAAATAAAAAAAACTATTTAATATTTAAAATATTAATAAATGTTACAAAATATATAAATAACACTGATCACCACCTCTCCTCAGTCTCAGCTCCTCTGTCTCTTTCCTCAGCCTCTCAATTTCTGAAAGCAGCTCCTGGTTTCTACTTTCGGAATCTTGCAATTTGCTGTAAGATAAAAATAACAGAAAAAAACTATGCCACTCTATTTAAATTCACCTCATTCAAAAAGAGAGTGAACAAAATAAGCTAAATTTAGCTAAAGCTCTACTGACCAAATCAAAAGACAAGTTAATTTCAAAACTATGCACATAAAGAGTGAAACGAATGTTGATTGAGCTGAAAAAAAGTTATTAGACTTTAAATGAAATCAGCAAACCAGATCTCTAGTTTCAGTAGAGTTGAGCAGAACTATGCCGATATGTGTGGTCTTACCATTCTGTGGCAATGTTGGATGCTTTGACTTTGTTAAGCTCATCCTGGATGGACTGTTTGGCTCTGATCTCGGCATCCAGCGCAGACTGCAGCTCCAGACGTGCAGACATGTCCAGCTTAGCAAAGCGCCTCATCTTCCACGGCATGTCCTAACAAAGCGAGAAAGAGGCCCACCACATCAGACATGCAGGAAAATGAGAATATGGGTTTCATCTTTATCTACTGTGGGCATGTCTCACCGTTCCTCTGGCTCCCAAGCTGGTGTTCCTGAGCCCTTCAAGCTCCTCTGTCATTTTTGTGGCTAGAGCTTGGAGGTAACCACGAGCATCTTTCTCATCGCTCACCCTGTATAAATAAGTTTAGTTCAGCTTTACCTTGACATAAACCACAAAATGTGTATATGCAACTGTATTCAAGTGATGAATGGTCAAATGATCTGCATGATCTAGATCTGCAAAGCCATGCAGACATGGGTAAAGGTCATCATTATCACGCATCTTTCTCTGCAAGTGTGATGTCACGTGGCTGCAGGTAGGGGGCTCCACTCACCACTGGATGATCTCAGTGATCTGGGCCTCCCAATGGGCAACGCTCTCCTTCTTATCAGCCAAGTCTCTCATCTCCTCCTCCAGCTGCCTGTGACTATTGCTGAGCTGCTCATATATAGAGCTCAGCTGAAAAGAGAAAAAGAGACCACAAAGAGTTAAGAACAGAAAAGTAAAGATGTGAGGAAGCAGACGGATAATTATTGGGTGGATATGACAGGCATTGCAGTTGTTAAGGTGGTTGTTAGCATGGTGCTACCAGTGTTGTTATGGTTAACTAAAACTAAAACAACAAAAACATAAACTGAAAAAAGCTTAAATAAAATATCAAATTTAGATATTTATTATAAATAATAAATATTATATATTTTTATCATATTACTGCATAATTGTATTATATAATACAATTAAACTTAAAAAAACTTTCATGACGGCTAATCTTGACATGCACTAAAATGACTAAAAATAACAAAAACAAATAAAAATAAAGCTAAAAATAAATATTAAATATATAAATAATACAAAAAGCACATAACAAAATTACTACAACTTAAACTAAAATTTTAAATCTACCAACACATATTTAGTTGGTAACCAAGCAAGCACTGACTTTGTATGTCAGTAGTATGGAATACTGTCAATGGCTATTGTCAACTGTTTGGTTACCAACATTCTTCAAAATTTCTTCTTTTGCATTCAATAGAAGGAAGAAACTCATACAAGTTTGAGGGTGAGTAAATAATGGCAATTTTCATTTTTGGGTGAACTATCCCTTTAAGTATAAATCTATGGCAGTTTTTCTCTCATTTTATCATCTAATCAATTAGAAAAACAATAGCGCAGTTTGTCATTTATCCCAGATCAACTTTACTAGCTTTCATTGGTTCTTTGTTCAGTAGGAAAGTGAACATTGTACGGAAGATAGGAAGCAAACATAATATGTTACGGCGAGTCCATGCAAAACCTCTACAGTGCTCTTTGATAGGAATGTGAATTTATTCAGGCATTTCACATCCTGGTTCGATTCCTTCCAAATGCCATCATTCTTGCTTATGTTTCGAAACCTCATCCAATCTGGCATTTGACATGACAGCTCTGGCCGGCTGCGCTATTGTTTTAAACTGCCTTTGTGTTTTGGGTTTCCAGGTATTTTTACGAAATGAATAATGTTTAATATCCATGCCACCAAAAATAAGGAGCCCTTTAATATCTGATATGTCCAAACTTGCAGAATTATTTGACTGGCTGATTCCGATTTTAACCCGCAGTCCAAAGTAAACAGTGGCTGAGCCAAGACGCAATTTTGTGTAAGTGTGTGTGGTTACAATCTCTCTCTAGGAATGTTAGCAGATTTGAGGAAAGAGTGCCAGAGGAGAAGGGGGAATTTCAGGGGTTTGATGTATACTTTTTGTGATGAAAGAGACACAGGCTAATGCATCTCATGAGTGTTGGCACATGTGTTTGTGAGAGCGATAGAGATCTCACTTTCTCCACTTCACTTGCGAGCTTCTTGTTTTCGTCTGTCAGATGCGCTCTCTCCCTCTCGTACTTCTGCTTGTACTCCGTCTCAAACTCCTCTCGCTCAGTTTGGCTGATACAAACACAACAATGAACATGATGAAGTTTACAGTTCAGCTACAATCTGCTACTATGGAAATTCAATGTAAAGAAACAGAACTACAGGTTCACACTGGTGGCCCAACAAGCTAGTGGTCTCATTATGACCATGGAACATTCACAGACCATGGTTCTTATATTCAATATCAGATGTATGCTTCTAAATGTCATATAAAAACAATCTGGTGCATCTGATTGGCTCTTTCTGCCTAAGTGGGCGGCAAACAAGAAAAGCTGTAAATATCTGCTTATATGCAAAGACTGAATGTGCCAGCAGCTGTAAGAAAACACAATGCTTTTACTGACAATGTAAAGAAACTGCATAAAAACCTGGTCACATATAGTCACACATGTACCTTTCTCTGCGGGTTTTCTCCAGTTTATCTTTGAGCATGAGAATCTCTTTCTGGAGTGTGAGGTGTTGACCCTCAGCATTGCGTAGCTCCTTCTTCAGGCCCTTCAGCTCGCTGCTGTGGAGTGTCTCTCTGTGACACAACTCCTCCTCATACTGCACGTTCTTCTTCTCCAGCTCTGCCCGTATGCGCATCAGCTCCTGCTGTTGGTCTGAACTTGCCGCTGCGTGAGGTGGCCCAGTTTGTTTCAACTGCTGTAGGAGGATCGAGACATATGCAAGCATGAAGTGAAAGAAAGGACTAAGAGAATGAGAGAAAAGGAGGAAAATGGGAGCAAACAAGATCTAAAAGAGTTTTTCATGTATATATATATATATATACATATACACCAGTAGAGATTTTGGACTATCTTCTCTATCACAGTTACATGCTCACGTGATGTTGCTGTGCTACGTGGTCATGAAAACTCAACGTGTTTTTTATACCTTGTGGTTTAATTTTGATTTTATTGAATAATAATTTGTTTTTAAACCGTTGAAACACAATCAACAGGCGCACGCACGTGAAGACGGTGCTCAGAGAGTACGGAAGTATTGAACGGAGTTATTTTTGCCGCTTTATAAGCATTGAACGGTTAAATACACACACTTGTATGCCTGTTTTTGCAAGTATCCTCGCAAACAGTATTTTTGGTCTTAAGTGAAAGCAAACAGCTGAGAAGGAAAACAAGGGTAACAGTATATCAGATCTGGGTAGCTCTTAAAGTGAAAGCAGTCTAATATTCCTGCTGTCTGTCATTCATGTTAATCTCTCACTGTTCTTGACTAAATCACTTTTGTAACTTTAGTATATATAATATATATATATATATATATACACATAACATTTCTAAATGGCCAATTATCAGGCAATTAATGTATATTAATGTACTCATGCATTGTCACCTTCATCCCTTCCAGTTCCTCCTCCAACTGTCTGCTGTACTGTTCGGTTCTCTCTCGTATCTTCCTCTCTTTCTGAGCTTCTGCTGCTTGCTCCTCGGCCTGGGCCTCCAACTGAGAGGAAAACACCACAAACTTCAAATACGCAGCCAACAAAACCACAAATACGATACCATTGATGATTGCTGGGGCACTGCATCAAAATTACAAACATGTTGACTTGGCTTATGTAAAGAGGTCAAACAACAGTAAGTTTCAGAAAGTATACCTCTTTGCGCATTCTCTCAGCTTTGCGAATCTCTAGCCGTAGAGCCTCTAGTTTCTGCGAAATTCCTTCCATCTCCTCCTCTTTGTCTCTGAACTGTCGGCTCAACCGCTGCTTTTGTGAGCGCAGATCGCTCAGCTGCTCGTTCAGCTCAGAGAACTCCTGTATGGCCACCATCTTTTGACTGTGAGCCTCCTTTAGCTCCTTCCCCTGAGCCTTCACTTTCTCTGCCAACTCCAGCAGCTCCTTCACATATTCATTACAGAGTCAAAGTTACCATAACTTAAGGCTGGAATACACTACACAACTATTTACCAGATATTTCCACTGATCTGCAGACTGGACAAGTCAATGCTAGCTACCGAAAGTCAGAGTCAATCTAAAGTTTACAGATTTCATCGAAAATCACATAGTGCATTATGGACAGACTTTTTTAGCTTCAGACTATGATTCCATCCAGTCGGAAGACATCAGACACGTTTGATATTTTGAGATATTTTGTTTTCATTCGTCATGTGTCTTCCTACTAATGTGACACGATTCTGCAATAATTTTTTATGTTCAGTATAACTTAAATGTCTGGTAGTGTGTGATCCTCAGTCGTTTATAGCATGATGCCCAAAATTTCTCTGTAACAGTTTACAAAGTTGATCCCTAGCGTTTTAAAATATGTTCACATTTTAAGTCATATAGTGTATTCCAGCTTTTACTGTCTATGATCAACTATTTACTAGTCATTGAGTTAAAGAGTAATCTGTTAAACGGCATGGTTAAAGATTAGTCAGCTCATGTCACTGTTACATTATACTATGCCAGCTGTCACACACAGCACAGACCATCTTTAAGTGGTTTACTGGTCTCCCAGTCTAGCCAAGCTGTATTCTAATGGTTTTAGAGGAGTTTTGGTCATTTTTTAGCAGATTAACAAGCTGAACATCAGCTTGGCCAGGCTGGAAGACCAGCTAGACCGGTTTAAACCATCTAAAACCAGTAAATCTTAGACTAGTTTAAGACGTAATTTAGAATCCTCATTTTTGGATTAAAGGCCAACATGATTGGAGTTGGTAAACCACCTTGGATCACCTGGTGGAGGCGTGGTTGAGCTAGTTAACCATACTCCAAACATCTTGACCTAGTTGACAAGCTTCAGCTACCTAGACTAGTGTAGAAAGCAAGCTAACAGTATGATTTTATGCCTATTTTTAAAATACAATGAAATAGGTACCTTGTGCAGATCATCTTTCTCTTGCGTGACACTCTTCAGCTGTTTCTCTAAGCTCCTGATGACCTTAGAAGAGTCTTCCAGGTCTCTTCGAACCGTGCTGGCCTCCTCCAACTGCTGTTCCACTTGACCAGAGTCTGATGTGACGAAACATTAAGCCGGACTCAGTGTTGGGTGTAACTAGTAACTAAGTAATTAGTTACTGTAATTTTATTACTTTTCCCTTGAAAAAGTAAAGGGATTACTCTCATTTTTTCTGTAATTTAATTACAGTTACTTCTTATGTAATTGAACTTAATACTGTATATAGACTGTAGAACATTTATATACAATACAATACAATACCAGACAATAGTGGATTTAACATCAAAATTTAAAGTCTAACCTTAAATTGCATGCTTTTTATCTACCCTTTTCACTTTAAATACTTTGGTGAGTTAATAAGAATATTTGTAACACTTTAGTGTCCAATTCTCACTATTAACTAGTTGGTTATTCGCATGAATATTACTGGGATATTGGCTGTTTATTATTACGTAAAAAGCACATGTTAATGTCTTATTCTGCAAGACCTTATTCTAAATCCTTAATCCTACCCAATTCTTAAACTTAATTGTCAACAACTACTTTACTAAGTATTAATAAGCAGCAATTAGGAGTATATTGAGATAAAAGTATAGTTAGTTCATAGTTAATAGTTAGTTAATAGTGATAGTGTGACCAGAAGAATTTATGTAGTTATCTATTATTTATTTGAAAGAATTAAAAGAACCGTTTCATGTCTTTCCTTGTATCATTCATTAACTTTGATATAGGATTCAGAAAGTAATTAGTAATAAGTGATTAAATACTTTTTTGGAGAGAGTAATTTGTTCAGTAATCTAATTACACCATTGAAGATGTAACTAGTAACTAGTAATTAATTACTTTTTTAGAGTAACTTACCCAACACTTATAGAGTCTTTGTCTAGAGATGTCACTACACTCAATGGGTAATCAATAGAGTACAATAAAGACCCAAGACCAGGACTGTGCCTCTGACTGAGCGTGTTCTAACCCAATATCGAGCTCTCACCTGCTATCTGTTTCTTCAGGATGTCGATCTCACTCTTTAAACTCCGGATCTCTACCTCTTTATTGCCATTCACCGGGGCGTCCGAATCAGGGTACTGCAGTGCCTGCACTGTTTGCGTGGACTCTAAGGGAAAAAGGATGTTTCAGAGAGACAGAAAGATCAAATATGATTTAGTGTGGCTGTGGTAGTGCCCTCACCCTGTAGTTTACGTGCAAGTTCGGTCTTCTCCTGCTCTAGACGTCGGATCCTCCTCTCATAGGCCTCTGAGGCCAGGCTCTCCTCCAGGCTTCGCTGAAGATCAGCATCTACCTGTGGTGGTCCAATGGACTCCCGCAGACACCCTCGATCTGATAGTGTGCTATAGAACCACATCACACAAGAAACTGCAGTTCAAATTTTGTGATGCCGCAGAATAAATCAAACTGTTAAAGTGCACTACAACCTACACTACCATTCAAAAGTTTGGGGTTGTTAAGATTTTTTTGTATTTTTAAAATGTTTCTTATCCTCACCAAAGCTACATGTATTTGATTAAAAATACAGTTACAAAAACAGTAATATTATGAAATGTTATTACAATTTAAAATAATTGTTCTCTATTTTAATATATTTTAAATTATAATTTATTCCTGTGATGAGTCAAATAATCCTTCAGAAATCATTCTAATATACTGATTTGGTGCTCAAGAAACATTTATCATTATCTCTGTTAAAAAAAGGTTGTGCTGCTCAATATTTTTCTAGTATTTTTTGTTCTGCATTTATATGAAATATAAATCTTTTGTATCAATGTAACTGTCATATATATTTTTTTTTACATATTTTAAAAAGGCAGGATGAATAAATATATAACTCTGTTCTGCATTTATATGAAATATAAATCTTTTGTATCAATGTAACTGTCATATGTAGCATTTGGACCAATCAGACACACAACTTTTTGTTATATATTTTTCTAGTATTTTTTGTTCTGCATTTATATGAAATATAAATCTTTTGTATCAATGTAACTGTCATATATATTTTTTTTTACATATTTTAAAAAGGCAGGATGAATAAATATATAACTCACCATTTGCTTGTGTAGGTGAAGCCTATGAATGGGAGGTGGTGTCCAGAAAATGGTGTGTGTGAAGGTGGGGGCAACGTCTCCTAAAATATAATATAATCCAGTTCTGTATAGTGGCATATTTAAGAGGAAATGTGTCTCTGCAAAAATCTATCAACCACACATTAAGGCACTTGTGTGGAATAAATTAATCAGCTTCAGGATAAAATTAGAAAGAAATTAGACACATACACAGTTTTTGAAGCAATCATCATCCACGTCAAAGTTGGAAGTGTCTGTGGGGCTGCTGACTTCGGGGATGTAGGGGGCTTCACATGTGCGGATGTTGTCCCAGTCGATGCCTGTGAAAAAGGGGTGATGTTTGAAGTCATCGATCCCATTCTGGCCTAACCGGTGTTCTCTGCTGCAGATCAGCCGCCGTATGAGATCTTTAGCCTCCTCAGACACATCTGTCACCTGAAGTGGGAACTGAAAGCGCTCCTGAGAATGAATGAGTTAAAACATACTTAGTGCTCAGTGCTACGCATTGAGACTCTCTCAAATATCTCTGCCTATCTGCACTAGTTACATGTGTTCGATTAGTTAATTCCCACACAGAGCTAAATGAACCTTGATGAATAGGTGAATTTTTACCTCATTGTTAGGTTGAGATGACTAATCCAGAACAAAATAGTGAAGAAAAGACAAAAATATTTTTTAATTCAAAACTTCTACAATCCACTCATGACTTTTTGTTTTATACCAAGAAAGAGACACAAACAAATTATCCTGGTGGTGAACTAAACATGGAACGGGTTACCTAGAAATTAAGCTACTCTACTGCAAACAGATTTCAGAAGAGGATCTCTACAATTAAAAGTGAAATGTGTAATTTCTGCATCACTAGCATCGCATAAATAGCACTTGTTTTCCTGAACAAGCTAATGTTTTCATAGTATAGCATTTTTACACTATTGAGGAGAAACAACCAATGAACGGCTTGCTTGTCTCTAAAGGATGTACAGTATTTTAACACCTACAAATTAAACATATCACCTTAAATACACATTGGAAAATAACAACACTGTCAAGTTACTGCACAGAATCACATGTTGGTCTACGATGCAAATTAACCTTATGATTCATGATCTTTCCATAGGTCTCCACCAGGGATTCAGCATAAAAGGGCGTCTCTCCATACAGCATCTCGTACATGCACACACCCAGAGACCACCAGTCACACTCCGGCCCGTACTTCCCCTTCCCGTCCTCCATAGCCTGCAAGATCTCTGGAGAGATGTAGTCCGGGGTCCCAACTGCCACAGAGGACTGGACCTGAGAGAAAACAGGAAATTATAACACAAGACTTACTTAGCAAGTAATCATGTGCTTGACAATTCAGGATTGAAGATCAAACTCACTGTCCCATCTTCCATGAGCTTGAGGCATGAGCCAAAGTCAGCCAGTCGGATGTGACCGTTCATGTCCATCAGGATATTGTCTGGCTTAATATCCCTGATTACACATAAAACACAATGATAAACATTCATGTTCTAAACCAAAAAGAACCATAACAAAAAAGTCAAAGTATTATAGTGTCATGCTAAATGAATATGAGAATCATTAATTGCCATGGTGTGTGCATATGTATTAAATTAAATGATATAAATAAATGTATACTTACAGTATTATTTGTTTATTTTTGTTATTATTTGTATTATGTGTATATATAGTTAAATAAAAGGTGTATATATCAGACCACACTGGTACAGTGGTGTGTAGGTGGACTAACAAAGGGTCTGTGGTGTCCTAATGAGGGTCAAAGGTCATGTACATACTCCTACCGTATTACACTTACTCAAATAACAGCACAATTTGTGCCAGATTTCTAAATTGTCCGGGATGTTTCATACAATATCTGTTTAAGACGCCTAAGTTTATCTATATCAATAAATCACACAACTGTCCTGTGGCTGGCACAAGTACAGTGATGGCTGTCGTAAAAGAGATAAGCAAAACTTTGAAGGACACGCGCACGCTATCTCACTCAAACAGCCGGGGGATTTACCAGTGTCAGCACATCATCAATCATAACAGCTCATAAACCCTAAAACTCAGCACTACTGACGTTTTTGTTGCGCTTTACAGCCAACTACATTGCAGACATTACAAGCTCATACAGCATGTGTGTGTGTGTGTAAGCTGTGATCTTCCAGTTTTGGCAGAGTTGATTATTAATGCAAGGTATGAAGATATATATGTGTGCGTGTGTGAGGTGAGAGGCAGGCAGCCACCCCCTGCTGTCGAGCAGTTGAATAGAGGGCCAAAATGAACCATGTATGAGAGGTCTGTCTGAGATTGTGGTAGGAACTCAGTGGGTGGTGGATCTCTTTTCATAATGGCTTGACCTCATCCACACCGAATAATGAAGCAATATTGTAGTCAACACTTCAGTGTTTATATTATACTGCACACCTGTTTGGGTGTCATGTTTCGTAAGCTATTTAACCATTAAGAAATCACCCATAATTTTTTAATCACAGAAAACAAGCCTAAATAATTTAGAAATGCAACAAGATTTCATTTAAAATGTATTGTATACATATTATTTGAATTCATTTTAATACATATATATCAACTATGAAATAAGTAAATATAAAATATATTTCTTTACTATATTTAACTATACACCACCATTCAAAAGTCTCTGAAAGATGTAAGTTTTCTGAAATAAGTCTCTTATGCTCACTAAGGCTGCATTTATTTCATAAACAGTTTTATGTTTTAATATATTTTAAAATAATTTATATTTTTTATTGTATTTATAATTTGTTAATTTAAAAATTTTGTAATTTATTTCTGTGATGGCAAAGATGAATTTTTAGTAGATATTACTCCAGTCTTCAATGTCACATGATCCTGCATAAATCATTCGAATAGGCTACATTTGATGCTCAAGAAATATCTTATTCAATTCTTATTATAGTGAATGTTGAAAACAGAATATTTTTATAAAATGTGATACTTTTTTCAGGATTCCTTAAAAAAAATCTAAAGATATAATGCTAAAAAGAACAGCATTTAATTGAATTACAATAGTAGTGTACCGGTATAAATAGATAAAGCACCCAAATTAACTGAATAATTCAGAGACATTATTATTTCATTATTGTGGCAGATAATAAAAAGTTAGTGCAATGAGATGCAATGACAACCCACAATTGATGCATTAATTTTTCAGAAGGAAAATCATTACAGAATTTATGTACAGCTCCGCGGACACAATCAATTAGGTTGAGTTTATGTTTTAACTGAAACACAAAATATTTATAAATACATTTATTTTTTTTCAATAGCAAAATCGAACCCAATGCACAGCAGATCTCTCAACAGCCATAATCCATGACCAATTCTGCAGACCATCCAGACCCCTCATTTTGCTGAATCTGTCATTGAGGTCTTAAACAGTTTTTTCTTTCCAAGAGGGTTTTGGCTTGATTGGGCCATTCTCACCATCACGGTCCAGTGCCACAGAGCAAACATCAGAAAGCAGAGGAGGACATGCTAAACCAATTACAGAAGTAGAGAAACTCTGAGCCAAACAAATATGCTCTACAGAGTCCATAGATTAACACTATGAGCTAACAAGGTTTACTACAGATAATGTGGAAATATTCATGACACAGCCATTGGCGATGACTCCATAGCATTATTACTCCATCCTTGGGTGTGTAACTCATTGCTAAGCTTATATTTATACTGTTAAACTTGGCTTGTCTTATATCTATATTAGATTTGGTTAACCTGGCCGCATGCCTCCTGCTAGGCTAAATGCAATTCCCTTTGTAATGGTGCATTAAGGGGTCCGGTCTGGTCAGCAGGGGTTGTAGTGTAGGTGATAATTGGGTGGCTCTGTCCCGGGCTGCTGTCTTAAGGAGCAGCGGACTGCGAGCAGAGGGAGGTAATCCCACTTTAAGACCACAATAACCATCTGTGAGCACCATCTGGCCCGGCCTCATGCCTACCACAGGGAGAGCTGGTCAGCTATAGATAGCAAGAAAGAGAAGGGGGTGGGACTCATTGTATAGGGATGTTGTATACATTTCAGCAATTCATTCTGTCCTTTATTACTCGAGCACTGAGCTCAATCCATTATTTCTAAAAAAAAAACAGAAGAGTGGATTATGTGGAAACTTCAACTTGTAGGTCAAGGCCCTGTTGTTGAAAAAAGCTGTTCTACAAGCACTAAGAACGCCGTAGACGTCGCCAAACAAAACTCTTTATGAGGTCATCCAATCACCTGTGCCAGTTCAGATGAATGTGGCTTTATCCTCAGGCAACGACTGTGCATCTTTCTCTTTGATAAAGGATCTTTACAGGTAACAAGAGATTCCCTTTTGACATTTGAGGTGCGACGAGGCATGTCTTGGCGGCGAATGAAATTCCAGATTCCTTAGAAATCAGCTGAGGCATCACACACATGGCTTTGATCAATAGCAGGACACACATATGGCCCTGATCAATAACCGAGTATAATGCAATGGTCACGCACAACAAAAACACGCAGATGCTAGTGCATCCAGTTGGCTCTTCGGCTGTGACATGGGCTGGTCCTTTTCAGTGAAAGGATCAAAATGCACCCTATGCAAATATCTGGCCGAGAGGAACTGGGCACTTAACACCACTTACGAGCACAATCTCTAAAAATCCTCCACTTTAACACAACAGCTTGCCCACTTAGTCTAATGAGGGCTGGGTGAAAGCAAGGGCTCCAAGCTTTTCCTGGAAAGAGCTTTCGGGGCAGGAGCCGACAAATGTAATCTGGAGACTTGAAGTGTGAAAGCTGCATTTAAAATGTAAATGTGAATTAATGAAGTGACAAAAGTCATTTGAGATTTATTAAATCCATTTAAAGGCATTGTTAACCCAAAAAATTAACCTTTATTCCTCGCCAAATCATTCTAAACTTGTTTTCCATGGAAGATGCAGCATGTCAGGTTTGATGTCAATGCTGAACGATAAAGTCTCTGTCACACAACTTATGTAATAAAGTAAACTTATAATAAAAGTATAATAAAAGTGAAATCGCAATGTGTTTCAGTGTGATTATTAAATTGCAAAAACTGTGATTTAATTAAATAAATGTACTGCAGGTTTTAAAGTCAAATTAAATAATTATGTTTATAATAATATAATATAATATATAAATCATTACATACTTTTTATATCACTGTTTTAAAATAGTAATATTTCTTGTTTTGTTTAATATGTGTATCTTTAATAATAATAATAATAATTATAATTATTATTATTATTATTGTTATTATTTTTTTCTCACTTTATTTGTAAATTATCAAGTATTAAACATTTTCAATATTTCAAAAATACAGTTAAAATGACATTTTAACATGTGACTATATATAAAGAAAGGGCATCAGAATAAAAATAAGAAACTATTAAAATAAAAGACACATTTAATTATAACCAAATAGTAAAGTAAAAATTATTTTAATAATAATAATAATAATAATAATTATTATTATTATTATTATTATTATTATAGTCATATATAAATCACAAAATTTTTGGCCAAATTGAGCAGTCTTACAAACAAGCACAAAACCTGGAGCTCCTCTTTTTAAATCACACTTTAAATCGCTATTTGATTTTATAAAATAATTTAGTATTGACTATTTTCATTATTTAAGTGAAATATCTCTTTAAATCTAATTTTTAGATGGTACAGTACTATTTATGTATCACTGTGCATTCGTGCAAACTGTGGTGTCATTTCACACAGTACATCCACCCTCAAGCATACAGATGTGCTTATTCCCAAATGCACACCCTTTAACACGGCTTGCTCATAGAAAAACACACCCACGCCAACCCCATTCCCTGGAGACCAATCCACTCTGTCCCCACCCTCCACAAACCAGGCGTGCCAAACTCTCACGAGAGGAGAGCTAACCACACCTCTAACCCCATGATTACTGCCTTTAACTTTCCCCTGCCTGTCCCTCTGGGTGCCCCAAAAGCAGCGACTAAAAGAGCTGCATATAAGTTTGTGAGGAAGACAACATGAGTACATAACAGAAAGTGTATGTTTGTACCCAAATGATGTGTTTGGTGGGACTGTTGAAGCACACCCAAAGTCCCAGTACAAACACATTCATCACACTGAGGGCTCTATGCAACTGGTGCCTGTCAGTATGCAAATGTTGACACTTCCTGTGTGATAACTGAAGATGGGTTCCAATCCAGCCTGCCCTCAGACTAAACATAGCCTTTTTCCGACTCATTGCACTCTGATTTCATGCATGCTTAGTTGATTCGAAAACCCCATGAAATCAAAATGTGTGTTTTGTGGCTTTTAATCCATGTGCATTCATTTTGAAGTCATCTATATGCTAACATACACTATCATTCAAAAGTTTGGGGTAAGATTTGTAATGGAAAAACTATTACTAATTAAGATTTTAATATATTTTAAAATGAAATTTATTCCTGTGATGGTAAAACTGATTTTCCAGCAGCGATTATACCAGTATTTAGTGTCACATGATCATTTTTGATCAATTTAATGCATCTTCGCAGAAAACAATATTAATAAAATATTCATATTAATATTAAATATATTAATATTAATATAAATATTTCCTTAAAAATCTTGCTGCCCTCAAACTTTTGTATAGTAGTGTACTATGAAAGATTAACAAAACTGACTTTAATCAGATACAAGTTTTTCTTCTGTGAAAACATCAAAAGCACTGATGACTCATGTTGCACTACACAGATTTTAGTCCAATCAAATTCTCCCTAAAATGAGAATGCTCTCCCTATAAAACTACTTGTAACTAACTAGAAAACATCGTCATGGCAAAATAAGGATGAGCCATTTAATACACCTCACCCAAACATCTGGTTTCAATCAAGACGTCACATTTTGGCTGGTTAACAAGGCATCTGCTTTCAAATGTCATCAAAAAACATGTATTTTCAATAAATAAAAGAGTTTTACAAGCAAGCAAGACTACAAAAAAGATTGCTGTGTACAGTAGGTCAATGATATGATTATACGTTTATTGATATGGAAACAAAAAAGCAATATAGTGACTTCTAAAGCCACTTTTTAATGTCTATTCAATGCTTTCATCTGCCACAATGATATATTTAAATGAACATCATTCAGGGGTTCAGCAAATACTGACATATGCCATTCATTTAATTAATGAGTGAGCATTTAATTCAGTCAAATTTTTAACTGATTAACAACCTTAGTTTAAAGAGTCAAAACCCACCTGTGAACATAATGTAGCTGATGCACAGAGTCAATAGCCAAGACCATTTCGGCCAGATAGAACTTGGCCATGTCTTCAGGCAAACGATCTTCAAATTTACTGAGCAGAGTCAACAGATCTCCCCCTACATAGTAGTCCATCACCAGGTACTGGGAGGAGAGAAAAACAGGAAGAAAATAGGAACAGAAGAAACAAATATAATGGAAAACAAAGATATCAATAATTTTACATCTTTTAAACTCCCTTTACCCTTGGATTAACCCATCCCATCTCAATTATCCATGACATTCTTTCATCTAAAATCTCTTTATCGTTCTTTTCCTCCAGTTTCATTCCCTCACACTCCCACTCATGGAGCTGAACTCAAAATGATAATTCATATTAGAGCCCCTCTTCTTCAGTCACGCTATATGCAACACGGCACAGATAAATATATAGTCTGCTATAAAACCGTGTCCCTTGAAACTCTGTAAGCAGTGATTAATGATCATTACATTATCTCCCCCTTTGGACTTTATCAAGCGAATGTGAATCAGACCCAATGTGAGCTTGAGAGTTCTCACGCACCAAGTTGTTCTCGTCCTGGAAAGCATAGTGTAACGTTGTGATCCACTGACTGTCCCCGTTCACCAGCACGTCCCGTTCCTCCCGAAAACATGCCGTCTGAGAAAAATAAGGTTAAAATGTCAGAGAAAACCACTTTTTTGGAGTCAGCCATCAAATATGTACCCAACATATTTAGAATGACTCCAACCAAGGGGTCTGTTTCCACAGTGAGGAATGGTTTCTGAATCATATAGAGCAAAGACTGTTTGTTTTTAAGTGGTTTCTCATGCAATAACACTCTCCTAGGAAGCTAAAGAATGACACACCAGGGATATAGGAGAAACGGCTGCATCAGCTGAATGGAAAAGCCTGATGCTAACTGGATCAAGATTTGCACATTATATAAAAATCAGTCTTGAGAAAACCATTACTGCTATTTGCAGCTAAAGCCGTTCGCTTTGGACCAAATCTGCTGAATGAAAGGAAGAGATGTGTAAAAACATCAGCTCACCTCAGCCCTTTTGAGCATTTCCCATTTGTTAAGAATCTTCATGGCAAATACTTTGTCTGTATTTTTCACCTTTACTACTGCAACCTGTAAAAAAAGACAAGAACATCCAGTTCAGAAGTGATCTTAAACATAATATGGCCTGGAAACAGTGTTTATATTGGCATTCACACAAAAGTGTTACTCAGCTTGCTTGTTAAAAATGCTGCCATTACCATTCAGTGAAGAAATGTACAGCAGATTATGAGCAGAATTATATAATAGCCAGTTTGTTCATCTTTACTGGTGTTTTAGGGTTTACAGAAACATGTAAAACATGATTTTTGTGTCTACAGAGCATTTTAAATCCTACTGAAGAACTGATTTTTTAAACTTCAAAGAAATGTATTCAAGTGGTACCCTTCAATAACTTGGTGTCTGTAAACAAACATATAATATCTGTGGTTGGTCTCTTTACAATACCATTCAAAAGTTTGTGGTTGGTACGATTTTTAAATGAAAGAAGTCTCTTACTCTCACAAATGATGCATTTATTTGATCAATAATACAGGAAAAACAGTACCTTTGTGAAATATGACAACAATTTAAAATAACATTTTTATTTTAATAAACTTTCAAATGTAAATGCAAATGCAAAGTTGAGTTTTCAGCAGCCATTGCTCCAGTTTTCAGTATCACATTATCCTTCAGAAATCCTTCTAGTATGCGGATTTGGTGCTCAAATAATATTTCTTATTATTACAAATGTTGAAAACAGCTGCTTAATATTTTGTGGGAGTCAGGATTCTTTGATAAATAGAAAGTTGCATTTATTCAAAATAAAAAAAATTTTTACATTATAAACGTCAGTCAGACAGTCCATTCCTGTCTAAATGGGCAATTATTTGTAACAGTATGCATCAAATTCAATCTCTGTGAGACTACAAATAGTAAAGTTCAAATACAAATAAAAACAGATGTCTGTGAATGCCATGAGATCAAAATGCCAGAAAAGTAACCGTCATATGATCTTATCTAGCTTCTGCCTTGAAGAGGAAATATGAAAGATTAAGCCCAGTTAGGCGTGTGATGTCTTCACTCTATTAAACGATGATCAGAGAACGTAACAATGTTCTGGCAATGTTCAGTGACTTGATCGGGAAAGAGCACACTTTTCTTGGCTCTGACCTGGATGACAGAAGAGTCTCCTTCAAAGTTCTTTGCTCTTCACTTTCTGCCATCAAGTATGTGATGACATCTTCAGAAACTAACATTCTGTATGTTTATAGTATGCTTAGTACGTAGTTTATACTTTACAAATATTTACAGTATATAAACATTTTGATAAAAAAATTACAGCATTACAGTAAGTAGCATTTAAGTGTGTTGAAAAGAATGACTTTAGAACACATTGACATTATTTATTTTTTGGGGAAATTCAGTAGCAGCTACTGGCTCAGAAGTCTGCATAGGAAATTATGTCATCTGCCCTTCTTCTGCTCGCCCAAGCCTATCCTGAACCATCAGGAGATGAAAGTGTGTGACCAATCCTCAATCTGTTCCTTCGCACGTTTCCTCACAGCTACATCAAGCAGAACAGACTTTCTGCTAGCTTTCCATGAGCTGTTGATTCCAGCTAGACTGAAGTGAGCAGACGCTAGGCCGGAAACCCTGTCGAGTGGTTTGTCAGAAGAAAACGCTCCTATTGACGAGGTTGCAGATGAATCATAGCTCACCAGACGTTGACAAGTGAAAAACCGAAGGACTGACAGATATAGCCCTTTAAAATCTACTTTAATCTCAAGGATCTTTGATGTATTTCCATCCACCCAATCTAATAAATGTGTTGCCATTTTTATAACGCAAACCTATCCGTCATTAAAAAAAGTTTCAACTGCCTTTTTGAAGACACAGCTGTTAATGTATTTCACCACTTGGAAAATGTAAGGTACTTGATTTCAGAGGAATTTGTTTAAAGCAGATCTGTATGTTAAAGGATTCGATTTGGTCTTCATTTACTCACTCTTCTGTTGTTCCCAAAAGCCATATGAATTTATTTTTTCCATTGAAAACAAAAGGAGAAACTTTGAGGTATATGCTGGTCACTATCCGAATGTAGATTAAAGCTTTCAAGCTTAAAAAAAACAAAAATCCATAAAATTATCATAAAAATAGTCAGATATGTACAAATTGTACGCAATATTTCAAGTCAGAGCTGCCAAGATATTCCTCAAATATTAACTTTTGGTATTCCACGGAAGAAAGGGAGTTGCACTGGTTACAAAAGGGTGAGTAAATAATGACAACATTTTTATTTTTGGGTGATCTATAACTTCAACTCCACTTGGAAAAGTCCAAGTGCCACAGAGCTGTTTTCTCAGTCACTGTGAAATAAAACCTGAATAAAAATTCCATAAACCATTTGCTGGGATTTTAAACATGGCTGCTATCCAATGTTCCCACTTCATGGGCCATTCTGAACAGCCAGGCCTCACTAAGTAACCTAATAGTGCTGGTTTCCTGGCCTACCTGTGCACCACACATTCCCCAGTGACTACATCACACATCTGTCATTACAAAAGAACATCAACTGCCTCTGGCTCTCAAAAGTACTGCATGAAGAATGTCCTTACTCTGCAACATACCTGTGCTTATGGTAAAGCAGTATATTAACTCATTAAATAATACAAAGGGGCTGTTATGGGAGCTAAAAAAAAAACAATACATTGTTCCAAATAGAGTGAGAACAATAAATACCTCTCCAAACGCTCCCCGTCCAATCACCTTCAGAATCTCGAAATCTTCCTTGTGCAAGCGCATCTGTTTCACCTTGGATGTGAAAGGTTTGACTGTAAAATAAAAAAAAACAGAAAAGAAAGGGGACAAAATCAGTATGTGTGGGTTAGAGCTAAAAAATATTTAAAAAATAATAATACAAATACAGAAATTGTTAAAACTTATAGAAAAATATGCTACCATTCAAAGGTTTGGGGTCAGAAAGATAAAAAAACAATAAATAAATAAAAATACTTCTATTCAGCAAAGATGCATTTTGATAAAAATAAATCAAATACATTTTAAAATATAAAGCTTTGAACTTTCTTTTCATCAAAGTATCCTGACATAATGTATCGTAATGTATTGAACTGATTTCAACATTGATAAAAAAAAAGAAAAAGAAATGTTTCTTGAGCACCAAATCAGCATAATAGAATGATTTCTGAAGGATCATGTGACACTGAAGACTGGAGTAATGGCTGCTGAAAATGTAGCTTTGCCACTACAGAAATAAATTATATTTTACATTTTATAAAATAGAAAAAAAATATTTTAAATTGTAATAATATTTCACAGTAATACCTTTTTAAAAAAAAATAAATGGCACCTTGAAGAGACTTTAAAAAAAAAAAAATCTGACCCCAACATTTTGAACAGTTATTAACATTTCATTTATTTATGAAAAACTACTGTTTTCAGAGTTATTCGCAAGGAAAGCATGATCTTCCTAAAACATCTTTTTACAAAGCTCAGCCTCATCTAATGGCTCTCATACACATTACTGAGGTGTTCTGTCGCAAAAATGGGGTATTAACATTTCATTTATTTATGAAAAACTACTGTTTTCAGAGTTATTCGTAACTTTTTTTTTTTGTCAAATTAACTACTATTTTAAACAATTTGTTGTAAATATTACGTAAAGTAGCAATATTGTGCGTGTTATTCCCAGGGAGGGAAACATGGGAACAGAGGAGGAGATGATCTCAACCGCAGTGCGATAAGGATAAAAATCTGCCGTGTTTATCCTCAACAAGAGTACAAACACGCCACCCACACCTGCCATCATCAGAGTCTATGCAGCTCTAAACTTAGCATCTCAGAATGAGGAAAGCATGATCTTCCTAAAACATCTTTTTACAAAGCTCAGCCTCATCTAATGGCTCTCATACACATTACTGAGGTGTTCTGTCGCAAAAATGGGAGCACAGTGCCACTGCTGCAGACTCAGTTTAGTCCATAAACTCTCATCCAATCAGCATCAAGCACACAGGGTGGGGCGGCTCTGTTGCTATAGCAATATTGGATTGTGCAGAAAAGAGAAATTCGAAAAAAGTCACATAGGTGTCAGAATGTAGAACTGTTGTATATTTTAAAAACTATTTTTTATAAATTTAACCAACTAAAATGCGTTTTAGCTAACTTTCATTAAAGTCAGTTTGATTTTTTTATATAATGCTATGACGTGTGCATTTTTAAGTGTCTAAATTTCCTCTATAATTACTTCTATAAAACCTCCTTATTTTTACTATCTAATAATATAAACTAAGAATAAATCAAATGTTTTCTGATTCTATTTAAGGGGTCATTATCTGTTCCAGACAGTTCCAGGCTGCATCTGTCTTTCAGAGCAAATAAGTGGGTAGACCAGCAAGGTACAATTGGTGGCTCCAAGGCATTTTGGTCCCAGCAAGCCTTCAGCCAGGTCATTACATCTCATCAGAACTGCTCCACATTACTACTGTAATTACACTTAAGCACTGACCCACTGCTAATCTAACAGTCGTCACAGTCACATATCACAGACCATGCAGCTACTCTATCACACACCCTGCTGACAGCTAAAAACAAGCTAATAATACCAGCAATGTGTAAACACTATTGAACAAGGGATAGGTAGTATAAACAAAGCATTATATCATGCTAGGAGTAATTTTTTTTATAAAGATGGTATATATCACAACTGTGTGTATATATTATTTAATAAGAAAAAATTTCCAGCTAAATTAAACAAACATTAATTAATTAATTAATTAATTAATTAAACAGTATATTTAAATTATTACTTATACTATTATATATTATATGTTTATACTGATATTTTTTTGCTGGAAATATGTACCATGTATGTATGTATGTGTGTGTGTGTGTGTGTGTGTGTGTGTGTGTGTGTGTGTGTGTGTGTGTGTGTGTATATACACACACACACACACATACATACATATATATATTATGAATTAATGAAATTTGAATGAAACATTACACTAAAAATTAGTAAATAAAAATTGTAATAAGATTTTATTCTTTTGATCTTTGTATCTTATTTAAAGAAAAATTAAATAAACATTTGGCAATGCCTATTTTTGGATAATCTATTGTTTTAAATAAAAATACTTATAAAAGTTATACTTATAAAAGGCATATTTCATTTGATTAAATTTTGTATTTTTTGGAACTTGATGGATGCAAACCTGAAGATAATGTCTACTGTCTGGCATCAGTTCAGTATCACAACTGTGTGAATATATCATTTAATAATAAGAAAAAGATCTACATTATCCAGCAAAATAAATAAATAATAATAATAAATACATTATATACTATACTACTACTATTATATTATATGTTTTTATAGATGTGTGTGTGTGTGTGTGTGTGTGTGTGTGTGTGTGTGTGTGTGTGTGTATTTACAATTTTTAATCAGATTAATCACACCCTTTTTCTGTGATTAATTGCGATTAATCGCAAACTTCATGAAATTAAACATAGACCATTTATCTTGTTTCAAATGGTTATTTTGTCATTTGCTATATTCAGCAAAGTAAACCAAAAGATTGAAGGGTGATTCTCAAAAATCTGTATTTTCTGCAAGCTTTTCTCAGGATAAATGTAGATGTCTTTCCAAAAAAGGACTCCAAAAGAACTCCAAAACTCCAAAAGGATACTCCAAAAGGACACCAAAGAACCAAATGATATAAGGAGCCCATATAAGCACATATGAAAGAAAAAAAATGCTATATATATATATATATATATACACTGAACAAAATTATAAACGCAACACTTTTGTTTTTGCCCCCATTTTTCATGAGCTGATCTCAAAGATCTAAGACTTTTTCTATGTACACATAAGGCCTATTTTTCTCAAATATTGTTCACAAATCTGTCTAAATCGGAGTTAGTGAGCACTTCTCCTTTGCCGAGATAACCCATCCACCTCACAGGTGTGGCATATCAAGATGCTGATTAGACAGCATGATTATTGTACAGGTGTGCCTTAGGCTGGCCACAATAAAAGGCCACTCTAAAATGTGCAGCAAAGTAAACTTCAAAAATTTTGTTCCGTTCAGTTGTGGATGCAGCTGATTCACTGAGACCGCGTGTGTGTGTTTTCCTTTGAAAAAGTTTCCCCAGAAATAACTCGCAATTTAATGCATTTTCCCTTACAAATTGTATTATCAGCATAACAATTTGCCATCCTTCTAGAACAATGTGCATTTATGTTAAAATTGTAACATAAATACACGTCCCAGCTCCTGGAGCTAAAAGACCTGAGGATGGCCTTCCTCTGCTGTAACCAGAGAGGCTAATAAGGCATTGAGAGCATTAACACAATAGCAGTTATGACAATCGGCAATGTGCTCAGGCCTCTGCAACTTAAAGCAGCAGAGGCTATGCTAATGCAAACAGTGAAACTTCATAATGAAATTCTACTTTACGATATAGGTGTCATGTGAATAATGTTTCAATGTTTACATTCAAAATTAACACAGCGGATACTTTTGTAGCCCTCTAAAACACACACATATACACACACAAAAGTTTCAACGAAGTTAAACTAAATTTTCCATACCTTTTATTTTAACAAATAATTAGGTTTTGTGAAGCCCAATCTTCCGAACAAACATTTGATGATGATATTTCTATATATCTTAGGCATTTGATTAATTGGTCTTTGGAAAGCCTACCAAAAATGTAAAAAAATGTAAAAAAAAAAAAAAAAAAAAGTACAGTTGATACAATTTAAGTTTATCTTCAGTTCCTATTGTCTTTCACATAATCTCTATGAATAAAAATGGTGAAAGGCCAAACAAAATTACACTTAAATTGTGCAACACAATTTCTAAATAATTCAATACTTGAAACATTTATTTTTTTACTTAATTTAAACCATATATACAGTATGTATATATATATATTAGGGCTGTCAGTAGATTACAATTTTTAATCAGATTAATCACACCCTTTTTCTGTGATTAATTGCGATTAATCGCAAACTTCATGAAATTAAACATAGACCATTTATCTTGTTTCAAATGGTTATTTTGTCATTTGCTATATTCAGCAAAGTAAACCAAAAGATTGAAGGGTGATTCTCAAAAATCTGTATTTTCTGCAAGCTTTTCTCAGGATAAATGTAGATGTCTTTCCAAAAAAGGACTCCAAAAGAACTCCAAAACTCCAAAAGGATACTCCAAAAGGACACCAAAGAACCAAATGATATAAGGAGCCCATATAAGCACATATGAAAGAAAAAAAATGCTATATATATATATATATATATACACTGAACAAAATTATAAACGCAACACTTTTGTTTTTGCCCCCATTTTTCATGAGCTGATCTCAAAGATCTAAGACTTTTTCTATGTACACATAAGGCCTATTTTTCTCAAATATTGTTCACAAATCTGTCTAAATCGGAGTTAGTGAGCACTTCTCCTTTGCCGAGATAACCCATCCACCTCACAGGTGTGGCATATCAAGATGCTGATTAGACAGCATGATTATTGTACAGGTGTGCCTTAGGCTGGCCACAATAAAAGGCCACTCTAAAATGTGTCTTACTCAAGTAGTTTTTTGGACAAGTACTTTTACTCTACTCACACTAAATTTTTTGGAAGGTAATGGTACTTTTACGTGAGTATATTTTTTCAGTACTCTTTCCACCACTGATTGTAACTTTATTATTTAAAAAACTTCATTAAGTGTCATTTTAACAAATCAGTCAATTTTAACCTTCAATATTATAGTAATGTAGTAGGCTACAAACTGACTCTCATGTATATTTTACAGCATTAGTTGAGAGATTTTTTTTCCTTGAGAAAATTTGGCATGTACTGTACCTGATATATATCCAAAATTTACATTTACATTTAGTCATTTAGCAGACGCTTTTATCCAAAGCGACTTACAAATGAGGACAATAAAAGCAGTCAAAACTAACAAAAGAGCAACAATATATAAGTGCAAATGACAAGTCTTGGTTAGCCTAACGCAGTACACGTAGCAAGGTTTCAATTCCTTCCAGTGTGAAGTTTCCACACTCAGTGATGATTTGGGCTGCCATGTCATCTGCTGGTGTTGGTCCACTGTGTTTTCTGAAGTCCACAGTCAACGCAGCCATCTACCAGGAAATTTTAGAGCACTATGTATAGAAATAAAAAAGAAAAAGAAAACAGAATAAAAAAAATATATATATAATAAAAAGTCAATTTCTTTGTCTAAAAAATATATTTATTAATAATAAAACCGTAATTTATTTGCATTGTTTTTGTTCTTTTCTTAAGTTACTATATGACCTGCAATTCCTTATTATCTGGCTTAATCTGAAAGTCCCAGTGCCTCACAACTGCTACTGCTAATAACGGCCATAAAATAAGACGAGTCTCAACAGACAAATGTTGAATAAATTACATTTACAAAATGAAGGTGTCCTGAACAGGGGTTCCCTTCATAGAAGTGATGGCAGCCCCTGTTATTAAACAAGCTGGCAGGTTAAAAATTCATGGGTGATTTCAATCCCTAAGGCAAAGTCATGGCTCATAGTAGCATGTAGTTAGCGGGGGGTGATATATGAAACCCTCCGTGAGGACAGGGGAAAGCATCACGTACATAAACATGCCCAAGAATCACTTTCATACTGCATAAACATGCAATGGGGTGATAAATTGTGTTTAATGCTAGAGTGAGCACCCACGATGCCCAAATTCCCAAAGCAATATACACCACCCCTAAAGCATCCCCTATTGCTATTGAAGCACGATGGCATGGCTTGTGTCAGAGTCAGACAAGACAAAAACTATGTTTGTCTAAACTACTGCAATGCACAAACAGGATATTCCCAAAATACCATGAAGCCAGAGGAAGAACAAACAAAGCCATAAGATCTTGGATGTTTCCTGGCTCCTGTTCTAATGTTCATCAAGAGAAAAATGCAAACAGACAGGGTAGGAGAAGAATCGCCTATCAGACATGCCCGAAACTGAAGCCCCATGCTGTAAGTGCATTAATGGAGCAAGAGTGCAAAACACACAGCCCGTTAAGCACAGGCAGCTATTTAAAAAATTCACTGAATGCAGGAAGGTTATGTGACAAATGACATAAACAGAAACTCTGCACACAAAAGACAGAGATGAAATGTGATGTTAAACATGTCAAAAACGTGTTTGAC
>NW_015505652.1:1664278-1679533 GCF_001515645.1 Sinocyclocheilus grahami
ATATCGGAAATGTGTTTAAAAATCATATCACCGTTATTGAAAATAATTATATCACGATACATATTGATATTGAATTATGCGACTCCGGCAGTCGCATCACCCATTCTTTTCAAAATGATCCAGCACAGCAATCCCCTACTTTTTCCATCTACAGAAATACATAGACTGAGTCATGCTACTGCATCAAGGTTAGATAAGATGCAATTAAAATACAGGAAGTAACCATTCACCTTTAAAAGAACACCATGAGGCCCAATGGGGAGAGAGAGGACAGACAGACACCAGAGAGGGTGTCCTGCATTAAAAAAATAAAAAATTAAACGAAAGAAACAGATGTGCTAACCTGCTGATTTTGCCATTAACATCATTGCTAAAGTCTCAAGTGAGAAATTAAAGAGCAGGTTAGTTCAGGCCAAAATTAAACAATTTTTCATCTTCATGTAATTCCAAACTTGCAGGACGTTTTTCTTCTGTGGAACATAAAAGGTGATCTTTAGAATAATGTTCACACTGCATTTTCCATTCAGTTAAATTTGATGGTGTCCATAAGCTGTCAATCTCCAAAATGTGAATTTTCTGACAAAAATTGTGATTTGCAAATGTGTTTCTTTTGGGGATTTTTATTGTTGTTGCTTCAGGTTTGTTTGCTATGCTTGTTGGCAGGGCTGCACAATTTTGAAAAAAATAAAATTATTATTATTAATATACTAAACCAAATTATAAATATAACAGTTGGAATATTTCAATGTGATATTTCACTATAAAATAAAAATCGAGCATTTAAGAAAATTATAATAATATTATTATTAAGTACAACCATACTTTTACTTTTACAGTACTAATATATATAGCTTTTCAAACATTAAACCATCAAGCCTTTATTTTGGTGGAAAACTGAAAGCTTGCAGGCCACAGAGCCCTTAACGCTTTTCTTTTGTTGACAAAAAGACAATTCATAATTGATTCTAATTACAAGTTTGGGAAGATGGTTGGAGCATGCTGCGTTTTCAATGCACATTATAAGCAACCCAAACTCCGAGCAGAGGTGAGTTTGTGTGAAGCAGCTTTCAATGCGAGCCAATTGAATTTAATTGAATTTCAATTTAATTTAGATATTTAATACATCACAATATATTTCTTAATTAATACTATATAATTCCGTTATCGATATGAACAATATTTAAAAAAGAACACCCACAACAGATGTCTGTACCTACAAACTTCTGAAAAATTTATTTGCCAAGTCTATGAAACCTCCTCCAAAACTAAACAATATTTTAGAAATGAAAATGGTACAAATAAATTTGTGCTCATGAGCACTACTTTATCAGATAAAATTAACATGCCATCAAAACTTTTCTGAAGACAGTCGGTTCCCTTCATAGATATAATCATATATAACACCCGCGCCATGTTTTGATTATCGAAACATACAGTGCTCATGTTTATTCAACAAAGTCAACCACCACAGATAAATCAATGTATGGGAAACACTGATAATGTCTACTGAAATATTGGAAATGTGTTTAAAAATCATATCAACGATTTAAAAAAAAAAAAAAAAAATTGTCCAGCCCTAATCTAAGTATGCTTAAAACACACACTGCTCACATGTAAAAGAACACAGTTCCGCTTATCACTCTGGAACATGCAGCACATATTTTATTTAATAAAACCACGCACAAAAACACATTGAGATTTCAGTTGTATTACAAAAAAATCAATAACAACATCATAAAGCATCATAGTCCAAGTCTTCTGAAACCAAAAAACTCGTTGTTATTCACTGAAAATCTCACATGGCAGTCTTGGTTGCCATTCACTTTCATTGAACGGAAAAAGCAGCAGGGACATTTAGCTATAAACAGGCTATCTGCGCTCTACAGAAGAAAGAAAGTGACTCATGAGGGTGAGTAAATGATGACAGAATTTTCATTCATGGGGGAACTACTACTTTAACCCAAGACTTGTACATCAACAGAGCTACAGAGATGTTGGATGTGTCAAAGAAATAAGGGTAGTGTATGATATTGTTTCACGTGAGGCTCAAGGTATAATTAAAAGTAGCTTTGCCATTTCTCAGAACTTAATACAGTCATATCCCCCAGAGAAGATTACACAGTCATCCAACAACATGACATTGACACAAGAGCTGTGAAAGCTTTCTACAGACTGCCTGCTCTTACGCTCAATTGGCAGGGATGTAAAAATACCAGCATTAGTTTTTCAGTCAACATAATACCACCGAGTCACTTCCCTGTGGCAAAATATGTCATGGTAGATGTAACTCTATCCTACTGCATTCTCTCAGAACAGAGGAGTGAATGAAATCTTGCTGGACGTTTCCTACCACGACTGACTGAAAGCCCCTGAGGCAGTCGGAACTGTGGAAACTTCACCACCCATGTAATATGTTCAAATTATCATCACTGTCATCGTAATCATTATTATTTTAATCGCTTATCAACTTCGCTGGAACATGCCACTGTGAAATTTTAATTTGGGCTAGACACTGTCTGTCAAACGTACTTTCCCATTTAAAGCAAACATCAAACCCTATTAGTAACTGGCAATTTGTAATGTGATCCATACACAAATGCTTCTCACTGTATTTTTCACATGAGGTTAAAGGGATAGTTCACTTAAAAATGAAATTTGTAATCATTTACTCACCCTCATTTTGTTCTAAACCAGCATACCAAAAGGAAATTTTCACAGAATGTACAAGGAATTTTTTAGTTTGTTTATTTCTCACACAAAGATTTTTTTATACATTCAAAAGATTTAGAATATAGCCTTGTAGACTTGGACCAATTATGTGATACTTTCACAGTGTTTTTTTTTCTCCCATGCACGCTCTTCTATAGTAAATAATCACTAAATTTGAAATCGATTATGGAATTAAAAAAATTGAATAGATGGAGAAAGATCTGAATACGAGTTTGCAGTCGATTGTAAGAAAGGGGCTGGTTTTATGCAAATGAAATGATTGAAGAAGTCTGGCATATGTTAACAGAGAAAAGTCGTTAATTTCACCAAAAGCGACATTTTAAAATAGGGCTGCAACAAACAACTGAAGAATAAAAAAGAACTTTGCCATGAGTATATTGGGGCCTTTACACATGACAGCATTTTTTGGTTTGTAGTTTTGTAGAACTTTCTCACACTACTGCTTTGGCTTCGCCTTTCATTGGATTGCAGCTGGGAGGGCTGAATTTCAGTCTTGCACTACAGTGCCTCACTGGTCAAACTGTGTTATTGCAGGCCCTTACATTAAGTCATACATGACATCAAACGACCATTTGACAACAAAAATATTCAAGTACTGCTCACTGCAGAGCCAAATGGCCTCCAGCTCGCCCACTCTGGATGTCCAGCTCCACCTCTGTGAAACTAATGGGTGGAGTTATGTTTAGCGATAGGGTTAGGGTGTGGTTAGGGCTGTGCAATTAATCGAAATTCAAGTTTCGATTTCGATTTCAGCCTCCAACGATTATGAAAATACAGTGAGATAAATCGATTATTGCGCCCCATTCCGCCCCCTTTCGTTCCTCCATAAAAGCCCAATTTCACGTGCAAATCAGTAAAATC
This sequence comes from Sinocyclocheilus grahami, assembly GCF_001515645.1. Lineage (NCBI taxonomy): Eukaryota > Metazoa > Chordata > Actinopteri > Cypriniformes > Cyprinidae > Sinocyclocheilus > Sinocyclocheilus grahami. Next base: position 1,667,870 of record NW_015505652.1, read on the forward strand.
ATGTAACGAGACTTTTGCAAAATGGGATGTGCTTGATTTATTCAAGTTGATTAGATTTAGTTATGTTTTTAAAAGCGTGAAAGAATTTGCACTTCCTCGGGAAGATTACCGTGTATGCGCTCAGAGACGGAACACAACACGGAAATGTAAAATCACCTTTTAGCGCCTAAACCAGGGGTAGGCAAGTTCGGTCCTAGAGAACCGCAGTCCTGCAGAGTTCAGCTCCAACCCTAATCAAACACACCTGAACAAGCTAATCAATGTCTTCAGGATTACTAAGGCTAATGCTTGTCTGCCAGCAGGAGGTGCTGTGAGAGCGGTAGAACTTGCGGTTTCTCCAGTAATGGCTGTAATCAAAGCAGCTCCGCTCATGAACGCTACTTTATCAGATAAAAATTTAAATGTCATCGAAAGCGACTCCGGCAGTCGCATCACCCATTCTTTTCAAAATGATCCAGCACAGCAATCCCCTACTTTTTCCATCTACAGAAATACATAGACTGAGTCATGCTACTGCATCAAGGTTAGATAAGATGCAATTAAAATACAGGAAGTAACCATTCACCTTTAAAAGAACACCATGAGGCCCAATGGGGAGAGAGGACAGACAGACACCAGAGAGGGTGTCCTGGATTAAAAAAATAAAAAATAAAACGAAAGAAACAGATGTGCTAACCTGCTGATTTTGCCATTAACATCACTGCTAAAGTCTCAAGTGAGAAATTAAAGAGCAGGTTAGTTCAGGCCAAAATTAAACAATTTTTCATCTTCATGTAATTCCAAACTTGCAGGACTTTTTTCTTCTGTGGAACACAAAAGGTGATCTTTAGAATAATGTTCACACTGCATTTTCCATTCAGTTATATTTGATGGTGTCCATAAGCTGTCAATCTCCAAAATGTGAATTTTCTGACAAAAATTGTGATTTGCAAATGTGTTTCTTTTGGGGATTTTTGTTGTTGTTGCTTCAGGTTTGTTTGATATGCTTGTTGGCAGGGCTGCACAATTTTGAAAAAAATAAAATTATTATTATTAATATTGTGCTTGATTTATTCAAGTTGATTAGATTTAGTTATGTTTTTAAAAGTGTGAAAGAATTTGCACTTCCTCGGGAAGATTACCGTGTATGCGCTCAGAGACGGAACACAACACGGAAATGTAAAATCACCTTTTAGCGCCTAAACCAGGGGTAGGCAAGTTCGGTCCTAGAGAACCGCAGTCCTGCAGAGTTCAGCTCCAATCCTAATCAAACACACCTGAACAAGCTAATCAATGTCTTCAGGATTACTAAGGCTATAGGCAGGTGAGGTTTTTTTTCAGGGTTGAAGCTGAACTCTGCAGGACTGCGGCTCTCTAGAACCGAACATGCCTACCCCTGGCCTAAACGGTCAAATACACACAAAAATGTGTCAAAATGCGGTGCTTAGAGATTATTCACGTAAACCCTCGTCAGTTATGTAATAAATTCATGTAAAGAGTTGAGAATGAAAACACTTGTGTAACCATAAATTGGATCTGTGCGGCTCTTAAAGTGACAGCGGGCTATATTCCTGCTGCCGACTGTGTGCTTAATATTAATCAAAAAGATACATTCAAAATCACTCACTGCTCTTGACTGAAGGACTTTTGTAGCTTTAATAAGAAACAAAGGAAGTTTAATTCTTACAGTGAAGACTATGCTGTTTTATTTTACAGTAAATGATGACATAATTTAAACTTTTTGGGTAAACTATCCCTTTAAAGTTTTTTTCCCCCCTTTTTTCTTTTTCATAATGAAATAATGCTCTAAATAAGAAACTAAAACTGCCAGCAGGTGACGGTAAATGTCTTTATTAGTCATTTATTCATTTGATTCATTCAAAACGCAGATTCATTCAGAAACTAAACACTGCTGTGTTGCTCGGACACTCACAACAATTCTGATGTGGCTTTTTAGGTAATATTTTTGTCAGCAAGACTGAGCAAAAACAGACAATATTGTGTTCGAAATATAACAAAATACTTACTTCTTATTTACTTAACTGTTGTATAAAATCACATTTGCACTCGTTATTTTCGGGACAAACAGCACTCGTGTGATATTGCTCTTGCCGCTCGTGTGATATCACTTATCATATATTATAAATGAGACAAAAACTCATACAGGAGCATTTTGGCCCCAATATCTTGAATTTTAGGGCATAACTGTATTTATGGAGTTGTTGCCCTGCATCATATTTGTCAACAGTCAACTGTATGAAACGTTTGATGACGTACAAGTCTGGGGGCGGGGCCAGTGCATTAACTGTGTTAAAATATTTTAATCACGTAAATTTTTCATAACTAATTAAGGTAATGCGTTAAACTGACAGCCCTATTTAAAACTAATAACTCTCAATTATACTGTATGTTAGTATAGTCAACATTACATATAGTCAATTGTTAAATATTAGGAAAAATTTGAAGAATTTCATAGAGACATCAGTAGTATTGGTAACAGTGATACTCGGCTTCAGTCATACAAAAATAAGCCATTAAACAGATATAAAAAAATATATGCCTAACTATCTTTATGTGCTTTCTACATTATTTTGAAGATTGAATGTGAAGTTATTGTAACATAAAAGTAGGCCAATATTTAAAAACTTTAATGTTAGGTGGGATTAATCGCAATTAATTTCAGAAACATGTGCGATTAGTTAATTTTTTTATTCGATTGACAGCACTAAAAAATATATATAAGCATGGGTGAATTGCTCGTAATAAAACAAAAAAAATGCATTTGGGTACATTTTTATTTCATGCCGACTAAGTGTTTAAAAAACATAGGCCTATTTAGAGTTTTTCTGAGGCACTTAATAGTAAGATAACAAATCTACACACATTTTCCACTTTTTCATATTGTTTTCTGTACAATCATTCACAGAAAGTGCCACATGATTATTGTTTTTCCACACCAGCCTATTATTGTAGTATACCCTAACCTATTTCTGGTAAAAACAAAAACGGTGGTTTAGTCTCTTTACATGTCAGTCATATGGTCTTTTCTTATTTAAGTGGGTGGTTCATTACCAGAATAAGCTGAAGTGTGGACTAGTGTTTTGCCATTTAGTCAAAATTCTGGCTACGCAAGACTCAAGTAATAGACGCCAGTGCATTAAACCAAAATGCATGTTGAGAATTAAAATTGGTGCTCTGACTCAAGTACAAATCAGGTGATGTGAACACTTTATACAATGACAGAAAGCAGTCACGGTCTAAAGCGGCCACAAACCCCCATTTTCAGCAGCAAGAATAAATGAAAGGGACAAAAAAAGGCTAAATATACACATTTCTGCAGTCCTCCAGTGCAGACACTTTCTGGGCCATAGCCAATCCCTTAGGCTGGAATCAACTACTAATTATAACCTACAGAGGAAAGGTGTCAGCGCTAGGACTTGAAACCGTAAGTATCCCGAAAATAAGCGTTTATTGAAACAAGTTCCGACAAGACTCGAACAAATGCACACAAGAGTTCAAAAAGTGGATCGGCTCTCAAAAAAAGATGTTGCAAAACACGTCGACTGATGACAGACAGGTTGGGGGAGGCAAACCATGTTCTTTCGGCTCTACTGAACAGCCGACACGCAAATACCGACTCGACCGCAAAGCCCTCCGAGAACGCACTTTGTTTGGATTCTTTGTGTATTACGGTACAGAATGATTTAACAACCAAACCAGAAGCATAACTGGAATTAAATTCAAACTAGTACCTGCTTCCTACAACAACATGAATTATATATGGAGTCATGTATGTGAAAACCCCCATCTCTTTTTTAAAAAGAACCATCCCCCCCTCATCCATGAAGCATCTCCTCGCACCCATGCCCTTCCTCCTAACCCCCCACAGCAGGCCAGATACATGCTGACAGCACTCATAATGAGAGGACTCATCTCCGACCTTGATATGTTTGACATGTGACAGCCATCAACATTGCCTTTAATCTAGTCTACTGCCTGAGTGCCAAACACACCCACAAAAGTCCCTTTGGTTTGGGCCTGGAATGTAGCATGGGGCATTCGATAAGAGGGAAAGCAGTAAAAACACCATTAGATTCTGTTAAAAGACTGGGCTTGATCTCTCTGCCATTTGCCATGCCTGTGAGCCTTGTGATAAACCTAGGATGATGGAGAATCACAAGCTTATGTTTCAAAAACTAGTGAGCTACCTCGTAAGGCAGCATCCAAATGGCAATGTAACTTCAAAAATTATGATTTAGCCTACAAGAGATTAAAACAGCATTTGATGAAGTAGCATGTTGCAAAGCTAACAGCAAGATGATCTAATTTACAAAATATAATAATTTATTTATAACATTACTTTTGTTATTATTATGTTGATTATATATTATTATTTTTATTGTAGTCATACACTATCAGACAAAGTTTGGAATAATTACAAATTGTTGTTTTTGTTGAAAGAAGTTTCTTATGCTCACCAAAACGCCGTTCATTTTGATCAAATAAAATACAGTAAAAACAGTAATACTGTGAAATATTAAAATTCCAAAATACCTTTTCTATTTGAATAAAGGCCTGTTCCCAACAAGGACGATACCTATAAACATAATGAAAAAGATATTGTTCTAAAAATCATTCTCAATATTAAAGAATAGCAGCGTCCACACCACCAGCTATAACAATAAAGGCACAGAGCAGCGATATTGACATATTGTTGAAATCACTTTCAGAACAATTTATTTTTCCAGCTGATGAACGATACAAACATTGACACCCAATCATAATCCATCCTGCTATAACGAGCTTGAGAATTTAAAGCAGCAGACAAGTGTGCGCTTAGAGTAACAGACGATATCATCCATTGGTGTGGGCGCTAATATCGTAATCGTTATAGTTATCTTTATAGTTATCGTCCTTGGTGTGAATGGGGCTTAAAGAATATTAGAAAGATTTCTGAAGGATCATGCAATACTGAAGACTAGAGTAATGTTCGGCCAAATTGTGCAAACAAAAACAGCAAACCAAATGCAATTTAAATCACAATTACCATTTTTATCACAAAAAAAAACATGTTCAGTAAAATATATTACTTTCTAATTAGACTGAATATTTATATATTGTAATACACAATTTTGGACTGTCAAAAGTACTGAACGATGAAATTGAACAATAATTATTTTCCAACAAAATGCATGCAGAGATCGTGATGATAATAAAAATGCTGTGTACAAAAGCAATTGACTAATTCACTTTGACAGGGGAGACAGAAACAGGACCGGACAGGATGGTAAAAGGACCAATGTACATGTTGTATCAGATAGCCATGCATGATGCTTCTCACCTGTCTGAGGCCAATTTCAATCTATTAAAATGTCTGTTTAATTTTCTGTAGTATTTTCCATCTTACAACCCTAACTAAACTGTGTACACTGTTTTACAGCTATTATAGCAATTCAGCCTAACTATACATCTCAGGGGTGCAGCATTTTTAGCATGCAGGAGTAATTATCTAAAATACTTGCCATTTACAATTTGGAAAGCTCGTGAAATCTTGATCAAGTTTAGATCATGCGTGATAGTTACTGAAGTGTGAGGGTATTTTTGTCATTTGGAAATCTCATGAGGTAGATTGGACTGAAACGTGGCCTGACATGCACGTGATGTGTGAAGCTAACAAGTACAGTGGCACACAAAAGGGCTAAGGATGCCGTGTTTATGGAGTCAGCCAAGATAACCAACAGACAAAAATCACTACAACCATAGGATTTCCTCATTTTGTATTACTCGAAGCTGCTTCATCGTGCTGCATGTCCGGCGAGAGCTTCCCGTGACCCTCGAGGACTGGAAACTATGATGCAAAATGCAAATGCATGCCTACTGAAAGAGAAACCAAACCAAAACCACTAAACCAACAAATCACTTTGCTATTCAGTGTCTAAACTAAAATCAAAAGGAAAAAGATCCATGCATGACTCTTCCTTTGAGACGAAAATATCATGCAATTTAGTACATAGTAGATTCTACTACTGCAAGTTAGGGCTGTGCAAATAATCAAATGCGATTTTCATTCGCATCTCGTCAGTAAAGCCGGTTCTGTGATTAGTAGTAAATCTCCAGCACGTGCTTTCAGATGGAGCGGCATTTACTACAGAGTCGTAGATCACTGACAAGCTACGCAATATCGCATTCATAATCGGCAATGAATTGCCTGCGATTTTGCGTAGCTTGTAAGTGCATGAAAATCGCATTTGACTATTTGCACAGCCCTACTGCAAGTGTTTAGTTATTTTACAGTGGTTTTGAATGTCACTCATCCAATCGGAATTTACAGTCTGAATGGTTTTTAGAAGTCATATTATTCATTTTTATCAAATGTTGGGGTCGAATCTCTGGGTCACTTTGTGTCACAGCTTTGCAGTACATGTGCTAGCATTCTGATAGGATGGTCTACTGCTCCAATGCATCAAGGCTCAAGGGCATACACCAAAAATACACACACAAACAAAGTATTGAGGCACATAAATCAGGAAGCAGCACAGGCTAAGGCCAAGTGATAACTATGTGCACGCAGCATTATAGCCGGTCGGCAATGTCAAAGGACACTAGCTGATCTGCCAACTGTTTTGTATAGCACAGAACTACCACACATTTACAGGATCGTTTTTTTTTTTCAGAAATGAAAATTCTGTCAACATTTACTCACTCTCATATTGTTCTACAGCCGGTCGGCAATGTCAAAGGACACTAGCTGATCTGCCAACTGTTTTGTATAGCACAGAACTACCACACATTTACAGGATCGTTTTTTTTTTCAGAAATGAAAATTCTGTCAACATTTACTCACTCTCATATTGTTCTAAACCTGTATGACGTTCTTTTTTCTGCAGAACACAAAAAAGGTCTTAATATGTTCTTGTCCATACAATGAAAGTCAATGAGGTCCAGTGTTGTCTCATGCCCCATTGACTTTCATTGTATGAGGAAAAGCAGTTGAAGCATTTTTTAACTATTTTGTGTTCTGCAGAAGAAATAAATCGTTTTTGGGGGGGGTGGGGAGGACCATACAATGAAAGTCAGTGGGGTCCAATGTTGTTTTGCAATGATGCAATGTGAGTGATAATGACAAAATTTTAATTTTTGGGTGAAGTTTAAAGTAACAGAATTGGGTTCAATTTAAATCCATCAATTTTATACAAATTACATTATATTTAAAAAAAAAATTGTATTTTTTGTCCATACAATTAAAGTTAATGGTGTCCCACATTTTTGGGTGAAACATCCTTTGTAAAGTAACCAAATTGGGTTCCATATTAAATCCATCCATTTTATACAAATTACCCTGTATTTAAAGGGACAGTTCACAAAAACAATGAAATATGAATGAAATAAAACCAGTATGACTTACTTTCTTCTGTGAAACAAAAAACATGTATACGTCTCTTTTTTGTCCATACAATGAAAGAATGGATTCCAATGATTTTCAATGTTGAAGATGACTAAATGACGACAGAATTTTCATTTTTGGATGAACTTACTTTAAATGAAACAGAATTGCATTCAATATTAGTACATCCATTTTATACACATACACAGCTGCAGACATACTGTATATAATTTTGCTTTTGTTAATAACATGGTCAACTGTGACCTGCCGCCAATGGTTTGCTTAAGCTACGCGACAACGATGTAGTCAAAAACGGAAAACATTTTCCCTTGCATTTTTAAAAAGTTTCACGTATACACGACAACGTTTTCAAAACGATTCGTGTTTACACATATCCACGAAAACGGCCAAAAACGCTGTATTTCGTATGCCAGGCCAGTAGTTGGCGTTGTCACCTTGTTAGTAAACAGTACCTGTAGGGAAGTGACGATTATATGTTGTATATGATGCGTCTCCGCTGTTGGTTGTAATCATAGACTGTATAAAAACATGGACGTAGTGTCCGTGATGTCACCTGTTGGTTTCTGAAGAGAGTTTTTGAAGCTCAAAGTGGGCAGAGTGGGCCGCCGCCATCTTGGCAGCGCGTCACTCCCGGATAATCGAAAATGGGCAAAGAGGTGGGAGCTGGTTGCTGAAACCACGCCCACCTAGCTCGACGGCGGTGACAGCAGCGGCAATACACCTGTCACTCAAGTAGACCACGCCCTTAATTATGCAGAACTTTAATGCTTAATTTAAATTTTATATTTAATATTAATATTTTAATTATAATTTAAACGGATGAGTTATAAAAAAATTTCACCCCCCTCACAGTTGTCATGAAGGGCAAAATTAGCTATATAGACCAAAACCACTTTTTGTACCAGGCTGTAAACACATTTTTTTCTGCTGTAAAGTTGGGCATTTTAACATGGGGAGTCTATGGGACTGACTTCCTTTTGGAGCCAGTGAATTGAATTGCAGTTTTAGTCACTTCCGTGTTGGTTTCACGAGAGAGACAGGGAGGTTGCCGCTTGGTTGTAATATTGGTGAAGTAAATCCACACTTTGATGAAGAAGTACCATGTACTCCGCCATTGTTGTGTATGTTTGTTCGCGCTTGCCTTTAAAATGACACATACTGCGCATGTCTACATACCTAACACGCACTACGCACACGCATGACATCACCGTTTTCAAAGATTCCCGTCTTGGGTTGTTTATATGGAAACAATAATGGTGGCGTATTCAAAAACTTGCACTTTGAAACCCGTTTTCAAAAATATGCATTTTCAGTCCCCAAAACGCTGTTGTCGTGTAAACGAACAGGCAAAATGCATAAAAAGTTTCCTGTTTTTGGCTGAAAACTTTGTCGAGTAAACGGATTTCAAATGAGTGTCCATTACTTTCCTCTGCCAAAGCTGGCACACAGAAGTGTCAGACCGATTAAGAGACTGGCCAGTCAAGAACTAAGACAGAGAACGACGACATAGCGTAGGCATCAAACAGCTGCCATACGAGCCTCTTCACACTGCACATCAGAGTGGCAAAGAGCTAGAGCTCTGAGTCAGCACTTCCATGCAAATCTGGCCTTATTCTGAGCGGAGTGCAGCAATTCCTCATCTACAGCGTGCAAGGATGGTCTCAGAGCAGCAACGCACTGCTGCGTTGGCTATCTGGCTACTGGTGCGTGTTATCTCGAATAACACATCTCTATTAGTGGAAACACCATAAACATGTGTCTAGAACGCATTACAATATATATACAATGACAAAAACATTCTCACTTCCCACATACAGTATATGTGTGCATATTACAGCTTCAGGCATGGGCGGGTGTTTAAGTGTATAATGTTAGCACTAAATAAGATGTCCGTGTTTGACTGCTGGAGGGTGTGCTGGAATGAGAGACCAGTGTGGGAATGGAGACGGATGAGGGAGAAGAGGTGAATTCTTTGGCTTTAAACCATACTATTACAGCCGAGCGATCCAAGCCAAGCCCTCCGCAGAAGAAACATCATGTGACCGAGAGGAACAAAGCATCCAGATCTCTGCATTGCCGAGACGTTATTTTGGGATTTTGGCATTGCTCTTGCACCTCAGTGTGGAGCAGCTCAATGTCTGGCATGCCTTGCATTTTAGCAGGACATTTACATATGCAGTGGACTGTGAAATGTTGTCATATTTATTTATGTCTGGTGAACTCACTTTTAAATTTAATGAATAAGTTATTTAATAATAATAAAACTAATAATAAATACTAAAAAAATAAAAAATTAAAGAAATTTTTTTTTATTTAACAAAAAGAAATATATTGTAAAAATCTACAAAAATGTTTTCTCGTGTTATACAAAAAGTCCCAAACATGGCACAGTGATGTATCAGATGGTAATACCATGGTATTTTGATATACCCAGTGTTATTGTTCATATACTATTATAGTATTTATTAATATTTCAACTTCTTCTTTGTTCTTAGATTTTCATTTTACGTTTTAGTCATTTTGTTATGGGCTTTGGTCATTTTTTTTTTAAGTTTACTTTTTTTTCCAGTTTTAGCAGTTTTAGAACTTCTTTCAATTATTTGCCAAAGCCATATTTCAAATTTTTTAAGTCTAAGTTTTTAATCTAATATTTATATTTTATTTCATTACAGCTTTAAATTACCAAAAAAATTAATGTTTTTGCTAACAATATCATCACTGTATATCATCCTGCAAAATTATGGCCATATTCACATGCACGGTAAAAAAATAAAAAAAATTAAATAATTCAAAGCTGCATCGGACCTACGCCGTAGCCTTTACGCCGTAGGCTATGCGTCAGTTTTCATTTATACTTTTGCGTCATTGTCCGCGTCAACGTGCAGTACACATGCAAACTGCTAGTCTGCGGTGTCCACGGGCATTTTGCTGGTGTAACCCACAGTACTACGGCAAAAGCCAAAGAAGAAGCAACTCGTCGGAGAAGCATTATAGCCGTGACGGCGGCAAATAAATATCAAATCATTAAATCATTATTTAAAACTACAAAAAGGAGACAACAACGGAACAGGAGTTGATGGCATTCTTTCAATCTGCACAAGGACTTGTACCACGGCAGATCAACATTGTTTGTTGCGGACAACTACTGATGTATAATGCTATGTAGCATAATAAATGATAAGACACTTGTTCTTTGCTTTGTTTTATTTAATATAAGAAGGTGTAACATTAAAATATATTAAAGTGCACATAAACACACACAAAACTCAAGTACATATGGAGGGAGGGGTTCTTGCAGACCAATCACAGCGCTTGCGGTCTGCGTAGAATTGACGCGCTGTTAGATTTTTGGAGAGGTGCACGTCAGGCTACGGCGTATGGGTGTGCGTCTATGCGTAAGCTACGGCGTAGGTCCGACGCAGAAGTATAAATCAGCCTTTAATAAGTTACAAGTTATAAGTTAAGGCCGTATGATTTCCGTGCAGTCGTGAACATGGAATTTACAGTATAACGAGGATGTCATGTAAAACGCGCAATCTGATGGATGGATAAATCAAAAGTAGATATGATATGTGTCTCAGACCAATCACAGCGCTTGCGGTCTGCGTAGAATTGACGCGCTGTTAGATTTTTGGAGAGGTGCACGTCAGGCTACGGCGTATGGGTGTGCGTCTATGCGTAAGCTACGGCGTAGGTCCGACGCAGAAGTATAAATCAGCCTTTAATAAGTTACAAGTTATAAGTTAAGGCCGTATGATTTCCGTGCAGTCGTGAACATGGAATTTACAGTATAACGAGGATGTCATGTAAAACGCACAATCGGATGGATGGATAAATCTAAAATAGTTATTATATGTGTCTGTGAATATTAAAGTGCAAAGAGACTGCTATATGAATAATCTGCTTGTTTCTGCATGTCTGAGTGGTGCCATTTTATCTACTGCATACTGAAGTATGCATAAATGGTGTTTTCAGCGTCTAAGATACATCAACATGAACATCAGCAGAACTGCTCTGAGAGAAAACGTAAATAAACATTTCCTAGTTTTATTTGAGAAAAAACATTGTCAAATACACTCTGAAACTCAAAGGTCCGCTACAACCCGTCAAAATAAAAGTTTGATTTAAATGATTGAAATTATGACAGAAATATATTAGCATTGTACAATGTACTTCAAAGTTATAATAACATTATTTTTTATTTCAGAAGGGAGACTTCAATACTTTTATTAAAATGGTTTCAAGTTTGTTGTAATAAAGGATTTGTTCACTTGTTCACT
>NW_015505652.1:1699001-1771713 GCF_001515645.1 Sinocyclocheilus grahami
AAATATATTAGCATTGTACAATGTACTTCAAAGTTATAATAACAACAATAATAATAATATTCTTTATAATAAAATAATTTATTTAAACATTGTTTTCAAGGAATATCATGTTTGTCCATGTTTTAACTTTGCCAAAAATAAAAGGAGTTGTACATTTTCATTTTAAAACATTAATTAAAATGTTCAAGTGTGATATAGGTGATATAGAGGTGTACAGCTTTATTTTTTATTGTTTTTTTTCAGAAGGGAGACTTCAATACTTTTATTAAAATGGTTTCAAGTTTGTTGTAATAAAGGATTTGTTCACTCAAATAACTTGTTCTTGTTCTTTTAAGAGTCATTGTTACTGATAAGAATTATTGTTTAATATATATACTGTGATAACCGTGATATTTTCTGAGACGATTATCATACCGTGAAAATCTCATACCGTTACAACCCTACTATACACCAATGAAATTCACTTAATTTTATCACAGCAACATGTCCAAAAACTGTGGTATGTACTTTTTTTTGCAAGTGAAAACTATATTTTCACTGGTCAAAAGACTGAACAATATTTTCACTGGTCAAAGGATTCCATAAATTAATCCAATTTGGTTTTGTACTGACAGTGCAAAATATTCTGTATTCCTGTAGGTTTTAGTGAGGGAATACCTGTTTAACATACTGCACTGCTTAACGAAAGCATCATGTGGGGAAACCCCGGCAAACCATTCCCCCAAGCTACCTCCAATCTTCTACAGGGTCAGTCAAGGGAAAACCAATGAAAAGTGAAGTGAAGTGACATGTGGCCAAGTATGTTGACCCATACTAGGAATTAGTGCTCTGCATTTAACCCATCCAAAGTGCACACACACAGCAGTGAACACACACCCGGAGCAGTGGGCAGCCATTTATGCTGCGGCGCCCGGGGAGCAGTTGGGGGTTCGGTGCCTTGCTCAAGGGCACCTCAGTCGTGGTATTGAAGGTGGAAGAGAGTGTTGTACATTCACGACCTGCAACCTTGGGTTACGAGTCCAACTCTCTAACCATTAGGCCACGACTTCCCCAAAAAAAATACACATCTTTGCCAATTGGCCCTAGATCCATTTCAGTGAAAAGCCCAGAGACTCTGCATGAATTCACTCTTTCACAATACAAAATATAATCAGAGCAATACAATATGGCTCTGGGTCACTGGTCTAGACTTGGTTGGCAATGGAAGGGAAGGAAATACGAATGAATCATTCATTATGTGTCTCGCATGGTTATGCATACATTTCTCTAGAGGACTGGGACATTCCAGGGGGTTTTGCATATAATTGCAACTTAGCGGACTTGTCCCAACATAGATGTGATTCTCATTATGTTGTAGTACACTGTGACAGCCTCAAGGCTCCAATTATGATCTGTCAATGCTGAATGTAGAATCCTCATCACTGTTCTTACCTATATCATCAGCGGCTGATGCATCCTCAGAAACTGACAGACGCTGAGGAAAACCAGAGCAACTAGCCAAATTTATCCCCTCATTGCCTTTTGGTTACAAAGTTACGCCAGACTTCCAGCCTCCTTTTTGAAATACAAACGCCGTAAAAACTGTGTTAGTGTGTCATAAAGAAGCAAGACACGCAGTCCCTTGTGAAGCTAAATTTGACCTCAGTGACAATAAACTGTGCCTTTGGTCTCTGTGCCAATGACGGTCACAGCGGCGTACATTAAAATGTGAATGAATGAGTGAGTGTGTGCTAATGAGCTTATGAGTGAGTGACCAATCCAGTCAGTTTTTAAATAGTCAAGTCCACAAAGGGCACAAACACTATGCGCAGCCGTTTCCCCATATGACATCATGTGTCCAGCGGCGTTTCCTGATAATGCCCTACTGAGACTCCCCACAGGAAAAGGGCACTTACACTTTTTTGCATAAGCACACATGCACAATGACACACAATAGCTCTATCTCAAAAACGTCCTGACCTGTGTGACAACACTGACCAGCACTGCCATCTCTATGGGCCTAACTAAGTCACTTGAAGGCTTGTTTGATTTGCATTTTCATTAAAATCACAGGACCAGAGGATTGTAAACAAAACACCAAACTAGGCAGGGACTGTGCTGTGAATTGGCACTACATTCAGACGGTGGCCAGCGAATCTAAAGGCATGCTGTTTGTTGCATTCTATTCAGTTACATAACATGACAGTTGATTATGCCAAACTTTTTTTTGCAGAGATAGAAGGCCATTCCTTCTGCTCCATCTTAAGCTAGCAATAAGATAATTTACAAATAAATGTTTGCATCTAAATGGTTCTCATCTAAATCATTTCAACAGTACTAGTTGTTTTCGATGTGATACTGACATATGTATGTAACTTCTTACATCTTGGATGTAAGAAGTTTGCTCAGAATGCTCTGCTCCATATCCCATACCATCACTCTGAATTATGCTGTTGACTTAGGCTGTGTTAGGCAAGGCAAAGTCTAGACAAGTTTATTTATATAGTACATTTCATATGCAGTGATAATTCGAAATTCAAAGTGCTATATATTTATATTAAATAAAATATAAATATAAAGTAATTGAAATTTTTAATAATTCAAATAGTAATCATAAATAGGTTCATAAAAATGAAAAATACAATAAAAAGCAAAAGAATAAAGAAACAAACTAATTAAAAAGAAAGAAAGGTGTATATACATTAAAAGGAATATGAGGGACTTAAAATAGACAGTTATGTTGTGTCTGTAATATGTTTTTTTTTCTTAGATTAACAATTATGCTTTGTAAAGTGCCTTTACCACCAGCTGAAAAAAAAACGGTAGGCTATATAAAGTAAACATAGTATTAATAGTAAAGCGGTCAATTGCGTGACACAGCTAGTCATGTGATTTCAACATGCCGGCGCCCATGAGGGGCAGACCCGCGTCATGTAGAACAAAACAGCTTTTTCTTTAAGACTGATTGCTCGAGTCTTTGTCATTTATAAACTTTAAAACATTAAAGAGTGCACCTTAAGCTACTGTCCGATAAATAATGTATAGCCATTTAAAACATGGCTAAAACAAAATAAACATGAACAATATGTAAAGAACTGTCAAGCCATCAAAAAAAGAGCCAACATGCTATTCTGCTGCCGAACAAGCACACAGACCATAAATAAATTAGTTCGTTTAGCTGTGGCCCATGTCAAAATGAAAGCCCACTGCACTGTATCCACCTTGTTTGAGCAGTAAGCAGGAAGACTCATTAAAGGTGAGCTTCACATTCCACATTCATGCACAAACCAGTCCAGCGATGATGTCAGCTTCATTTCTGTTTCCCCCTCAAAAACAACTCAATGAGTTTAACTTTAGTCTGTTAAACAGCTGGCTAACGTCAAACAATAAAACAATAGTTTGTTTGCCTCTCGCATGTCACAGTGAATCGCTACACAACTGACGTGTGGGACGCCTGAAAGACAAGGCGTGCAGTGCGTGAAATATGCCTTACCCCAGTCTAGGAACTCCAGGATGTTTTTCTCTCTTCTGAGGGGAGAATTATTGCACTCATCATACAGGCAAACAAGAATATCTAACAAGGTCTCCACGCTGAAGCACTGGCCGGTGGACTGAGACGGGCCATCTAGAATCAGCTTCTCCAGCTTCTTCAAACGCACCTCTCCAGACATGCTTTCAGTTGCTGCTGATGTCTCACAGTATGGTCAGTATTTGCTCCCACGGTAGCAAACGGGACCGGCCAGTGGCACACTTGCGTGAACGCTCCGGAAAAACTTAATGGCTCAGAAAATATTGTCGAGCCTAATCATGGTCCCTCTCGCACCGATGCGTCCATATCAATCCACAACATCATGAATTCACAGTCCTTAGATGTAAAGAACTTACAGCCATCGACCCTGCCCTGGCCGGTGGATTTGACGTATGTAACCTAGGCTTAGGCTATGTATTCCCGATTTCAGCTTCCCGTTTGAAGGACACTTTTCACAAAACAAGTCACCAAAGAAGTTTAAAGCAATCCCCTGAGATATGGTGATATCTGTGGTTATCCATTATGCAGTAACAAAAGCGCATCAGCAGCACGAGATCTGCATTGCTACAAAGCCCCATATGCCCCTCCTCTGGCAGGACTGCGAAAGACTTAGCAAGCTGGTTTTCCTTTAAATTCCTCTCTTCGTATATACGAAACGCTGGCGGAGGGAGCTGTTATAAACTGTTATGCACTTGTCGAGAGCAGCTTCGCGGCGAGGGGCTGGAAATACGCGTCCCCCTCGTTCATGTCAGTTGGAGGACTCCGCGACTCCGCGGCTCCGCTCCCGGTCGCCGTGTGTGTGTCTCTCACAGCTCGCTGCTGCTGCTGCTGCTGCAGGCAAAACCCGACATCATCATGGCGACCGTCACGGCATCTGCTGGCTGCTGCAGAGAATGGAGGGATATGCTGGAGGGAAACAGCAGAGTGGTGTATGCTAGAGAAGAGTGTGCGAATTATCCCCCAATTATTCGTTGACCTTCAGGGGGTCGACCTTTTTAGGGGATTTCTGTTAGCAATTTGCTATTGAGATTCGTTTCGCGCAAGCCAAATGGTCTTTTAGCGCAGTGCGCTAACCGTCAACTGTTTTAAAAATGACAAAACACTTAAGTTTTCTTATTTTTGCTTGTGGTAAATAAACAATCATGTGAAAACGGCTGGACTTTTTTGTTGACGTACGTCAGACAGTGACGGAAAGAACAACGTACTGTTGCTATGGTTACCAATGCAGGCAAACGCGACTTCTGTTCTTGAGCGTCTTATCGCACTATTTGTAGACCTACTCAAAACTTTTTGTTTCTTTTGGTTATTCATAAAATGCATTTTAAGTGTGTAATATATAAGAATACATATTTTTACAAACATTGTTTGGAGTTCATTGGTTTGTGGTTAATTCCCACCTTGAAAGTATATGGAATTCGTATGTGTGTGTGTGTGTGTGTGTGTGTGTACGTGTGTGTGTGTGTGTAACCATATTTTGGGGACAAATTTGTACGTGTGTGTGCCTACTTAACCATATTTTGGGGACAAATTTGTACCCAAAAGTGAGCTAAACCTGACAAAATCTAAAAAAAACTCCATTTGGGGACGTCCTCATTTGTAAAACTGGTATAAAAATATATTTAAAAAGTTTTTTTAAATTGAAAAAATGCAGAAAGTTTTCTGTAAGGGGTAGGTTTAGGTGTAGGGTGATAGAAAATACAGTTTGTACAGTATAAAAACCATTACGCCTATGGAATGTCCCCATTTAGATAGCTAAGGAAACGTGTGTGTGTGTGTGTGTGTGTGTGTGTATATATATATATATGCGCATTGTTAATAGTGGTGATGGATGACTCATTCACTGAAAAACAGTCATGTCTATTGAATATACATCATGGCTATGTAAGCCAAAGAATTACGTTTTTCCTCCCATTTTCTTATCTTGTGCATCTTATTTCTTGTGCAAAAGCTTTTTAAAAAACTAGCACGTTCGCCCTCTTGTGTCCAATATTCTGCATTGCAATAGCAGTGCGGGATTTAATCAAGTGCTTCTGAACTCCTCGTCTGGACTTATTCGTCCGTGGTTTTATATAACGTGTTTAGAGAAGCAGCCAGATATGCTTGTAAATGTTACATTAAAGTTTGTATTTTAAAATATCTTAGTGCTATCTTATTTGACAACTACCTTAAAACTATGTGACTAGATATATAGGATATGCTAATCATAAAAGTGAGATATAAATATACAGTAACATGTTCATATATTTATGCTTCCTTTTATATGTCCTAAACACGCAAGCTGTTAGCAAAACATATTTGTCACATCAAACGAAAATGCAATAGCACAGCTGTTCACGTTTGAGGACATGCCATCTTCTTTTCTCATAACCATTCTTCTCTAAATCTGAATCTGACAATTGCCACACCAGGCCTAATAAGGTGCTAATCGTGTCTTTCATGTCAAAACATTTGATGTTAGAACCAAACTGCGGCAGGGTGCAGAGAATGTTGAACAGGAAGTTCACATTCAATTATTAATTTCTGTTGACCATGAGAATTTGTTTCAACAATAAACATCCTTAAGCGTTTAAATTAAAATGAGCAATTTTCAGAAATGACCTGCATTATGATCTTAATCGCTGACAGAAATAACACTGAGTTTTCAACGCAGCAATATTTACAGTCGTTACCTTTATGACGTCGCTATAGAATTGTTTGTTGTTTTATCAAACCGAGGCGCGCGGGATCCGTTTGAATAGAGCTGTCTTTCGTATGTAGTAGAGAGGTGTTAATTAGCGCATGTTTTGTTGATTGGCGTGCACCTCCATCCTTTGATAAAGGGATATACTACCCCTGAGAATTAGATGGTACTTTTATTGACAAAGGGCCTCAAAATAATCGACAAGGGAAGGACAGAAGACTGACAGAAATCACACAAAGATCCAGGACTTCAGTTTACTCATGCATGGATCATGTGTATTGTACAAAATGAGTCAAGCAGGGCCCTAGACTGAGGATTGTTGCCCATTCATTTCACAGCTAACATGACTGTTAAGAATATAGTTTAAAATAAAAATTTAGCATGTATATTATTTATTATCTTTACCTGGGTTTATTTGTTCACATTTCAAAGTCCAGATTTGCAGGATGGTCCAATAATATATATATATATATATATTGCCCTTCATAAGTATTGGAACAGTAAAGACAAAATTGCTCTGTTCGCTGTGGAGTCAAGAAATCTATAAATAAGATTAAAAGATGAATATGAGACAAAACTACAGAATGTCACATTTTATTATTGGGTGTTTCTACACATAAATGTTTTACCAGCTAAGAAGATCAGCACTTTTACAGTTCGTCCCACTATCTGATGAGAGCAAAAGTATTGGAACAGTTGCCTCACATGTCTTTCTAAGTGATCAGCTGTATCCTGTTGCATTACTTGTTCAGTTATTAAAAGCAGGGAATGTGTCGTATTAGTTATATACATTGCTTTTGCATTCTGAGTCTTGCATTCGATGACGACACACACAAACCAGGATGAAGACGAGGGGGCTGACTTTGAGAGAAAAGCAAGCAATTTGACAATTTGAGCTATAGCAAAAACAAAGGGCATGAAGAAATTAAGAATTTGGAAACCACCGGCAACATCAGCAACAACAATAACCTGATCAGTTGAGAATATATATATATATAGGAACAAGGGTGCTACATCAACATGCACATGCAAACTGGAAAGGAGGGTGCGTTCTAAGTTCACTATGTTTGGAAGGTCATCTGTAAATCCACACAACAAGAACATCATGTGTCAGCGATAAAGATAATATTAAATGCAAGTAGAGCACATAATCTACATTCATACTAAATTATGTTTACTATATTATCACCTATACCCCAAAGAAGAGACTATCTATCTATCTATCTATCTATCTATCTATCTATCTATCTATCTATCTATCTATCTATCTATCTATCTATCTATCTATACATGTCTGCTTATCTATCTATCTATCTATATACATGTTTATCAATGTATCATCTATCATCTCTTTATTAAAATAAATTTCTATCTATCTATCTTATACATTTCTATCTATCTATCTATCTATCTATCTATCTATCTATCTATCTGTCTATCTATCTATCTATCTATCTATCTATCTATCTATCCATACATGTCTGCCTATCTATCTATCTATACATGTCTGCATATCTATCTATCTATACATGTCTGCATATCTATCTATCTATACATGTCTGCATATCTATCTATCTATACATGTCTGCATATCTATCTATCTATACATGTCTGCATATCTATCTATCTATACATGTCTGCATATCTATCTATCTATACATGTCTGCATATCTATCTATCTATCTATCTATCTATCTATCTATCTATCTATCTATCTATATATCTATCTATCTATCAATATATCTATCTATCTATCTATCTATCTACATGTTTTTCAATTTATCATCTATATATCATCTCTTTATTCAAATAGATGTATAGCTATCTATCTATCTATCTATCTATCTATCTATCTATGTGTTTATCAATTTATCATCTATCTATCATCTCTTTATTAAAATACATTTCTATCGATCTATCTATCGATCTATCTATCTATTTATCTATCTGTCTATCTATTTATCTATCTATCTATATGTTTATCAATTTATCATCTATCTAGCATCTCTTTATTAAAATAGATTTCTATCTATCTATCTATCTATCTATTTTATTTAAAGGTTATTTGAAATCGTATTAAGTTGGACATTGTGCGTTCATTTCTCCGATGAATCGTGGCTTTCATGTATCACCTTCTCTCTGATGTCAGTCACCACCCCTTTGTCAAAGTGCGAGCAACTGGGGGTCTCATGTTCGCATATAAGGACGGGCCGCTGTCAAAGCAGAGTCATCTCAGGCCGAGAACAGCAGCAAAGAGTCCGAATCTCTCCAGCACCTTCACGCGGAAGATGTCTTCAATCCGTGCCGCGTGCCTCCTTTGCGCAGCACTTTTCGCAATGGTGAAGGGTTTCACCCACGAAACCATGAAAGACGCTATGCTGAAGAAACTTGGACTTAGTGAAGTTCCGAAAATTCACAAGCGGGATCTGGAGAACCTTGTGATTCCAACGCACATCAAGAACAAATATGTTTCCATGCTGAAACTGCATCACGCCAGAAAACGCCGCTCGCTTCCGAGTTTAGCCGGCATACTGAGGGGAATCCCTGGCAATGCAGGTAAGATTAATACGCAAAATGAAAATGCACATGATATGAAATGAAATACTATACTATATTTTAGTGCCGTGGAAATGAACAATTAATGCTACTATTTTCAAAAATGAATTTTCAATAAGCAAAATGTAAATATAGTTTGTAATAAATCGCTCTCGTCTATTCCAGACATCTCTGGTGAATTTGTATATTCTGACACGACACGTCAACGCGTGGTGTTTGAGATGATATCAAGGATTCCGGAGAACAGTGAAGTGACCATGGCAGAACTAAAACTGTTCAAGAAAGCCCCACACAAGCGCTCCATACCAGAGAGAAAGGGCCACAGACCCGTCAACAACGCCCGGGTGAGCATCTACTGGGTGGAACCTCTGAAAGACGGGTCAAACCGATCTTCACTAGTGGATTCCAGGTAAGCAGAGACGGCCACAGACAGTCGTTATTCTTTCTTCATTATGCTAATTCCACTGCTGACTGGCCTTAAGGAACATGCATGCTAATTGTCACAACCATTATCTCCTCAGGTTGATTCCCATTCACGAAACCGGCTGGAAGAGCTTTGATGTGACCCAGGCGGTGCACTATTGGTCGAAGAGCCGAATGGAGATGCCCATGCACCTGGAGGTGTGGATCGAGGGCGAGAGACCCGGCAGTTACGCGGCAGAAATGGCCAAGTGTGTCCGTTTCACAACTCAAGATCCAAACGACAACACTCTTGGAAAACCCGAGCTTGTTCTTTACACCCTCAACCTCGAGGAGTTTGGGTAAGCGTGGCTTCATTTCAAAGCAGCATTATGCTAATAAACAACATTTATTTCTTTATTTTTTACTGGAGTACCTTGTATTATACACATAAAAGTCTGAAATATCTTCAAATATGTTTTTGTTTCCTTGAAGTAGGCTACTTTTACCTCATCTTAATGAAACGTAAGCCTATTTATAGGCTATGCACAATTTGTCATATTTACAACAAAAAAAATCTATAAATAAGATCTAAATCATAATTTTTTGGGGTTATTTATTTAAACTTTATATATATTTTTAATAATTATGGCTGTGTACCTATATGTAGAAATTCAAAGTTAGTGGAATTTTTCAAAATGTGAATAGCCTACTCAGAAGAATCACTTTATTGTTATCCTAATTAAATATACATTCAAATGTGATTTATGTGTAATATGGGCTCTGTGGTGTAAAGTGTTACGGAAGGAATTTCATAAAAATACAAATGTGTTTCATTTAAAACGTACAATGTGTTAATAGCCTATTCTCTTATATTATTTACGTTGCAGGTCTAGTGGAGACTGTGAAACCATAAAAGACAGTGAAATGTGCTGCAGGGAAAAATACTTCATCAATTTCCGAGCCTTGACTTGGACCCAATACTGGATCATCGAACCATCCGGGTATCAGGCGTTCCGGTGCAACGGCGGCTGCCGGCAGCCCAAGCGTAACTACGGTTACGGAGAGAGGAAGTGCGCGGTTGTGGAAAGCGCGCCGCTACCGATGATGTATTTAGTGAAAAAGGGAGATTATACTGAAATTGAGGTCGCCGAGTTCCCAAATATGATTGTAGAAAAGTGTGGATGCGCAATGGATAATATTTCAGTTGTATAAATATGCGATTCGCCATCGACCACGTGACGCAATGTACTTAAAAGCTATAAGGCGAAGAAAGGGTGTTGGCAACTTAACCCTTATTGAGATACCTCAAGCACTTTGTATAAATTTGTAAATATTGCTAAATTGATATGCATTTATTTTTGCATTTGTATATGATGCCATATGAAATGAAAGACTGATTTGTAAATGTTATATTTTCAGCAGTAAATAGAATGGTTTGTTGTATATGTCAACATGTTGACTGAATATAAATTAAACTATTTTTCATTGAAGTGATTTTTCTTGGTCTTCGTTTGCAATTGGCCACATGGAGCACAGACATAAATGCACAAGGCAGTTCTTCAATCAGGTTTTCAGAATCTCCATGATTGTTTCATGACAGTAGAATTGACCAGAGTTGTACTAGTACAGTAGTACTAACAATTGCATTTAAAGGGATAGTTCACCAAAAAAAAAAAATTGTCATCATTTACTAACCCTGAAGTTGTTCCAAACTTGTATGAGTTTCTCTT
Organism: Sinocyclocheilus grahami; assembly: GCF_001515645.1. NCBI lineage: Eukaryota > Metazoa > Chordata > Actinopteri > Cypriniformes > Cyprinidae > Sinocyclocheilus > Sinocyclocheilus grahami. The sequence goes on from NW_015505652.1 coordinate 1,709,878, forward strand.
CTGTTGAACACAGAAGATATTTTGAAGAATGTCGCTAATCAGAAAAGTGCTGGTAGCCAGACTTTCATTGTGAGGAGAAAAAAAAATGCTGTGGAAGTCAATGGGGACTAGCAATGTTTGGCAAATATTTTCATTTTTTGGTGAACTATTCCTTTAAATAATTATACAGTTACAGTTCTAACTACTAAGTGATACTAATGGAAATATTTTGCATTTAGGGAACAGTTCTGGGAGAAAACACAATGATTTATCTAACAGGTTTATTACATTATTTAATGACACATTTCTTTACATCATGAAACACTTTTAACATTCATCGTTGAAAAATCAAAGCCAAAATACAAACATCATAAACTGTACCACCTACCATCTCTCAAGAACACATAATGCCACATTTTTAGTACAATTTATTAAAGAAATTTTTCATCCTCAAAATGGCATATTTTGCACAAAGGCTGTGTAGTAAAACAGAATAGTCACAAATCTCTCATGCCATGCTATCCAGTTAAAAATCACTTATTCTATTAAAGGACGGTCATTATCTCATCCCACAGGAAATCCTGACTTGAGTTACTTCCTGAAATAAGTTACTTTTACATCAATTTAAATGGTACACAGTTCAACAAAATATTCCACTTAAACTATTACATCATGATAAAATACACCAATTTTAAGTCAAAATAGCTGCCCTTTTTCTTTGGCCATTTGGCACTTTATAAGAAATATATTCATTCAAACAAATCAAGGGCCTGGCTTGATGAAAATTAGGACGTCTCACTGATGTGATATTATTGTGGTCTGAATGATGAGGTTATGTCAATTGAAAAAGAGTTAGTAAATCCAGTATGAAATTCTGATATGGCCTTCAACTATTTTTACCCACAGCTCACTCCATGTAACATTAATAATGCATTTGAGAATTTAACATATAAAAGAACTTGCTTATTTGCCGTCTGTTAGATCTAAAATGGTTGTCAAGGCCACCATTTGACAAATCAAAATAGCTGCCCTTTTTCTTTGGCCATTTGGCACTTTATAAGAAATATATTCATTCAAACAAATCAAGGGCCTGGCTTGATGAAAATTAGGACGTCTCACTGATGTGATATTATTGTGGTCTGAATGATGAGGTTATGTCAATTGAAAAAGAGTTAGTAAATCCAGTATGAAATTCTGATATGGCCTTCAACTATTTTTACCCACAGCTCACTCCATGTAACATTAATAATGCATTTGAGAATTTAACATAAAAGAACTTGCTTATTTGTCGTCTGTTAGATCTAAAATGGTTGTCAAGGCCACCATTTGACAAATGAATCCCAAAGGAAACTTTTTGGGATTCATTTGGGATTTTTTTTTTTCTATAACATCATTTTAATGTACACCAGTAACAGGTTAATTGCATTATTACACAGATTAATATAGCAGTCACTCAGTTAAAACATTACTCTTTGCATTAAAAATTGTGCAAAGCCATTAAAAAAAACAAAACAAGTGTTGCCACAAAATGTTACTCAGGATGAACAGTACTAGTAATCTTAGTGCACCATCGTTATGATGGAGTTATTGACAAAGCTGTGTTGATTTTACAAAGCTGTGTAAAGCAATAAGCACAATCAAGTGCTTAACGTCATGAATGCTTCATTGTGGCTTCTCTTGGTTTCTTAGATGACACAAATGCGTAAATTTATAAAGTAACTGACTAAACTGATTTTAAAAAATCTTTCCACTGTATGCCCTACAAGAAAAAAGCAATAAAGTATAGTCTGATGGTGCAGAATTAAGAGACAAATCTGATTGACATTCAAAGGCTCTTTGAAATGGATTGTTCAAGATATCAGTCAAAAGCCAAAAAATGTCACAGAAAAGCAAGCACATCATTTATTGCAAACCTATGATGTAACTGTTACAGTCTGGGCTAACAAATAAAGAAAAACATGAACCTGTAAGAAGTAAATATATTTTCACTCCTCCACTGAACATGACGGGCAGAATTGCTGTGTAAATATGAATGGTTAATGACAAAAGCTTCTAAAAGATTAAAGTTCACAGGGATTTTTAAACACCAACCTTTACACAAAAAAACTTGAAAAATAATAATTTACATTGAGTAAAAATGACATTTTACAGAATAAAATTCACAACCCTGAAATTCAAAGCATCCCTCACACAAGACAAATGCTGGGATTCCTGATATAACAATATATCAAAGCTGTGATACAAACTAAAAGGGGGAGGAAATACATTTTACAAAAATCTGAGAGAGTGAAGCAAGCACACATCTATGTAGAACGTAGACTGTTCACTTCAGTAGGCGGAATGTTTGTTTGCCACTTGCTTCTCTTATTTAAAAATGGACTTCCTTTAAAAAAATTATAATAAACAAGGACCGTAAAAGTGGATGGTTATTCAGTGGCTGTGCATTTCAGCGCACAAAAGCCATGAGTCTTTAATACAAATGCACACTTAGTAATATCCTGGGTGGTACTGTTGATTCCATGGCTTCTGGTTCCAGAACTAAAGGGTCAAAGAAAGTTTCATCAGTTAAATGGACTACAATTTGATTTTGTTATATAGTAATCTTAATATAACAGCCAATCTTATGATATTGAATAAGTTGGTTTTCTCATTGGATGTTTATGCACTGTATGGCTTATCTGTGACCCTTTAAAAAAATTAGCTTTCTCAATGAGACACATAATAGCTGTACATACCCCTTGTTGCCAGCTCTGGTTGAAGGCTTGGGCAAAAGATCCGTTTTTATTGCCAAAACCACCACGATTCTGCTGATGGCCTCCTCTGCCACGGAACTTCTATGAATGTTTAAAAATTCAAAATTACTCTCCTAGTCAAAGTCAAATTGAGGTTTCAGTAGCATTTAAAAGTTTAGTGTCAGTAAGAGTTGTTTTTTTTAAAGAAATAATTATAATGATGGAAAAAAAAAATCCAATAAATGCAAATTATTAACTTTCTTATGGAAGCTTCTTTCCTTCATGGGATAAAATATTTATCTAAAAAGAATAAGCTATTTAAAAATGCTGAATTAATGCTACTTGCTACTTTTGAGAACGTTCTCAGAACTGAGGAAAAACTGGACTTCCAATAAATGCAAATTATTAACTTTCTTATGGAAGCTTCTTTCCTTCATGGGATAAAATATTTATCTAAAAAAAATAAGCTATTTAAAAATGCTGAATTAATGCTACTTGCTACTTTTGAGAACGTTCTCAGAACTGAGGAAAAACTGGACTGGAAGGTATGAATTCAATCGCAATTCTGAGGAAAAAAAATCGGAATTGTGAGATGGCAACTCAAGAATTCTGACTTTCTTTCCTTGCAATTTGGAATTTACTTTACAATTCTCTCTTTTTTGTTTGTTTTGTTTGTTTCTGCCATTGAATAAAAAAATAAAGAAATATGTTTCTTAAGCGGCAAAAATCAGCATATTAATTTCTGAAGGGTCATGTGACACTTTGCCATCATAGGAATAAATTACATTTTAAAATACATTAAAATAAAATGCACTTTTTACTGAATTACTGTTATTAATTATTATTTTTACTGTATTTTTAATCAGAGAAATGCAGAACGTCTAATACTTTTCAAAAAGATTGAAAAAAAAAAAAAGAATTACCGACCCCTAACTATTGAACTAGGGCTGGACAATAACTCAATATCAATATGTATCGCGATATAATTTTTTTCAATAACGGTGATATGATTTTTAAACACATTTCCGATATACATTATCAGTGGTTCCCATACATTGATTTATTTGTGGTGTTTGACTTGAATAAACATGAGCTCTGCACGTTTCCTAATCAAAACACGTCTCGGGCGTTTTATTTGAATGTATTTCTGAAGGGAAAGGACTGTCTTCAGAAAAGTTCGATGGCATTTTCATTTGATCTGATAAAGAAGAGTTCTACGCTCTCAAAGCGCCTCCTGCTGGCAGGCAATCAGTCTGCATTTTCAATAAGCCCGTCTCCAGCAGCATGTTTTTGTAGTTGCCCCCCCCTTTTTTTTTTCTTCTGCAGCAACTCGGAGCACTTTTCATACTCTTTATACTGGCTAAAGCACATTTGTTTCAATCTATAAGAATAATCAGCCTACACTACCAGTCAAAAGTTTTTGAACAGTAAGATTTTTTGTGTGTTTCTTTTAAAGAATTCTCTTTTGCTCACCAAGTCTGCATTTATTTGATCCAAAGAACAGCAAAAACAGTAAAATTGAAATATTTTTTACTATTTAAAATAATTGCTTTCTATTTGAATATATTTTAAAATATAATTTATTCTTGTGATCAAAGCTGAATTTTCAGCATCATTAATCCAGTCTTCAATGTCACATGATGCAGAAATTCTAATATGCCAATTATCAATATTTAAGACAGTTGAGTACATTTTTTTCTTCTTCTCAGAATTCTTTGATGAATAGAAAGATCCAAAGATCAGCATTTATCTGAAATAAAACGCTTTTGTAACATTATACACTATTCCATTCAAAAGCTTGGAGTCGGTATGATTTTTTTTTTTGAAAGAAATTATAGAAATTAATACTTTTATTTAGCAAGGATGCTTTAAATTGATCAAAAGTGATGATAAAGACATTTATAATGTTACAAAAGATTTCTATTTCAGATAAATTATGTTTTTCTGAACTTTCTATTCATCAAAGAAACCTGAAAAATTCTACTCAGCTGTTTTCAACATCATAATAATAAATGTTTTTTGAGCAGCAAATCAGAATATTAGAATGATTTCTGAAGGATCATGTGACTGGAGTAATGATGCTAAAAATATAGCTTTGAAATCACAGGAATAATTTGCATTTTAAAATATTTTTAAACAGAAAACCGTTATTTTAATTAGTACAAATATTTCAATATGTTACTGTTTTTGCTGTATTTTGGATCAAATAAATGCAGGCTTGGTAAGCAGAAGATAATTCCTTAAAAACATTAAAAATCTTACTGATCAAAAACTTTTGACTGGTAGTGTATGTCAGCCTATAGTTTGAAGTTAAAGATATTAATATAAATTAGGTGAGTCTGAGACTATTACTTGACAGTGATTTCACATTTCTTGTTTGTATGAAGGCTAAACACAAATACAAGGTGAACATTAATTTATTTGTGCTGTTTTTATTTTTTTTTCCTAAAATATTATATGGTTTTATATGAGGTGTCACAGACTTGGTAAAATTAATTTTTCTTAAGTTTGTATGCACAGACATCGGTTGTGGGTGTTCTTGGCAGTTTTTACGAGTTTTTTTTTAATAGTGTTCATATCGATATCGGAATTATACCGTATCGACCGGAATATACCGTGATATAAATTTTGGCCATATCGTCCAGCCCTATATTGAACAGTAGTGTACTTCGTTACAAAAGATACAAACTAACCGGCTGGAAGTGTCCTCTGTTGTTGGATCCACCGCGGTGCATGTTACCTCTGTGTGCAGGCCCTCCGCGGCCCATTGCTCTACCTCTGCCGCCTCTAATGTGCCCACCCCTGGGGCCCATTCCCCGGCTGGGCATCCCACCGGCTCCACCTCGGCTATGGAACCCTCCTCGGAAGACAGGGGGTGGCGGCGGTGGTGGCATGTAGCCACGCGGGTGACGATTAAAACCTCGATGTGGTACTGGTACTAGAAGGAGAAAATACTATGTATATTTCTCAGTGTATATTTACCATGACAGCTCACAAAAAAAAAAAGAAATTAAAACACCCTCTTACATCCTCTGAAGTTTCCACGGGCCTGAAATCCACCTCTGCCTCCACGTGGGCCTGGACCACCACCCCTACCGAACTGGTTCTTAGGCCCTTTGCCTCGTCCACCTCCCTTTTTGGGGGTTATGGTGCCCTGGTTTGGTTTCTTTTCGGGTGGCAAAGCACTTTTACTCTCTCCCTTGTACTGCTCCAAGAGCTTGACGGCCTCCTCCTTCTGCAGTTCCACATAGGTGACCTCTGAGAAGCAGTCTCCTACCTCTGGCAACGTGTAGATACCTGTAGAGAGGAAAAACAATCTTTTGTATTCCTGGCGTTCCTACTTTGTGTGCCAGGTTAGTTTTTATTTCATTTAAACTATGCCGTTTTGGACTACAAGGAAAACTAGAAAGTGCAATGGTGAAATGACATCACGTCTTGCCTTTCATTTTCAGAACGGCATGCTCAGGTACATCTTTGCCATCGGTTTCTGCTTTCTTCTGTGTTCTCTCCTTGAAGGCCTCATCTGTTGGGAAGACCACTACAGCTTTGCGTTGGAAGCCAGCAAACAGACACATCTTCCTTCTCTGGGCCAGTGCAGACACGTTTGTCTGATCCAAGATGTAGTTTCTCTTTTTGCGGGCAGCAATTTCAATAAACTTGCCCAGGAACAAAGGAACACGCTGAGAGATGGCTGAGAGCTTCGCTGTGTCTTTGTTTTGCCTCTTCATGCTGCCAATCTGCGAGTCCAAAAAGTGAGATTAGACAAGAAAATAAGATTCAGACATAAAAGTTTTAAAGAAGAATGTTTCTCACCATCATCTTCTCCAAGATGGTGTTGGTGCCGAGGACATTGAACTTGCCAGGGTTCTCTTCAACATGTTTATTTACCCAAGCAGTTTTTCCAGATCCAGGAAGGCCGACCACGACGATCACCTTGAAACCAACATAGTGATTACAATCATGAAGACATGTTTTAAATGAAGCCTCTTATACTGATTTCTGATACAATTTTTATTTCAAAATCTAAAGAGATTCCTTTGATGGCAAAGCAGAATTGTCAGCAGCCTTTACTCCAGTCTTCAGTGACACATGATATGTCATTCTAATATGCTGATTTGGTGCTCAGGAAACATTTTATATTTTTGTTAATCAGGGTTGCCAGGTTTTCACAACAAAACCTGCCCAATTGCTACTCAAAACTAGCCTAATCACGTTCAGGGTGGTAAAATACACACAATTTTTTGGCAGGGTTCCCTGGTAAAATTTGCATTCCAGGGGCTAAATATCATGTTATTGAAATGAAAAACATGAAAGCATGAAAAACAACCCGCGCCAACAGTGTTAAAGTAGCCCAACTCTGCGTGAAAACCACGGACTTGGCAACACTGTTGTTAATGTTGAAAACAGTTGGTCTGTTTAACATCTTTGTGGATTTTTTTTTTAGCATTTTCTGATGAATAGAAAGTTCAAAAGAGCAGCATTTTTGAAATAGAAGATTATAAATTTATATTTGATAAGTACTAACTTTTGAACAATAGGGTATATTCGTGTTTCAATGTTTATAAAATAAAAAAATTAAGGGGGAAAAAGTACCTCACAATCTTTCTTGGTCTCCGGTCCCTTAGGTCCTCTGATACGCACATCCACAGGAATTTGCTGCAGGAAGGTGAAGCCCTCCACCTGAGGGAAGAATGGTGTCTCCCTCTGACCAAAATTGAACTCAACCGCACAGTTGTGGCAAAGAACATGGGGGAACAGTGTTTGCCCGGCCAAGGACTCCTTATTGACCTTGAAAGCCACACCAAGGTCCTTTCCATTTTTGGAGTAGGAAATCTCCACCTCATCTGCTTCGAAATTCTATGCAAGATAAAGAAACACACCAAAGTACATAAGAATATGTAAACTAAAAGGGAAAAATACAATCATTGTGTGAGAGTGATGTAAACAACTTACAATGAAGCAGCCGATGACATCATTTTCATCAAAATTCTCCCCATAGTCTTCGGTCACAAAGTTTGAAGTCTTCTTCCCTTTGCTCGAATAAGAGTAGGAATGCTCCCCCTCACCTAAAACAGCAACAAGTCATATATGTGTTTTTAGTAGATGAAATAGGGCTGTGCAATCATACACTGTGGCCACATAAGCACATGCTAATGTTAACCAACTGTGCTTACCCAGCAAAAGACTGCCATTAGCCAGGGACCAGCCAACATGGACATCATGGAAGTCCACGTTTTTGCTGTTTAAATGCTTGACTGGGATTTTCTCAGTGATCTGCAAAAGCAGGAGAAAAATAATGATTCAAAATGCATCACTTTCTCAACGATTTACATGAAATATGCTGTAGTACTCACCTTCATTTCAAAGCAGGCTTTGCCTTTGTTTACGCCATAGGAGGCACGGCCACCTGCCCAAAGGTAAGCAAAACTCTCCATGGTAAGAGAGGAGGCGCTGTACCTGTCCCGGGAGACTTTGAAATTAAGGTCACAGTTGTCTATGGAAACATTGAGAAAAAATATGCTTGTTAGTCCAAAAGCAACTTAATACGGTTATTAAAAGTTCACTACACTATTAGTCAACGTGCTTCTTAACACATAAAGCACTCACATGGATCCAGGCAGGCCAGAGTGTCGTCAAACACTTCATCTTCTTCCTCAAGAGGTGGCAGAGGAGACTTGGACCTGAAATACAGTTAGTAATTCATTAATGCCATGGATGAAGCAGGAGTGTGATGGACTGGGATGCTTCCCATGTCCAGGTGAGATCCTTCCTCATTGCCACAGCAGCGTCAACAGCAGATTTACATTACCTTACACTGGCTGCTCACAACATCTTATACTGTTTTGTGAATTCACAATTGTGAATGCAAAATTTACCATCATTGCTTACCAGTTTACCCCACGACGAAGCCTGAAAGAAAACTTGTTGGCAAAATAGAAAGCAGCAATGTTGTGCTATATGGAAAGAGTGTTGCCCTTTCCAACTTATCAGGTAATGGTCTGAAAAGGTCAAAGGGTATTTTTATATTTATATCTACATGCAGATCTTCCTGGAAAGGTCAACACAATCTAAAGTTCTTACTTCTTACTGCTGTTTCGGTCTTTACTTGCTTATACAGACTTTAGAATTTGTTCCAGATGATATTTTCTATTCAGCATAATCTCTGAAAAATAGTTTTTAGGGACATCTGGAGGTGAAATCTTGTCAAACTGTTTTCTGTAGCAACCAACATCATGTCACAGATGTCATGTCCTGTAACGAGGGGGGTCGTAAACAAGTCTTTACAATTTTTAGTGTAAGGGGTTGCTACCATTATAATGTTTTGTCAGGCCCCATAAATTCAAGTCAATAAACAAGTCAAGCAACGTCATTAGTAATTGGGTCAGATATTGCTACAATTTATTTGGTTCAAATAATAGCTTGGGGGTTTTCATGCTCGAGATCTTCCATTAGGAATTCAGATACATAAAAAAATATATACATTTTTGTTCCATATACTAAAAGAACATAAGCAGACTGAAACTTGTTTTTTTTTTTTTAAATCTAAACACTGGTTCACTATAGGCGAGCAGCACAAAAGCCAGAAAATCAAACCTAGGAAAATTACATGTATTCAATCTGCAATTGAGCACCACACACGTATAGAGAAAGAACATGCATTAGAGATGTAAACATATTTCCATTTCCTTATGAAATGTGAAGAACTGCAAACGTTTGTACTTACCTGCTGACCACGAATGAAACAGACTTTAAAAGGAAAAGTTATTACAGTTCTTTGGTTTTTCCAAATACACAAAACATTTTTACAATATAAAAATAAACAGTAAAATATTACATTTAACCTTTCAGAATTATAAAAAGAAAAAGGAAACAAAAACCACTCAAGGAAAAAAAAAAAAAAAAAAAAAGATACAAACGACGAAGGAACGTCTGAGGATTTAAACAACATTTTGGTTCATTACCATTACTTAACCGCCCCATTACGTCATGATACACGTTGCGATATAAACTCTACGTCGCTGGCCCTCCCCTGCCATGACAGAAGCCGCATCTCATGCTATCGTCATTGCTTTGTTCGCTGTCTGATTCGACACACGCGCATACAGTCAGCCTGACAACAGTGTGAGAGTGTGTGTGTGTGTGTGTGTGTTTAACAATAACATATTGTTTTTTCCATCAGAGCACTCTTTGAACTGTAGTTTCATGATCTTACTGAAGGTAAGGTGTTATGTATTAGCCAGGAATGACCCTCAACAAAGTTTTACTTTAGTTAAGAGGTAGATGAGGGTTGTATTTTTCTAGGTAAGGCATTGGCACTTAAAGCCAATATATAATATATTAAAAGTGGCACTTCGGGGATAATGAAGGCCATTGCTCCCATCCTTACCGGCTGTATTTGCTTTCTTCAATAAATTCAAAGTAGCCCCTTCCATGTTCCTCCCGGCGTCTCTTAACACCCTTCTTATTCTTCTGATCAGCACTGATGTCTTTGTCCGCATCCCCTTTGAAAATAAAACAAACAATAATGAAATGCCCGGACGTGTTGGACCCTGGGTTTTAAGGGTGGCCCACACGACAGGAGTGCTCGGACTCTACCAGAGTTACAAAATCAACCAACCACCTCTGATCAGACAGAATATTTTGCTTGGTTATGTCATTATGTCATTCAGGATATAAAATGCAAGCACTGATCTGATTGCATAAACCAGATCAGACAAAAACGTGGGTGGTGCAATTCCTATTGATTGTGTTTTAAAGTGCCTTTCTCTAAAATGTAATGCATTCACAGTCAAAAAACAATGAGTGCTTTTTGTGATATATACATTTAGCCTAATGTAGCTGGCTTACCAGCCAATGCTCACATCTTTGACAACAAATAACCGGCGAACAGCATCAACACGCACCATCCTGAACTGACCTTGCACGGAAGTAGATGGCGCCTTCTAGTAACCTGAACCGAAACTAACAAATGTCCCTGTCTTTCGACGCTTTTTGTAATTTCCCTCCATCTTATAATATTCCTAACCCTATCACCCGCTAAAAATGCATTTATTTCACTGTATCCCTCACTTTTTCATTGTCTGCCGCAAGGTATTCTGCACAGCAACTTGTGAGTCCACGCGAGGGCGACCCGCCTCAAGCATGCAGCGAGGCGATTGTCTAGCAAGCGGTTTCTGAAACTAGCTAACGTTAAACCGACCAAAAACAATGCGATAAAGAACAGAAATCCGTTAGTTGTAGATATATATATAATGTACCTTTAATCGTAAGAAAATATCAACAATAGCAACCAACCCCTAAAGACAATAGGCTCGCGCGGGTGATTAGATTGGCTTTGCTAACACGGCTAAAAACAAAGAAACCTCCAAAATCTTAAAACTCCAAACCACGAACTAGCGCGTAAACTCAAACCGACCGGATTAGCACGTTAGCTATCTACACAATAGCCACGGGTTAGCCACATATGCTAAACGATGATCTCACCGGCTTCAAAGCGCACGTGAACAGGATAACGTTACTCCCGGCGTTTCAACACAAAAAACCTCACCCTCTAATGGATGAGATTCAGGCTCACCATCTTCATCGTCGATTTTGTCTATGATCTCGTCGTCTTCGTCCTCCTCCTCCTCTTCTTCTTCATCGAGGGCTTTGTCCATTTCCACGCCGGCGTCCCCATCCTCCTCCTCTTTGCCCATTTCGTCGTCCTGACCATCACCCCCGTCTCCATTTTGCTCCTCGGCCTCCATGCTCTCGCCCTTTGGCTCTTCTTCACCCATGCCTTCTTGTTCGACCGCAACATCGGTTCCCTCGGCCACGCTTTCTTCCGTTGCTTCTGCCGCGGCAGCTTCTTCCTCTTCGGCCTGGGCCTCTGCATCGAGCGCGGCCTGCAGCCGCTCCATAAGCTCGGCCTTCAATCCCTTGTCGGAGAGATTGCGCTTCTTCAGCTCGTCCTTCAACTCGTTCACCTTAAGCTTTTTTACGTTGATTTCACTCATGTTGTCGTTTCAGTGTAGATGGACTATAAAAAACTAAAAGATTCGATCGTTGGAATATTGCAATCCAGGGAGAGCCGACGGCCGCTTTGCTTCTCTGAATTGCACACAGCCGCGGTGATTCTGCGTCTATTCACCGGCAAAATAATTCAATGGTGCCTTAGGTGCTAGACCCCTCCCAATGCAACAGCATCGAGGAAAATGGGCGTGTTCAACCGTAATGACCCTCCTAGATGCTTACGACCACAGAGACTAGGCTATTCATTTTGGCTCGTGAATTCAAGATAATTTACATTGGCATTGTGAAATCCTTTAATGAGCATTGCAAATTTAAATGCATCCTCATATAAACGATATAATGACCTTTCTAAATGTCACCCATATGAATTATATTTTTCTTTTACATTTGTTTTAAAATGTGGATAATAGTTAAATAACTCCCCCCTCCCCTAGTGTTTTTCATAAGCCTCTCAATGTTTACCCTTATGCCTACACGTTTAACAGGTTTCTTTTAGCCGGGAACGATTTTAAGGAAATAATTGTTTATTATTGTTAAGAATAATAATTGTTGGCTATGCAAAAAATGTAAAATCAAAGTGTTTAGTTGAATAGTCATATATATGTTCAAATATGATGCTGCATGTATGACAATCAATAGTTTTTCAACAATTAGTAACCCCCTCCCCATCTTTTGCCCCATGTTGGGGGGCCTTTTAGCTCAAATGCTCAAAAAAGGCAAAAAGGGGGATAAGGCTTTAATTGTTGATTAATGCACCTTTAACAAAACAGAAAAAGTATTTTATCTCAACACATCTTAATAGCTACACAATTTAAATGTTTTCATTATACAAATACTTAAAAAAAACACTAATTTCCATTTTACTCACTTCCACTAATTTTAATTTCTTTGCAGTGTCTTGTAGGCTACGGAAGTAGATGGCGCCTTCTAGTAACCTGAACCGAAACTAACAAATGTCCCTGTCTTTCGACGCTTTTTGTAATTTCCCTCCATCTTATAATATTCCTAACCCTATCACCCGCTAAAAATGCATTTATTTCACTGTATCCCTCACTTTTTCATTGTCTGCCGCAAGGTATTCTGCACAGCAACTTGTGAGTCCACGCGAGGGCGACCCGCCTCAAGCATGCAGCGAGGCGATTGTCTAGCAAGCGGTTTCTGAAACTAGCTAACGTTAAACCGACCAAAAACAATGCGATAAAGAACAGAAATCCGTTAGTTGTAGATATATATATAATGTACCTTTAATCGTAAGAAAATATCAACAATAGCAACCAACCCCTAAAGACAATAGGCTCGCGCGGGTGATTAGATTGGCTTTGCTAACACGGCTAAAAACAAAGAAACCTCCAAAATCTTAAAACTCCAAACCACGAACTAGCGCGTAAACTCAAACCGACCGGATTAGCACGTTAGCTATCTACACAATAGCCACGGGTTAGCCACATATGCTAAACGATGATCTCACCGGCTTCAAAGCGCACGTGAACAGGATAACGTTACTCCCGGCGTTTCAACACAAAAAAACTCACCCTCTAATGGATGAGATTCAGGCTCACCATCTTCATCGTCGATTTTGTCTATGATCTCGTCGTCTTCGTCCTCCTCCTCCTCTTCTTCTTCATCGAGGGCTTTGTCCATTTCCACGCCGGCGTCCCCATCCTCCTCCTCTTTGCCCATTTCGTCGTCCTGACCATCACCCCCGTCTCCATTTTGCTCCTCGGCCTCCATGCTCTCGCCCTTTGGCTCTTCTTCACCCATGCCTTCTTGTTCGACCGCAACATCGGTTCCCTCGGCCACGCTTTCTTCCGTTGCTTCTGCCGCGGCAGCTTCTTCCTCTTCGGCCTGGGCCTCTGCATCGAGCGCGGCCTGCAGCCGCTCCATAAGCTCGGCCTTCAATCCCTTGTCGGAGAGATTGCGCTTCTTCAGCTCGTCCTTCAACTCGTTCACCTTAAGCTTTTTTACGTTGATTTCACTCATGTTGTCGTTTCAGTGTAGATGGACTATAAAAAACTAAAAGATTCGATCGTTGGAATATTGCAATCCAGGGAGAGCCGACGGCCGCTTTGCTTCTCTGAATTGCACACAGCCGCGGTGATTCTGCGTCTATTCACCGGCAAAATAATTCAATGGTGCCTTAGGTGCTAGACCCCTCCCAATGCAACAGCATCGAGGGAACTGGGCGTGTTCAACCGTAATGACCCTCCTAGATGCTTACGACCACAGAGACTAGGCTATTCATTTTGGCTCGTGAATTCAAGATAATTTACATTGGCATTGTGAAATCCTTTAATGAGCATTGCAAATTTAAATGCATCCTCATATAAACGATATAATGACCTTTCTAAATGTCACCCATATGAATTATATTTTTCTTTTACATTTGTTTTAAAATGTGGATAATAGTTAAATAACTCCCCCCTCCCCTAGTGTTTTTCATAAGCCTCTCAATGTTTACCCTTATGCCTACACGTTTAACAGGTTTCTTTTAGCCGGGAACGATTTTAAGGAAATAATTGTTTATTATTGTTAAGAATAATAATTGTTGGCTATGCAAAAAATGTAAAATCAAAGTGTTTAGTTGAATAGTCATATATATGTTCAAATATGATGCTGCATGTATGACAATCAATAGTTTTTCAACAATTAGTAACCCCCTCCCCATCTTTTGCCCCATGTTGGGGGGCCTTTTAGCTCAAATGCTCAAAAAAGGCAAAAAGGGGGATAAGGCTTTAATTGTTGAAAAACGATTGATTAATGCACCTTTAACAAAACAGAAAAAGTATTTTATCTCAACACATCTTAATAGCTACACAATTTAAATGTTTTCATTATACAAATACTTAAAAAAAACACTAATTTCCATTTTACTCACTTCCACTAATTTTAATTTCTTTGCAGTGTCTTGTAGGCTATAAATTCGCATTTGGGCAGCACTGCCGTCTGCAGATTTAAATGTTAGTCGATGGGTGGCGCTATCTCATGATCAATCTCACTATATGGTAACCACAACAGTGTGTGATCTCAATTCCTTAGAGCAATGTCAAGTGGGTGGTACTACTGTACCGGAGAACAAAAAAGATGAAGACATAATGCAACAACAACCCAAGGATGAATAGGCTATAAAAATCTTCTTTTTTTTCTTCATATATGCCTTGCTTGCACAGTTTCCCTACAAGATAAAGTTCAAAAATGGGCATTAAAAACAACGGCATCTGACAGAACAGCTCGCGAGGGATGATTTAATTCAAGGACTTTTTGCATTTGCGTAAACAAAAATCAAATATTCACTTTTACTCACCGGAGTTCTCCAAGAACACAAAAGCACGGTACGCGAAATCACAGCATGCGCTACGAGGACAACGCGTCTCTTTCTTTTCGAAGTAAAGTCATCTTTTTTGCGTGAAACATTTATTATTATTATTTTTTAAGCGATTGGAAACTTGCTGTGGAGGACGCGTTGAGATAACGAATTTATTGAATATGAACAAAAAAGATGAAGACATAATGCAACAACAACCCAAGGATGAATAGGCTATAAAAATCTTCTTTTTTTCTTCATATATGCCTTGCTTGCACAGTTTCCCTACAAGATAAAGTTCAAAAATGGGCATTAAAAACAACGGCAACTGACAGAACAGCTCGCGAGGGATGATTTAATTCAAGGACTTTTTGCATTTGCGTAAACAAAAATCAAATATTCACTTTTACTCACCGGAGTTCTCCAAGAACACAAAAGCACGGTACGCGAAATCACAGCATGCGCTACGAGGACAACGCGTCTCTTTCTTTTCGAAGTAAAGTCATCTTTTTTGCGTGAAACATTTATTATTATTATTTTTTAAGCGATTGGAAACTTGCTGTGGAGGACGCGTTGAGATAACGAATTTATTGAATATGAAGAATCAAACAGGATACTGTGAAACAACAGGCAGTGAGCGGTTCATGGTAAGTAGGTGACTAAGTACTTCTGTATGACTGTAAGTAATATGCATCATTTGTTAGCTCAGTTATATTCCATTATAACGAAGCATAGTGTTGAATATAGGCGGTTTACGGTTCACAGATGAGCAACGTCAAAATGGGCCCCGTGTTCAAGGGTCACGCAGCGGCAGCGCAGAAGGAGCGTCTCCCGCCCGAAGGCGCTGGCTCTTCAGCATATGATTCTCATGCAGCACCTTGGACAGGGTTCGCAAGCTCCTTCCCGACACCCCTCACTAACTCTCTCCTACGGTCAAAATGGTCCAAAGAATCGTTAAACGGTTACCCCCCTGAATACAACTCCATCAAGTCCACCGGGATGAAAAGAGAAACGTTATTCGACACCGGACATTTGTGCAAAAAGTGCATCTCTCATTTCAACGTCTTCAAAAGGGAAGCGTTAAAACAAGTAACTGACGAAAATCTTTCTACTAAAGTAAGTATATTCCTTGTATCATCTATTTGCATGCATTTAGAAACGATTATCATGCATTTTCTTGGGTGGTGTTTAGTGGACTGCTGCATTCATGTCCACCCCATCAGCCACAGTCTGTCTCATATTTCAATTACATATGAGGCGCATGCTTTTTTTCCCCATCCCCTGAAACGAATTTAAATCGATTAGCTTTTGCAGTTGGTCTGTGATTCATGTGACACTCGTCTAGCCTTGATTACACTAGAATATGGGGTATAATGGGTGGGATATGAAAACTCAGTTCCTACTGAGAACAATAAAGTAAATGGCACTATAATGTGATCAGCTGAGACAGAGATGCATTTGTGGACGGCATGTGTCTCAGTATTTGGTGGTAGGAAAAAATAGGTTAGTGGATCATAGTTGATTTTTTTAGTAAACTCAAAATCTTTGGCTTTTCCCCCCATAATATTTTAGATGGATTGAGAAATTACTTTAAGATAAAGATAGGATGGGATTATCAGGGCTATTATAGGTAACTAAAACTAAAACTAATATTAAAACCATAAAAAACTATTTTGTTGCTGAAATCAAATGAAATATAAAATAAATTGTATTTTATAGTTGCCACAGGCACGCACGCACGCGCGAGCACACACACACACACACACACACACATATATATAGCCTCTTTATACAAAAACACAACAAAACTTTAACTGATATTAAAATGAAATGGAAAGTATAAAAATGAAAACAAAATATTAATGATGTCAGTGATCCTAAAACAATACTGAGTATTTATCATGTCACCAAAAAAAATTGTGGTTTAAAAATCATGTTAAAGGGGTCATATGATGTGATTTCAATTTTTCCTTTCTCTTTAGAGTGTTACAAGCTCTTGGTGCATAAAGAAGATCTGTAAAGTTGCAAAGACTAAAGTCTCAAATCCAAAGAGATATTCTTTATAAAAGTTAAGAGTCAACCACGCCTACCTAAAATGGCTCATTCTAACACACCCCCACATGTCTACGTCACGATGTGGGAAGATTAGCATAATGCCGCCCAAATGTTCACGCAAAGAAAGAAGGCATAACTTTTATTCTCGCTGTAGTATTGTTGTTGCCGCCGCCGCCATGTCATGAAGGCGCTGTGTGATTCGTTGTGAAAGCGAAACTACTTTGTTTGGCCTTCCAAAAGAGGACAATATCCGCTTCGTCATGCCTAGAGCTGATCCGTGGAGGTCGCTGAGGAAATACATCAACTTCGCGCTGTCGATCACCGGATCAGCTTTCACTGTGGACAAAGCGGAGTCCAGCCCGGGGTCGTCACATGTGGTTGCCGCAAGCTCGCCCGCCATACCATTCTCAAGCCCACCCACCTCTTCTCACTCAATCCGGTCTCCGCATACTCTAGACAAGGCTGCGGTGTGTGATGCTGTTTCGTTGTGAAAGCGAAACTACTTTGTTTGGCCTTTCAAAAGAGGACACGACTAGAAATCAGTAATTAAAGTCCCCATGAAATCAAAATGTAAGTTTTTTGGGTGTTAGTATCAATATGTTAGTCTTAACGGCTCTGAACGGCTCTAGCCCAAGCTGTGATATAAACGAATGCTATTGGCTATTTAAAAAAAGGGTGGGGCTGCTTGATATGTCCTGCCCTGTCTTCCTGTTTCAGTTAAAATGATGTCAACACATAGAGTAACGCTGCGGTATGTTCCTATAGTGCGGAATGCGCCAAAAAATTCAGAAGAAGAAGAGTAACGCTGCATGTTTCTAAGCATTTCAGGGGACCTTTAAGTTGTATTTACAACACTGTTCCAGAACAGTTTAACCCAAATATTCAGATGTGTGCAGCGCATTTTATGGAGGACTGTTTCCTGATCCTGGTAGAGTAGACTACAATGCCGGCTGTTCTGACTCACAGATTGTAAGACTGTATGTGGAAAATAATGTGTTTTTTTTTACCTTAACCGCATAAACACATTTCATTACACCAAATACACAAAATAATGTTCTTTTTAGCAGCATCATATGACCCCTTTAAAAGATTTCTTTAATATATGTAATTATCAACACAGTTTCTGATATGTTCTGATGAGTTAACAGTCACCAACAACATTTTTTTCTGTGCCTCAGGATCCCAAAGTCTTCATTCATCTTTATGAGAGCATGAAACCACCTGCTATTACTGTAGAAGCCTGGGGCAATGCGGATGGACGCTGTGGCGTCTGCTCCGCTCACTTTAGCCAGCTGAAGCAGGAGGCTATCCGCACGATCCTCACCCAGGACCGGGCCATATGGGCTCCACCTACCACTGCCAACATCCCATCCACAAGCCTAGACCCAGGCTCACAAACGCTCCCCAGAACCTCAAGCCACCGATCTGTTGTCTCAGACCCCCATCAAAGCCCCATCAATGCAGCACCGGATTGCTGGATTAAAGGACGTCAACATTTGGAGGCCCTGTGGCCCCTGTCCTCATGCAAAGGAAACAATTCAATGTCTCAAAAGGTAGGGCAATTTTTTATTTTATTTTTTAAATGTATTTATTGCTGTATGCATTGCTGTTGTTCACGCTAACACTTTAGGTCTAAAGGGTTGGTTAAGCCAAAATTAAAATTATTTAATCACCTTCATGTCATTCTAAGATCATATTACTTTCTTACTTGTGTGGAATACAAAAGAAGATTTAAAGTGTTTTCGTCCATAAAATTTAAATTAGTTGGGTTCAGTGTTGTTTTGGACCCCATTGACTTCTTCAAATTATATTCGTTTGTGTTCCACAGAATAAAGACAATTATACAAGTTTGATATGTCATGACGGTGAATAAATTATGATAGAATTTTTGGGTGAACTATCATTTTAATATAATACTAAACATACATTACAATTGAAAAAATTTTTTGGTCAAGAAATTAACACATTTATTCAGCAAGGACATTCATTTGATAAAATTGACTGTAAAGACTTTTGCATTGTTACAAAAGATTTCTATTTCAAATTAATGTTGTTCTTTTGAAATCTCTATTCATCAAAGACTCTTTAAATAATGTTTCATGGTTTTCACAAAAATAATAAGCAGCACAAACTTTCAGAATTGGTATTAATAAGAAATCTTTCTTGAACACTAATTCAGCATATTAAATCGATTTCTGAATGATCATATGACACTGAAGACTGGAGTAATGTATACTGAAAAATTCAGCTTTACAATCACAGTAACAAATTACATTTTAAAGAAAAGTTATTTTAAAATGCAATAATATTTCAAAATATTCGTACCATATTTTTAATATCAAATAAATGCAGCCTTGGTGAGCAGAAGACACTTATTTTAAAAACATGATAAAGTCTTACAGTCTTTCCAAATAATTGTAGCAAAGAAAGAAGCACTCTGCTGTTCATATTTTATGTCCAGTACATCATCCATGTGCATAATGTAAGAGTATAGAAATTAAATATGCATGTCTGCTCACCAGGACACACCAGGACACATGCATGTCGTCTTATGATACACAACCCCCTCTAGTCGGCCTTGATTAGATCCAGAAGCAGATGATACAGGATTTTTTCTGGTTAATGGTTAAACCCACATTTTATCCATGCCACAGAGAAGCCTGTCAGAAAAAAAGAAGCTTGATACGGCTCTGAACGGCTCTAGCCCAAGCGGTGATATAAACGAATGCTATTGGCTATTTAAAAAAAGGGTGGGGCTGCTTGATATGTCCTGCCCTGTCTTCCTGTTTCAGTTAAAATGATGTCAACACATAGAGTAACGCTGCGGTATGTTCCTATAGTGCGGAATGCGCCAAAAAATTCAGAAGAAGAAGAGTAACGCTGCATGTTTCTAAGCATTTCAGGGGACCTTTAAGTTGTATTTACAACACTGTTCCAGAACAGTTTAACCCAAATATTCAGATGTGTGCAGCGCATTTTATGGAGGACTGTTTCCTGATCCTGGTAGAGTAGACTACAATGCCGGCTGTTCTGACTCACAGATTGTAAGACTGTATGTGGAAAATAATGTGTTTTTTTTTACCTTAACCGCATAAACACATTTCATTACACCAAATACACAAAATAATGTTCTTTTTAGCAGCATCATATGACCCCTTTAAAAGATTTCTTTAATATATGTAATTATCAACACAGTTTCTGATATGTTCTGATGAGTTAACAGTCACCAACAACATTTTTTTCTGTGCCTCAGGATCCCAAAGTCTTCATTCATCTTTATGAGAGCATGAAACCACCTGCTATTACTGTAGAAGCCTGGGGCAATGCGGATGGACGCTGTGGCGTCTGCTCCGCTCACTTTAGCCAGCTGAAGCAGGAGGCTATCCGCACGATCCTCACCCAGGACCGGGCCATATGGGCTCCACCTACCACTGCCAACATCCCATCCACAAGCCTAGACCCAGGCTCACAAACGCTCCCCAGAACCTCAAGCCACCGATCTGTTGTCTCAGACCCCCA
The DNA here is from genome assembly GCF_001515645.1 of Sinocyclocheilus grahami. Taxonomy (NCBI): domain Eukaryota; kingdom Metazoa; phylum Chordata; class Actinopteri; order Cypriniformes; family Cyprinidae; genus Sinocyclocheilus; species Sinocyclocheilus grahami. Next base: position 1,730,476 of record NW_015505652.1, read on the forward strand.
TCAGAGGAAAAGCAATGCAGCACCGGATTACTGGATTAAAGGACGTCAGCATTTGGAGGCCCTGTGGCCCCTGTCCTCATGCAAAGGAAACAATTCAATGTCTCAAAAGGTAGGGCAATTTTTTATTTTATTTTTTAAATGTATTTATTGCTGTATGCATTGCTGTTGTTCACGCTAACACTTTAGGTCTAAAGGGTTGGTTAAGCCAAAATTAAAATTATTTAATCACCTTCATGTCATTCTAAGATCATATTACTTTCTTACTTGTGTGGAATACAAAAGAAGATTTAAAGTGTTTTCGTCCATAAAATTTAAATTAGTTGGGTTCAGTGTTGTTTTGGACCCCATTGACTTCTTCAAATTATATTCGTTTGTGTTCCACAGAATAAAGACAATTATACAAGTTTGATATGTCATGACGGTGAATAAATTATGATAGAATTTTTGGGTGAACTATCATTTTAATATAATACTAAACATACATTACAATTGAAAAAATTTTTTGGTCAAGAAATTAACACATTTATTCAGCAAGGACATTCATTTGATAAAATTGACTGTAAAGACTTTTGCATTGTTACAAAAGATTTCTATTTCAAATTAATGTTGTTCTTTTGAAATCTCTATTCATCAAAGACTCTTTAAATAATGTTTCATGGTTTTCACAAAAATAATAAGCAGCACAAACTTTCAGAATTGGTATTAATAAGAAATCTTTCTTGAACACTAATTCAGCATATTAAATCGATTTCTGAATGATCATATGACACTGAAGACTGGAGTAATGTATACTGAAAAATTCAGCTTTACAATCACAGTAACAAATTACATTTTAAAGAAAAGTTATTTTAAAATGCAATAATATTTCAAAATATTCGTACCATATTTTTAATATCAAATAAATGCAGCCTTGGTGAGCAGAAGACACTTATTTTAAAAACATGATAAAGTCTTACAGTCTTTCCAAATAATTGTAGCAAAGAAAGAAGCACTCTGCTGTTCATATTTTATGTCCAGTACATCATCCATGTGCATAATGTAAGAGTATAGAAATTAAATATGCATGTCTGCTCACCAGGACACACCAGGACACATGCATGTCGTCTTATGATACACAACCCCCTCTAGTCGGCCTTGATTAGATCCAGAAGCAGATGATACAGGATTTTTTCTGGTTAATGGTTAAACCCACATTTTATCCATGCCACAGAGAAGCCTGTCAGAAAAAAAGAAGCTTGATCAATATCGCTGTAATATTTAATGACCAGTGAAATATTCATACACAGCGCTCGTAAATACAGATGAAATGAGAATACATTATGGAAGTGAGGCAGAGAGTGAACGTCTCAGACAGCTCCATCAGCACTCAGTACCTGATCTTTATATGACGCTGACCGAGAGCATGATGGCAGACCGAGTCCATTAGCCCAGCTCCATTTCATTACACAAACATCCAAGGTGGACTCACTCAGTCCTTGAAGTGGAATTTAAAAACAAAAAAAGATTAATGCATGGAGTAAAAGCAGAAGAGATGCATTTTGTAGACTTGTATTTGGAATAGCAAACACAGATAGATAAGCATGGAAAGCGTAACGGCAAAAAAAAAAAAAGATGTGCACATAATTAAATCTCAGATTCTCTCTGGAGGACAGAGAAGTGAGAGAAAGAAAGCAGAGATGGAGAAGAAAATAACAGTAGATCCAATATTGCTATCTCTGCCCAAGGGTTGCTCCCAGCGCTAATTGGCGATACATTCTGCCAATGAAGGGGTGCAAAGAGGGGGCTCCTATTTCGCATGGCTGGATTGAAGCATTGATGAGACATAAAGGCAGGGAGTGACTCTAGATATGCGGATGACTGCAGGCAAGCGATGGTTTTCTTGAACAGAGGCAAAGAAATACAGTCTGAATATTTTTATTCTGCAGAGAAGAGGTTAGATTTTGGGCTGAAGTATGACTCGTCCCGTCAGCGCCTGCAGCCTCAGGCATTCGTTGCCTTATGCTGAGATACATATAAAGAGGTTCATGACTTCATCTGTACATATGACTCAGCTTGTAGTGGCATTCACTAATAATAGTGTCTGACTGCAGTGCATTAAACACACTCATGTTCAGGGTGTAGTGTTCACACTGGCATATTTTTTTAAATCAATGTCCGAAAGACATTCAGTTAAAATTCTTTGAACTAAATAAACATATTGCCTGTCCAATTTAGTGTATCAAAGGAATAGTTCATCCAAAAATGAACATTTGCTGAAACCTGAGGCCATCCAAGATGTTGATGAGTTTGTTTCTTCATTGGAACAGATTTGGAGAAATTTAGTATTACATCCCTTGCTCAACAATGGGTCCTCTGCAGTGAATGTGTGCCGTCAAAACTGCGCATCACAGTAATCCGCAAGTAATCCACACAAATTCAGTCCATCAATTAACGTTTTGTGAAAATCTGTGTTTGTAATAAACAAATTCATCAAAAAGAGGTTTTTAACTTCAAACCACTGCTTCTAGTTAAAATGTGAGTTCTCTATCCTTAATATGGCTTTCTCCAGTGAAAATGCTGTGTTGTCTGAATCAGGAGAGAATGCAGATTAAGCACATTTACAATCAAAAACAATTCTGAATAAAAAATATGTGATGTGAGAGGACAACAGGCGATGAACTTTTTACTGAAGGAAGCGTTCTTATGGATTAGGAAACCTATTTTGGCCAGAAGTGATGGTTTAAACGCCTTAATTATGGATTTGTTTCTTACAAACACACAGTTTTTCACTTAACAAGATATTAATTGATGGACTGGAGTTGTGTGAGTTACTTGTGGATTATTGTGATGTTTTTATCAGCTGTTCGAACTCTCATTCTGACGGCACCCATTCACTGCAGAGGATCCATTGATGAGCAAGTCATGTAATGCTAAATTTCTCCAAATCTCTTCCGATGAAGAAACAAACTCATCAACATCTTGGATGGCCTGAGGGTGAAAAGAAAGTCAGTAAATTTTTATTTGCAGGTCAACTATTCCTTTAATTACTGAGCTTGACTATATCAGTGAAGATAAATATTTCTCAGTCCTCCCAGAGTCCTTTGCATGCAGGGAAGGTGAATGAAAAGGAGAATGTAACCTCTACAGCACTATGCAACTACGGCGCCACACAGCCGACGCGTTCTTCCAGTATGTCCTCTCTGCTCCCTGCAGGAACATCTGCTGCCTTGTCTTTCTTTGTCAGGTAAGAGGTGCTGACCAGAAAATGAAAAATAACTAAAATAACTAAAGGTGTGTGCTGTAGAAAAGAAAGAAATGCTTTTGTCATGTGCATGCATCTAAGCTAAACTCTGTCAAATCACTGAACTTCCATAGGGCAGCACAGAAGTTGAACGTAATGGTTAGAAGAGGAAGGCACTTCTCAGAGAGCAGTGCTTCCCAACGCATGACAAACTTCAATAGTCTTCTGCAGAAATCTCCTCCTCTAGCACCAGCAAACATTTTTCAAGCTGCTAGTAAGAGCAAGGAAACACCTGGGATGGGAAAGGTATGGCTTAAATGTTTACAAATGTTAATTGATGAATGTTTGCTACCTAACACCACCAAAATGTATGGATGCTTCTATTATTACGTGATATTGTACTGTTAGATAATAGGAGTTGTTAATTTGCTTTTCAATTAGTAATAGACAGAATTTAGATTGTTTTTCTTTAAGGTGCACTCAGTAAATTGGTTTATGTTCTGCTGTTATGTAATAGTTTTGTTAAGTTTTCAGTTACTGATTGTATAAATATGCATGCATGAGAAAGAGATTGTAGAAATATGGAAGAGTAAAGGTTTGTAAGTTTAAAGTAAAAGTTAAAACACACTGCGGGAAATAAATAAATTGTGAGATATAAACTAGTCACATTATAAAATATTTTGTCTGATTATGAGAGATAAGTTACTAATTGTGAGAAATAATGAGTAAGATGTCAGAATTACACTACCATGGAAATGTTTTGGGGTTGGTAAGATTTTTTTAAAGGGGTCATATGACATTGCTAAAAAGAACATTATTTGGTGTAATGCAATGTGTTTATGCGGTTTAAGGTTAAAAAAACACATTATTTTCCACATATTTTACATTATTGTTGCTCCTCTATGCCCCACCTTTCTGAAACGCATCGATTTTTACAAAGCTCATCGTTCTAAAAAAGCGAGGTGTGCTCTGATTGGCCAGCTATCCAGCTGTTCGAACTCTTATTCTGACGGCACCCATTCACTGCAGCGGACCCATTGTTGAGCAAGTCATGTAATGCCAAATTTCTCCAAATCTGTTCCGATGAAGAAACAAACTCATCAACATCTTGGATGGCCTGAGGGTGAAAAGAAAGTCAGTACATTTTTATTTGCAGGTCAACTATTCCTTTAATTACTGAGCTTGACTATATCAGTGAAGATAAATATTTCTCAGTCCTCCCAGAGTCCTTTGCATGCAGGGAAGGTGAATGAAAAGGAGAATGTAACCTCTACAGCACTATGCAACTACGGCGCCACACAGCCGACGCGTTCTTCCAGTTGAAAAGAAAGTCAGTACATTTTTATTTGCAGGTCAACTATTCCTTTAATTACTGAGCTTGACTATATCAGTGAAGATAAATATTTCTCAGTCCTCCCAGAGTCCTTTGCATGCAGGGAAGGTGAATGAAAAGGAGAATGTAACCTCTACAGCACTATGCAACTACGGCGCCACACAGCCGACGCGTTCTTCCAGTATGTCCTCTCTGCTCCCTGCAGGAACATCTGCTGCCTTGTCTTTCTTTGTCAGGTAAGAGGTGCTGACCAGAAAATGAAAAATAACTAAAATAACTAAAGGTGTGTGCTGTAGAAAAGAAAGAAATGCTTTTGTCATGTGCATGCATCTAAGCTAAACTCTGTCAAATCACTGAACTTCCATAGGGCAGCACAGAAGTTGAACGTAATGGTTAGAAGAGGAAGGCACTTCTCAGAGAGCAGTGCTTCCCAACGCATGACAAACTTCAATAGTCTTCTGCAGAAATCTCCTCCTCTAGCACCAGCAAACATTTTTCAAGCTGCTAGTAAGAGCAAGGAAACACCTGGGATGGGAAAGGTATGGCTTAAATGTTTACAAATGTTAATTGATGAATGTTTGCTACCTAACACCACCAAAATGTATGGATGCTTCTATTATTACGTGATATTGTACTGTTAGATAATAGGAGTTGTTAATTTGCTTTTCAATTAGTAATAGACAGAATTTAGATTGTTTTTCTTTAAGGTGCACTCAGTAAATTGGTTTATGTTCTGCTGTTATGTAATAGTTTTGTTAAGTTTTCAGTTACTGATTGTATAAATATGCATGCATGAGAAAGAGATTGTAGAAATATGGAAGAGTAAAGGTTTGTAAGTTTAAAGTAAAAGTTAAAACACACTGCGGGAAATAAATAAATTGTGAGATATAAACTAGTCACATTATAAAATATTTTGTCTGATTATGAGAGATAAGTTACTAATTGTGAGAAATAATGAGTAAGATGTCAGAATTACACTACCATGGAAATGTTTTGGGGTTGGTAAGATTTTTTTAAAGGGGTCATATGACATTGCTAAAAAGAACATTATTTGGTGTAATGCAATGTGTTTATGCGGTTTAAGGTTAAAAAAACACATTATTTTCCACATATTTTACATTATTGTTGCTCCTCTATGCCCCACCTTTCTGAAACGCATCGATTTTTACAAAGCTCATCGTTCTAAAAAAGCGAGGTGTGCTCTGATTGGCCAGCTATCCAGTGTGTTGTGATTGGCCGAATACCTCAAGCGTGTGACGGAAATGTTACGCCCCTTACTATACTGTGATGCCGTGTCCCGGCGCGATGAGACAAAAACAATAAAACCCATTATAAATGAGGCATTTGTTGCATCCAGTGGGGACATAATTACTGATTATAATGACATAAAACCATGTCTGCATTTGTGATCGGAGAAATGACAAACAACAAGTGCTACTCTACACTGCTCAAAACTTGCGTTTGAATCGCCAGTGGCAAATTCTTTAAATATGAAAACGTACTTCCAGTCTGTGAGTCAGAAGAGTCAGACTGTCCTTGCAAAGTTGGAATTGCCCCACTTTATAGAAACAGACACCGGCATTGTAGGATTTGAGACTTTAGTCTTTGCAACTTTACAGATCTTCTTTATGCACCAAGAGCTTGTAACACTCCAAAGAGAAAGGAAAAATTGAAATCACATCATATGACTCCTTTAAATGGCTGCATTTATTTGATCAAAATACAGTAAAGGCAGTAATATTGTGAAGTATCATTACAATTGAAAGTATCTGTTTTCTATTTTAATATATTATAAAATGTTTTAGTTTTTTTGTTTTTTGATGGCAAAGCTGCATTTTCCACAGCCATTACTCATATCTTCAGTTTCACATGATCCTGTAAATGTAATATGCTCTTTTCTTATTATCAATGTTTAAAACATTGTGCCACTTAATATTTTTGTAACCATGATACATTTTTAGGATTATTCAATGGAAAAATGTTCCTTCCTTGCATACCACACCTCTGATCAGATCATTTAGATGCCATTCAGTCTGTCCTTGAGAAGTGGCTGTTTTCTAGCTGCCTCACAGTTTAGAGAAGCTGCTCATACTGTAACCTCTGAATGTGATGTTAATGACCTTCCCATTCCATCGCACCACCTCCTTGAGGAAGGGAAATCAATTTAGTTTAATTGTAGCTTGCCCTGACTTCACTCTCCACGGTTCACACTGATGGGACTCGTCTTGAGTTTCAAATTATATCGCTCTCAGAGTAGCACCTGGTAGCTAGAACGCACTCAGCACTGCACATCCAGCAACTGTAGTAGAGATAATGGATTCTTAAATAATTCATTTGGTGTAAATATGATTTGACAGACTCAGGACAGAGAAGATAATATCACTGGACAAATGCATTAGATAGCAGAAAAATCATTAACCTAAACCCGGTTTAGATGTGTGTTCAGTGACATCATGCTTATTGAAAGTAGGATATTTTAAGTTTTAAATATGACCATTATGGTTATAGTTACAGGAGCATGTTTTGTCACAGTAAAAGTCTGGTACTCTGCAATATATATTGTATAGGTAGTATTAAATCATAAAACATTCACCATCCTTATTATAACCACTGCATTAGCAGAGATTTCAATGTTGACCACAATGGTTTGGCTTTCACCAGTCCCATCCTCTAATGCAAGACTTAACTAACCCCTAAGCTAAAATACATAATAATAATAATAATAATGTAAATAAATAAATATAAGGTTTCAATATAATTTAACCTTATATTTGGAGCAAGCAATACATAAAAAAAAAAATTAGTTTTAAATTTATATGTAATATCCAATTAGTATATTGTTTTGGGTTTGTTCCCCCAATTCTAGGTCAAAGTGATGCTGCGAGTGTGTTCGGTTCCTGTGTCTGACCCATCTCAGTCCTACTCTTTCAAACTGGACCTGCAAAAAAAACAGATCACAGTGCTGAATGTACCCACCTTCAACCCTCAGAGACAGACTGCTGGAACTACAGTCTCCTCAAAGACCTTCACCTTTGATGCTGCCTTTGGCCCTGAATCAACCCAGGTCAGGGCCACTGCTTTGTTATTTCTGTCTTATGATGTGAAAACTGATATGTCTACTGTCTGGAGCCCATCTGAGTCAAACATCTGCAACACTCTCAGATTTGGTCACTTGAGTGCAGATATCCAATATCTGGATATTCTTATCCAGTACAATCAACTGAGCAGTGTTAGATGCACATTTGGATAAATAATTCCACATCACAAGAGACAGATTCCATGTGAAATGTCCTTGAATTGTTCATGTAATTTATGTAGCATTGTAGGATTTGAGACTTTAGTCTTTGCAACTTTACAGATCTTCTTTATGCACCAAGAGCTTGTAACACTCCAAAAAGAAAGGAAAAATTGAAATCACATCATATGACTCCTTTAAATGGCTGCATTTATTTGATCAAAATACAGTAAAGGCAGTAATATTGTGAAGTATCATTACAATTGAAAGTATCTGTTTTCTATTTTAATATATTATAAAATGTTTTAGTTTTTTTGTTTTTTGATGGCAAAGCTGCATTTTCCACAGCCATTACTCATATCTTCAGTTTCACATGATCCTGTAAATGTAATATGCTCTTTTCTTATTATCAATGTTTAAAACATTGTGCCACTTAATATTTTTGTAACCATGATACATTTTTAGGATTATTCAATGGAAAAATGTTCCTTCCTTGCATACCACACCTCTGATCAGATCATTTAGATGCCATTCAGTCTGTCCTTGAGAAGTGGCTGTTTTCTAGCTGCCTCACAGTTTAGAGAAGCTGCTCATACTGTAACCTCTGAATGTGATGTTAATGACCTTCCCATTCCATCGCACCACCTCCTTGAGGAAGGGAAATCAATTTAGTTTAATTGTAGCTTGCCCTGACTTCACTCTCCACGGTTCACACTGATGGGACTCGTCTTGAGTTTCAAATTATATCGCTCTCAGAGTAGCACCTGGTAGCTAGAACGCACTCAGCACTGCACATCCAGCAACTGTAGTAGAGATAATGGATTCTTAAATAATTCATTTGGTGTAAATATGATTTGACAGACTCAGGACAGAGAAGATAATATCACTGGACAAATGCATTAGATAGCAGAAAAATCATTAACCTAAACCCGGTTTAGATGTGTGTTCAGTGACATCATGCTTATTGAAAGTAGGATATTTTAAGTTTTAAATATGACCATTATGGTTATAGTTACAGGAGCATGTTTTGTCACAGTAAAAGTCTGGTACTCTGCAATATATATTGTATAGGTAGTATTAAATCATAAAACATTCACCATCCTTATTATAACCACTGCATTAGCAGAGATTTCAATGTTGACCACAATGGTTTGGCTTTCACCAGTCCCATCCTCTAATGCAAGACTTAACTAACCCCTAAGCTAAAATACATAATAATAATAATAATAATGTAAATAAATAAATATAAGGTTTCAATATAATTTAACCTTATATTTGGAGCAAGCAATACATAAAAAAAAAAATTAGTTTTAAATTTATATGTAATATCCAATTAGTATATTGTTTTGGGTTTGTTCCCCCAATTCTAGGTCAAAGTGATGCTGCGAGTGTGTTCGGTTCCTGTGTCTGACCCATCTCAGTCCTACTCTTTCAAACTGGACCTGCAAAAAAAACAGATCACAGTGCTGAATGTACCCACCTTCAACCCTCAGAGACAGACTGCTGGAACTACAGTCTCCTCAAAGACCTTCACCTTTGATGCTGCCTTTGGCCCTGAATCAACCCAGGTCAGGGCCACTGCTTTGTTATTTCTGTCTTATGATGTGAAAACTGATATGTCTACTGTCTGGAGCCCATCTGAGTCAAACATCTGCAACACTCTCAGATTTGGTCACTTGAGTGCAGATATCCAATATCTGGATATTCTTATCCAGTACAATCAACTGAGCAGTGTTAGATGCACATTTGGATAAATAATTCCACATCACAAGAGACAGATTCCATGTGAAATGTCCTTGAATTGTTCATGTAATTTATGTACAGATGACAAATGATGAAACCATGTTGTCATAAAAAATAGGAAAAAAAACAAGTTGAAATATTATTTTTCAGGCAGAAGTTTGTGAGAACAGCTTGTGTGAAGTGCTGCAGTGTGTGCTTGCAGGAGCTGATGGTTGTATCCTAAGCTTTGGACAAACCAATGTGGGTAAGTGAGTGATATTAAAATATTTTTTAAACCTGTAAAGCGTGACATGAAATAAAGGTCAGCGTTTTAGTTTTTTTAATGGAAAAGTTTACTGAACTAAAATATAAGTGAAAATCTTGCATTTGTGTTTTATGTTTTGTATCACATTTGATAAGTCAGACTTTTTATGGCTCATATATTATGATGTAGTGAGAATATGGTGTTCACACTTGGGGAAAAAAATGGATTAACACCTCAGTTTTATTCTGGACATAAAATGCTGTTGATGTTATCTATATGGCCAAAAAGTGAGATGAAATTCTGATAGCTTGTAACGTAAATCAGTTAGATTTGTATAATAGACTACTTCCATAAAATGCAATATCAGCTCTATATTCTCCAATAATATGTAGTAGGATGATATATGATAGGATGCTTAGTTTTTTGTTCAATGCTCTGTAGTTTTAATTGTAGGATTGTTTTTCTTAACAAAAAAGGTAAATGCAACTATTTTTTGCAGTTGCAAATTAATATCTTTCAAGTACAACTTTATATATCTCACAATGTAGCTTAATATCTTGCAATATTATATTAAATCGAACAATTGTAAACCTTATTTCTCATATTTGCATCTTCTTGAAGCACAGTGTGACCGTATATGCTGCAGCATGACTTTTTCTCATTTTAAACCTCATCTCACAATTATCTTTTAATTTTTTACTCTGAGGCAAACAGGCTTCCGTATAGCTCTGCGTCCAATAGCGTTGACACAAAAAGGTTCAGATTCACATATTTTTTTACCACTGTGTGCGACTTGTGGAGCCTCTCAATGAATGTGGATCAAATGTAGAGGCTATATAGTGGGTCATCACAGGCCATTTACCTTTTTATTAATTGTTATCTACCCAAAATCATGACAACAGTCTCTACATGGCATTTGGAGTATGACATCATTCTCTATTAGCTAGATTGAATTACCCGGTCTCCATCTTGGCCCTTGGCTCCCAGCCAGACATCATAAATCTTTTAAACCGGCCCATGCTTGACTGCCAGTAAAGTGCTTTACATTTAATTGGTCGTGACATTGCCACAACGCATTTTACACCCCAGTTTGTAAAGCCATTCACCACGTATTTAAGCATATTTCAGTCTGTGGATTTTTGTCATTCTGAAAGATGATTTATTCTGCAAAACCCTTATGAGGGGATTTTCCGCTTAATGATGATCTGTTATAAAAAAAAAAGTGGCTTTCTCACTTTCTTTCTTTTGGTTTACAGGAATGTCTTACACAATGATTGGCCACGATGGTTGCACTCAAAGCCTTGGAGTCATTCCTTGTGCTATATCTTGGCTTTTCAAGCTCATTACCAGGAAGAAAGACAAGACATGGGCAAACATCTCAGTTTCTGTGTCAGCTGTAGAGGTCTGTGGGGAAAACAATGGCATCAGGGATTTACTCGCTGATGTTGACACGGGCAACTGCAAGGAGACCTATAAACCAGATGCTTACCTCAAAGAGGATCCCGTCTGTGGAGTACAAGCAAGTGTTGATCACACTTCCTTTGTTCTAATATCTAGACTTTCATTTATTTTTAAAGGGGTCCTATGATGTTGCTAAAAAGAACATTATTTTGTGTATTTGGTGCAATGCAATGTGTTTATGCGGTTTAAGGTTCAAAAAACACATTATTTTCCATATAATGTACATTATTGTTTTTCCTCTATGCCCCGCCTTTCTGAAACGCATAGATTTTTACAAAGCTCATCGTTCTAAAAAAGCAAGGTGTGCTCTGATTGGCCAGCTATCCAGTGTGTTGTGATTGGCCGAATGCCTCAAGTGTGTGACTTAAATTATTTAAATATAAAAAACTTACTTACAGGCTATGAGTCAGAAGCACCAGACTGTCCTTGCAAAGTTGAAACTGCCCAACTTTATAGAAACAGCCTTTGTGCCACAGACGCACTGTAGGCTACTGGTTCAGGAAACAGTCCTCATCCTCCATAAAATGCGCAGCACACATCTGAATACTTGGGTTGAACTGTTCTGGAACAGTGCTGTAAATACAACTTAACCACTGATTTCTAGTTGTGTCCTCTTTTGGAAGGCCAATCAAAGTAGTTTAGCTTTCACAACGAAACACACAGCGACTCCACAACATGGCAGCGGCGGCAACAGCAAGAATTAAAGTTACGCCTTCTTTCTTTGCGTGAACATTTGGGCACCGTTATGCAAATCTTCCCACATCGTGACGTAGATATGTAGGGGTGTGTTTGAACGAGCCGTTTTAGGTAGGAGTGGTTGACTCTTAACTTTTATAAAGAATATCTCTTTGGATTTGAGACTTTAGTCTTTGTACCTTTACAGATCTTCTTTATGCACCAAGAGCTTGTAACACTCCAAAGAGAAAGGAAAAATTGAAATCGCATCATATGACCCCTTTAATTTCCATTTATTTGCCAGCGCTTTGTGCATATTGTGCACAAATGCATTGAAAATTTCCCTATAATATAATATAGTTGGATGGTGGGAAAGCCGAATTTTAATTCAGGCATATGCAGCGTTCATGTAGCATTTAAAGAAATATTCCAGGTACAGTACAAGATAAGCACAATCCACAGCAATTGTGGCATAATGCTGATGACCTTATCAATCTTAAGAATCATCAGTCTAACCAAGTTTTCTTTAAAAAGTATAAGTTAGACACTTGTAATTGAAGTGAACGGGGTTCATTTTCATAATTTTTATAGTTATTGTAAGGTTTATGGTGGGCAGTTAAAGTCAATTGAAAAATTCTATGTAATACAGAATAGGTTAAATAAAATTACATTAACACATATTGTTTGCATTTTATGGCTATACTATTGAAACAATTATTATTTTAATGTTTGTGGATTGCTTTATTCACTTAAGTGCCTCAATGTAACCCTAATTTTTGCTTTTTATAAAGAAAAGGAGAGTTAAGTGCAAATTATTTTTGTAGTAATCTAATCAACATGATGCCACAAATGTTGTTGATTGAGCTTAACGTATACTGAACATGGAATATTCCTTAAAACAACATTTTGCATGACAGTTATAACCCTTTGCATGGTGTATTATCAATATTCATGAGCAATCAATACAAATGTAATTCATACTCATTGATATGTTAATTAAGACATTCCCATTTACTTGAGAGTCTCATTATTAGATTTTGTTATCTTGATCCCAGCTCTGCAACCACAGTGTACTAAATGCTCCAACTCCAGAAAGAGCAGCTTTCCTACTAGATGCAGCTCTTGCATCTCGCAGTGGGATGGTGGACAGTGGAGGGAGACCACCACATTGTTGTCACATGTTCTTCACCCTGCATGTTCGCCAACAGCACATAGGAAGCAGCACCAAATCTGGGAGTGAGTTCAGTTGCCTTTTCATGACTCTAATCGAAACACACAGCGACTCCACAACATGGCAGCAGCGGCAACAGCAAGAATTCAAGTTACGCCTTCTTTCTTTGCGTGAACATTTGGGCACCGTTATGCAAATCTTCCCACATCGTGACGTAGATATGTAGGGGTGTGTTTGAACGAGCCGTTTTAGGTAGGCGTGGCTGACTCTTAACTTTTATAAAGAATATCTCTTTGGATTTGAGACTTTAGTCTTTGCAACTTTACAGATCTTCTTTATTCACCAAGAGCTTGTAAAAGAATTCAAGTTACGCCTTCTTTCTTTGCGTGAACATTTGGGCACCGTTATGCAAATCTTCCCACATCGTGACGTAGATATGTAGGGGGGTGTTTGAACGAGCCGTTTTAGGTAGGCGTGGCTGACTCTTAACTTTTATAAAGAATATCTCTTTGGATTTGAGACTTTAGTCTTTGCAACTTTACAGATCTTCTTTATGCACCAAGAGCTTGTAACACTCCAAAGAGAAAGGAAAAATTGAAATCGCATCATATGACCCCTTTAATTTCCATTTATTTGCCAGCGCTTTGTGCATATTGTGCACAAATGCATTGAAAATTTCCCTATAATATAATATAGTTGGATGGTGGGAAAGCCGAATTTTAATTCAGGCATATGCAGCGTTCATGTAGCATTTAAAGAAATATTCCAGGTACAGTACAAGATAAGCACAATCCACAGCAATTGTGGCATAATGCTGATGACCTTATCAATCTTAAGAATCATCAGTCTAACCAAGTTTTCTTTAAAAAGTATAAGTTAGACACTTGTAATTGAAGTGAACGGGGTTCATTTTCATAATTTTTATAGTTATTGTAAGGTTTATGGTGGGCAGTTAAAGTCAATTGAAAAATTCTATGTAATACAGAATAGGTTAAATAAAATTACATTAACACATATTGTTTGCATTTTATGGCTATACTATTGAAACAATGATTATTTTAATGTTTGTGGATTGCTTTATTCACTTAAGTGCCTCAATGTAACCCTAATTTTTGCTTTTTATAAAGAAAAGGAGAGTTAAGTGCAAATTATTTTTGTAGTAATCTAATCAACATGATGCCACAAATGTTGTTGATTGAGCTTAACGTATACTGAACATGGAATATTCCTTAAAACAACATTTTGCATGACAGTTATAACCCTTTGCATGGTGTATTATCAATATTCATGAGCAATCAATACAAATGTAATTCATACTCATTGATATGTTAATTAAGACATTCCCATTTACTTGAGAGTCTCATTATTAGATTTTGTTATCTTGATCCCAGCTCTGCAACCACAGTGTACTAAATGCTCCAACTCCAGAAAGAGCAGCTTTCCTACTAGATGCAGCTCTTGCATCTCGCAGTGGGATGGTGGACAGTGGAGGGAGACCACCACATTGTTGTCACATGTTCTTCACCCTGCATGTTCGCCAACAGCACATAGGAAGCAGCACCAAATCTGGGAGTGAGTTCAGTTGCCTTTTCATGACTCTAATATAGAGATGTATATGAGCAGATTCTCAGTACAGATCTTAAAATAAACAAAGGCCAATTAGATGACATTTCTCACACAATACTGATCCAGGAGATTGAAATTTCATACTTGTTTCTGTTTTTAGCATATTAAAAAAATACTCTTTTGCATATATGATATGACCTTTTTCTTAAAATTGTTTGTTTCTTTAGTATTATTTTTGAAATGTCTGGTGTGATTAAAATATATACTTTCCTCAGTGAATGTGGATCAAAGCAAGCTGAGCCTGATCGATTTAGGGAGCTGCGTGGGGGAGAGGGAAGGAAGCAACTGTGGAGTCTGCCTCGCTGAGCTTGGAAACTTTATCACAGTCAATCTCAACAGACATAATCACGTCCCTAATAGGTATGTCTATGTATGTCTGGATTATAAAAGTAGGAAACTACTAATAGTATATGAACATAAAGCACAGTGATTTAATTAAAGGAATAGTTTCCCTTAAAAATAAAAATTATTCACTCACCCTCAAGCCATCCTAGATGTATGTGACTTTCGTCTTTCAGATGAATACAATCGGAGTTAGATTTAAAAATGTCTTGGCTCTTCCAGGCTTTATAATGCATTGAATAGTGGTCAAGTTTTTTTTAGCAAAATAAAGTGCTTAAAGCTGCAGTCTGTAACTTTTGGCACTCTAGCGGTTAATAAACAGAACTAAGTGCGTCTTGCGGAAGAAAATTGTAGCCGGAGCTACTTCTCTCCGTTTTTGTCTATGACGAATCACGCAGGTACTGGGCTACTCCGCAGCGGTACCTACCAGAACCAGTCTAAAATAGTCTGAATATAAACACTTATTATAGGTGTACCGTAGTGATTCAGGACAAGCCAAAAACACGGTTTGGAAAATGGATTCATGGTGTACTCACTTATTATATGGCTATATTATATTACGGACTGCAGCTTTAAATCCTTCATCAAAAGAACCAAGTTTTGTTTCAAGCAAAGGAAAACCAGTCTCCTCTTGGCTTATATCGAAATCCTCCAACATTTTACCTTTCCAACATCAAATCCTTGTTTTGTACTTCTAATTCGTGACCGGTGTTTTGTTTTGCTCTCTCCTCTGTGCTTCTGTGTTCGTCACCTTTCACCGGAGCTTACACTACACCTACGTCCTACATTCACACAGTCACATGTACAACAGTTAGAGTTATGCTAGAGTTTATGGTTTATAAAGTTTTAAATATGGATATTTGTCTTACACAAATGCATCGGTTATGCTCAGAAGGCCTTTATTCACCCCCCCGGAGCAGTGTGGATCACTTTTTATGATGGATGGATGCACTTTATTTTATTTTTTCAAAATCTTGACCACTATTCACCGCCATTATAAAGTTTTCAAGAGCCAGAACATTTTTGAATATAACTCAGATTGTATTTGTCTGAAAGAAGAAAGTCATATACACCTAGGATAGCTTGTGGGTGAGTAAATCATAGGGTAATTTTCATTTTTGGGTGAATTATCCCTTTAAGTAAAAAGTAATTAAGTCAATTTAATTAGTGATCATTTCTTCATTACAGGGGAAGTAAATTAGCCATGCTTTTGCAAGACTCTCTGAGCAATGTCAACTGCTCCACCACAATTATTGCCCATATATCCACCTTGTCTGAGGACCTTACAGAAAGCCTTTGTACGATGCAGACTGTGACTCGAATGCGAAGGCAGAAGAAAAAGATAAGGGTATGCTTATAGACATGTTCACGAGTTTTCAGGTTCTGTTAATTTAGACCATGCTTTACTTTTTATATAAATCATTTTATATATCTCATATGAGTTATAAAATGTACATTTATTTATTTTTTGAATTATGGACATATTCCCCAGTTTTCAAGTGCTGTGAATTTAGGCTAAGTTTTTTATTTTTGCATTTTTTTTTCTCCAGAAATCTTCTTCAAGCTCGCCTGGAGGAAGAAGCTTAGGCAACGAGAGGAAATTTAATAATTCCACCAAGCTGAGATTCCAATCTACGGGAACACTGGATCAAGATCTCTCCTCTCCTGGTTTCTCTAGTGATCCAGTATTTTACCCTGGGAGTGATAAGTCTTGTGATACCATTATCTCTATGGATCCTTCTGGCCTCCTAGATAAAGAGGTTACAAATAGGAGCAGAGAGGTTTTGCCTATTATTCCATCCTTACTCAAGAGCAAATTGGAGTCCAAGAAGCTCTCACTGATGAAGTTTTGTGAAATCTCTCCACCAATTTCCAATCGCATGAAGCAGATATCAAAAGAAAAGACTAAAGAAGAGTCAACACCAACAATTTTGCAAGATAAATCAGATTTTGAGTGCCTGAAGTGCAACACATTTGCAGAACTCCAGAATAGACTGGGGAACATAGACGGAACAGAGTTGGATCTATGCAAAGATCAGGAAGTGAACCCTGTGAGCAAATCACCTCGCTTAAGCCAAACCAAAAAGAAATCCAATTCATTGGACATTCAAGCATTAAACAACAGAGAACCCAATAGTATCAGACAAGGAAACTCCTCAAAAACATTTGCGATAATTCACAACAGTGAAGAAATTCCAAGTACCGCCAATTCACAGATTATTCAGCCACAGTTAGATGTTGTCAAACCGAGTGATCCCATGCTGTGTAGCCTATCTCTAAGCAAATCTAAGCTTCATAATAAAATAATGAATATGATGCCCACTGCACTATCTTTGAAATTGGAAGACCAAGGTAAAATGAGATTATCGGATAATTCCACATTGCAATCTGAGACAAGAATATCTCCCATCGGCAAGAGTTCTCCGAGGTCTACCTCGTCCTCTTCTTTTTCATCATCCCTGTCTTCCAGTTTGAGCTCCCCACCGGCTGTTTCTGCCTCTTTGAATGGAGACATTCCACATTGTACAGGAAAAAAACAGCGAGAGATGAGGGCCACCATCACTGTAACTGTTCAGAAGCCACTGGATCTTAATGGACACGATGAGCTTGTGTATACCGTGGTTGAGGAGGTAACAATAAATGGGGCCACTGAGCAAGGAAAGGCACAAATATTAAGCATTCATGAGTCACACTCTCTCCAGGCTTTAACGCCAGGAAGTCAGTCTGTCAGGATTATCGGCAGCGTAGGTGAAGAACAAACAGCAAGTTTTTATAGTTCCAACTCTAATGCACAAAGTTCAGAGCATGACGCCCCCACGGTCTCATCAGATGCAGATATTAAACACACAAAAACCAATGCACATATTGACAAGGCAGGTGGCTTCATTGATTCAAAAAACCTTCCGCAGCTTGATACTTGGTCTGAGGTGCCCCTGACTGAAGATGTGAAGGAGATACCTAAAGGAGCCATGGTTAAACTTGACCCTCCCTGTGAGGTCTCGAAGTCCAGAAAATATACTTGTGAAATTAAACCTGAGCAGAGCTGGTTGTGCCAAAACAACAAGAAAGACGTCTGGGATGTCCCTCACATGAAAATAGAACAAAAGAACCCACAGAGTCCAAGAGAAACTCCCGAGAAGAAACAATATACAAAGAAAGGCGGTCCTGTAGATTGGACCAAAGACAATATGCCACCAACATCAACAAACAGTCCCACTCTCAAAAGAAAAGAGACGAAAGAAGAATCTGGAATAGCCAGAAATGCAACGATAAACATGGCTACTGAAACTACGACCAACACTAAATCTCATTTTGAGGAGAGCAGCAAGTTGTTTAATGCAAAACTGAAAGCATTATCCGGCAGGAGCCAAACATGGGATCACAGTAAGAGCGGGCGCTCAACAGGAAGCTTGGAAGGTAATTCTAGCTCAAGACTTAAAAGCAAGTTCCTTGAAGAGACTGCTTTCATCGATATGGCTCCGAAAGGCCTTTTAGATGAAGATTATATTTCAGCACAACCCAGCCCGCTAGGTTTTAAAGAAGACTTTGAGGACTTTGTAAGGTGTCGAGCTAGCCAGAGTCTCGGTAGGGTTCCACAGTTCTTCCCCATGCATGATGCCAATGATCCAACCCGGCCATCAAAAAACGGTCACTCTAAGATCACAACCATTAATAAATTCATGCCCGGTTCAAAGATCCACAAGATGCCAGACTTGTCTCCCAAACCCACTAGACACACGATCAACCGGAGCTCAAGCTTTTCTCCTAACGGAGCACCTGTCAGCCAGAGCTCCTGGTCAATACACTCCCTATCCCGAAGTCAAGACAACGGCAGTTTGAAGTCACCCGGTGCAGTCCGGAAAGGAAGAGTTGAGCTTTTAAGAAGCAGTAGAGATTCTCTTTCTGCTTTTAGTCAAGGTGGGTCAGATTTAGATGAATGTGAGGAACTGGGGATGATGAAACCTTTCGTTCACACATTGCCATCCCCGTATAGCCGGATCACGGCTCCACGGACTCCACACCACTGCAGCGGCCATGCCAGCGATACCACCAGTGTTCTCAGTGGAGAGCTGCCTCCTGCCATGTGTAAAACGGCTTTACTCTATAACAGGAGCAGTATGGTCAGTAGTGGCTATGAAAGCATGTTGAGAGACAGTGAAGCTACAATCAGCAGCAGTTCAACGCACAACTCCATCAGCGATCAGAGCTGCTCGCTCGGTGCTGCTAAAGGCATGAGAAGTAACAAGAAAAGAACCAACATAGGTAAGGAGTTTTTTTAAATCAATGCATTCTGGCATAAAAAAAACAATATGGTCTTCACCTGTCTTTGTCCACAGGGTCCAGTCTAAGACGTCCATCTCAAGACAACCTCCTGTCACTGAAGAGATCTGTCAGTGGGCCCAAAACGCACCGGGTGGATCGGGGTGGTTCTGACTCTTATGAAATTAAAGTCTATGAGATTGATAATGTAAATGGCATACAGAAGAGAGGTGGGGCAGGGAACAAGGTGAGGTTCAAAATGTGTCAATGAAAAAAACATTTCTGTCTGTCTGTCTGCTTTGTACTTCATTCACAAACTGCTGTCGTTGTATGGTCCATTAAATTGGTAGTGCTTGATTCAACTCGTACAGCTTTCTGATTTGCTTACACACAAAAATCTGTTCTTTAGGCAATTATCTTGACTCGCAACACTGTTTTCTAGAAGTAAAGGTTGGGATATCCTACATGCCTTTTGCCTAGATTTGCAGTCTGTAGGAGAGCGTTAGTTGGCAAAAGTCAAAGCAGTCAGAGTTTTAGGCGCAAGTTTGTGTTTATAATGACCTGTAAATGCTGAAATCTGCTCTGATTTTAAAAGTTGTGTAATGTATTCCAGCCTTAAGAAAACTTCAAACACTCATTGTTTTTTTTTGTTTTTTGTAACTCTGACTCAGACTAGAAACAATATACTGATTCAGAATAAATGTGATTTTACATTGTTTATACATACTATTTTTTCTATTACTGAAAAATATGCAACTTTTTGTTGAATATTTAGGAAATATTTTACATTATTTTGTTTTTCAAATATGTTATTTGTATAGTTTTCATTAAAAAATTTATTTAAGTATTTATTCAATAATGTATTGTACACATTGAGGAAATTTTGACAATGATGTGTTCTCTTATATATAATGTTTCATATACCATTTTTTTCCCAAGTAGTAAAGATACTTTTCCTCAAATGGTGCTTAATTTCATCAAAACAATATTGTTATCACAAAACCAAAACTGTATGCTCAGAAATGTGTTTTTTTCCCCCTGTTCTTATTTTTCACTTTAATTTATGTAGTAGGCTAGTCTTATTTTGTAGAGTTTACAATGTATAGTTGCTCATTCATTGTAGTAAGCAGTCATGGTCATATGCTTTAAATAAATTTCACAGTGTGTAATTCAGTGTATCTGTGTATTTGATGGCTTTGTGGGTCAAGATAGCTGAATACAGTGTCTGATTTGAAAATGCTAAAAAGTATTAGAAAAACTGTAATATTACTTTAATATAAAACCATGTGGTGTAATGGTAGGCCAAATGCTAATCTCAGCTCACTCACATTTTATATGGAGGCAAACTTACTTTTTGTCATCCACGTTTTCAGGGTATAGTCCTCTTTAGTGCAAAGCTGAAATTCTTGGAGCATCGACAGCAGAGAATAGCAGAGGTGAGACTCAGGTATAATGCTCTCAGGCGAGAGTTGGAACATGCCAAGCATCATCTGATGTTGGACCCTGGAAAATGGACCCGTGAATGTAAGGGTTAACATGTTTGCTTATGTATATTAAGTAAAATTAAGCACTGCAGTAGGACAGCAAACTGTAGGGTTGTTATGGTTCTGCTTACTGTGTCATCATTAATTATTATGCTATTTGTGTGATGTGTTTTGCAGTTGACTTATGGCAAACGTTTGAGGTAGACTCCCTGGAACACTTAGAGGCTTTGGAGCAAGTCACTCAACGGCTAGAGCGTCATGTTAACCTCTGCAAAGCACATGTCTTGATGGTCACCAGCTTTGATGTTACACCCAAGTGCAGACAAAAGTTACGACATCGGCCCACGATAGATCATACAACGTTCGCAGGAATATAGCATGCCAAGATTTTACATGACCACTTTTACCTGTTATGCAAAATATTAAATGATATTCGTGCAAATATACAGAGCAACTAGGGGGACATAGTGATGGAAAAAAATGAGAAGGGAAGAAAAATGCTTTTGTGGTCTGAAAACTTAGCGTTCGCTAGATGGAATATAGTTTTTACTCCCACATCATATTATTTCCATTAAAAAGGTGTTGTGAGCGAACTCGTGAGAACGCAAAAACATTGAAATATATATATTTTTCTTTCTTCTCATTTTATTTATCTTCATGTCCCCTGAGGAGCTCTGTACAAATCCTCTAACCATCTCAAAATCATCACATTATAGGAAAGCTTCCAATAATGCTGTTCAGGCTCTACTTGAAATCTAAGTTGCTGTCAGTGTTTGTGTTGTTAGCTTTAGCACAGAGAAGGTCAAAACAACACATTGGACTGCAGACTGCTGTCTGAAATTGTTAACCCATGTTTTTTTTTTTAACTGTTCAAATGTTAATTCTGGGTAGTCAGGGTTCAGGATTTCCAACTGCACATTTGCAAATCCTGGGTTAACTTTCCTTCTGGCATATTTACTAGGTTAACAATATTTTAACAGTGTAGCCTACAGCATGCAATGAGCATGTGACCTGTAAAGCTTGTCCATCTGTAAAAATGTTCAACATTTGAATCTGTTTCGTTCTCAAGTATTTCTTGTTTACGATGTGCTGTCTATTGTTAAACAACTCACTGTAACATTCTAGCACCTTATTGTTTCACACAGTAGGCTATATTAGGCCTACTTTTGGAATTCATTTTGCAAGTTTAAACATAGTAACCCATTCCTTTTCAAAATTACTTGTGTAAAATAAAAAAATGCTTAAGCCAAGTTTTAAAGTGGCCTTTATTTGGGGATAAAATTACCTCTGTAAAAGCAACTTTTACTTAAAGAGTTATAGTCACCTTCAAGGTTGTAAAACACTGTAAAGAAGTAATTTTTAACACCCAGTGTATGTTTTGCTGCACTAAACAAAACTACGTTTATTGTAAATGCCTTTTATCCTTATTGTGTATGTGCTAATAAAAGGTTGTTATTCACTTTATAGGTTTTTATTTAAATTAAGCAATGTTTTTACTGAAATTGTAATAATTTATTTATATAATTAATACCCACTGTAATCATCGAAAGAGAAACATGACATGACTTTCTTAAAAACCAGACACTAAAATCTGTGGTTTGTGTTTTTCACAGAGAATTGCTAAAACAGATGAGTCAACTGATCAGCTCATTGTGCTGTCAAAACATGAGATGATTGAGATGAAATGCAGAGTTCACTCAGATGGTACAATAGGATAAAAACGTCCCTATTATGAAGTCAGACACAGTACAGACATGCAGCAGCTCACCGTAATGACTTCATGTTTCAAGGGTTGCGTTTACTTTCTGCTCCAGTTCCTACATTTTCTAACGTCCATTTCATGTTTGCCCTCAAAGCTGTAATGTCAGCACATAGATTATTTATATTTTGGAGAAAGAGTTCTGAAAACATTTTGAATAGCTTTGGATATGATGCTGATGGATTACTGAAACTGAACACAAGACTTTTGCTTTATACCAGCTTTTTGCTGTTGCTGTTGATGAGGGGTAATTTAATTCATAATCGAAGGAAACATTCAGAGGAGTTCATTGCTTATAACATTATTGGATATTGTTTGGTTTTGCAAAGTTGGTGAAGACTATTCAGTCATCAATTTAAAATGCATGTAGTATGAGGTAATTTATAAAAACACAGGCCTAGCCTTGTGTACAAGACTAAATATTGCAGCATTATAGGCTATATAATATATAGGCCTAGTATATTTTTAAAAAATTTGTAGTATAGGCTATTTAATATAATACATTTTTATGCAGCTATAGTAATCATGCATTCTGTGGGTAAATAGAAACGGACATTTGAAACGAATTAATGTGTTTTAAAAAGAACATGCTACAATTTATGTCAAGTTTGATCTTTCTCCAAACACATTTCCAATGTCAGTGCCCCATATGAACCGATGGGTGGCACTAAACGCCCAGCAAGACCGAAACCTTGAAAAGAAACGCCCCTGTTTGGATCGTAAACAACTGCACAGATGCAGAGACAGGCAGGGCATCGAAACTGATTTCAGATCGGTGTGTGTTTGACAGAGAGGGGTCTGGGGTCTCCGCTTGAGCAGCTCTGAGAACAGATATGAACGCTGCGCGTGCGCACGTTTACAGATGCGGACCATTGTAACATCAATACAGAAACTAAACGTAAGTACGACAGGGATATTTCAATGAGTCGTGTGTCTGGGTTTCGTCTTGAAATGGTTCTGATGAAAATAAAACAGTGATAAAGGGCAAGACGCTGTGAAATGGGTACGCGACACTAAAGCACGCGCCCTTTACACCATCTTTCAACGATGTGTAGGCTATTTGTGTGCAAGCTAAGGTAGACTATGTATGCAAAACTAGATTTTTAGGAGAAGTAAGGGATATATAAATGTACCAAAATGACCAACTCACGTTATGATGTTGTATTTACATTTAGTCATTTAGCAGACTCATTAATTCATAATTGTGTAAAATCATTAGAAGTTCAATAAGCTACAAGTTTCAAAGTTGACCAAAAGGGCCAGATAACACATGCCTTTTCTTTTCTTCTTAAAGGGTTCAGATTTAGGATATTATATATGCAAAACTAGATTTTTAGGAGAAGTAAGGGATATATAAATGTACCAAAATGACCAACTCACGTTATGATGTTGTATTTACATTTAGCAGACTCATTAATTCATAATTGTGTAAAATCATTAGAAGTTCAATAAGCTACAAGTTTCAAAGTTGACCAAAAGGGCCAGATAACGCATGCCTTTTCTTTTCTTCTTAAAGGGTTCAGATTTAGGATATTATTTATTTAAAATGTTCCTATGGCATGTGAAAACCTGACTGCTGTTAAACATGTCCTGACATCTAACTCAGCAGGTTATTGGACACACTAATCACTTTGCCTGTCAAAGTATGTTAATTCATGGTATAGTGCACTCTAAAAGTGGTTATTAGCTGTGACTGTGATTTTCAACAACAACAAAAAACACTTAGCCTGTTAGATAATAGTATCACAACCAATAAAATTCATTTTTTTTATGTGGTACCTCAAGGTACTTGAAATAATATAAACAATTCTGAAATGTGTTTCCATATAAAAAAAACAGCATAAAGGTTCAGATTTGAAGTTCTTTAATTTACATGATTGCTGCCAACTACATTAAATTGATCTAAAATGACAATCTTTTCCATTGTTACAAAAATATTTTTTCAAGAAAATGCTATTTTGAACTTTATATTCATCAAAAATTATATATCACATTTCCCACAAAAAAAAGATCGTTTTTAACTTTGATAAAAATCGACATATTATAATCATTTCTGAGTAATAGCTGCTGAAAATTCAGCTTTGCCATCAAAGGAATAAATACAATTTTTAAGTATTAAAATTTATAACAGTTACTTTGTAGTAATAGTTCACAGTACTGTATTTTTGATCAAATAAATGCTACCTTAATGAGCATCACAAACTTGTTTTAAAAACATAAAAAATTCCCAAACTTTTGAACGGTATATGCCTAGTTAGTATATTAAATAAATACTTTGTGCAAACAAAACTGTTGCCCTCTTGCTGCATTAGGTACAGTGTCAATCTCAGCATGTCTTGTTATTTGCTCACCCTGTTGTATATATGTTCACACTGTTCAGCTTTCATAAGGGTTTATCTTGACACCGATCAGGCCAGCTGTGGTCATGTTGTGTCAAGAAACATCTCGACTTTTCTTTCAGCCTTTTCCACCTCATCATACACCCTGTTTTGTTACCACACTGGCATTGCCACTTTATTTACAATGAGGACATCCACACTCCACCCTTTTTCCATCTCTCTGTCTCTGGTTTCAATGCTCGTCCTTCGAAATGCCTGGACAGAGTGAAAGACAAGAGCCCCTATCCCATGAATTATGCATCGCTGCTGTAACTGGTTCATGTTTTTGTACACACCTGTCAGTTTGCGCTTGCTGTTGGCTCCGGGAGTAACTGAAGTGAGTGTTGGTTCACTGTTAGGACACTGTGTTTGTAAGTAAGGCCCGAGATCTGCTTGAAAAAATATTCAGTAACACCAAACCTGTCCTACTTGTGTTTCCACTCTGAATTCTTTTGAGGAAAAAGATTCATTTTATGATAAATGTAATGCATTGTCACTGATGGCAGATAGGAACAGCAGAGTAAAGAATTTGAAAAACAGACATCAAGTCTTTAAAATGTTTCCTCTTGAATTCTGATGAAGATATAGATTCAGTTTCATGACTGTCTATCTTCTTTGTGATCACCTTGCAGTTATGGAGGAGTCCGAGACGAGGAAGTCTGTAAGATGGAAAGAGACGACCAGAATAACTCCGACCGAAGAGGACATCATTACGTCTTACCTAACAGTCTCCGATGAGAATCAGAACAAACTGCAGGAGGCAGAGGCTATGGACTTGCAAGCGGTTAAACTCGACTTAGAGAACAGGAACCCAGAGGAGAGCTCTCCAACAAACACCAAGAGCCATAGCTGCTCTTTAGATCATGGTAAGCCGTTTATATTGCAGTATTCTGGTGCTTTGATTTGCCATATGTTTTTTTTAATGAATAAAATAATACTTAAGTTGTAGCTCCTCCTAATGAAAGTACTTACTTTTTTTTTCTTGGAACATAAAAGGTGTGTGTGTATATATATATATATATATATACACGGTATATATATAGAGAGAGAGAGAATTGCAAGATATAAAGTTATAAATAAGACATAATGTCAGTACAACATAAAGAGATGTTAACTTGCAATTTCATAAGAAAATGTCAGTATTGTTAGATAATCTCTCAATTGAAAGAAAAAAGTCAGAATTGTGAGTTAAAAAGTCACAAGTTACCTTTTTTACTTCATGGCGGTAACAAAAAAACTGAATTACTAGATGTAAACTCAGAATTCAAAGAAAAAAGTCAGTATTGCATAATCTCAGAACCGAGTATATATATATATTTATTGTTACATAATCTCTCAATTGCAAGAAAAAGTCAGAGATGTCAGTTAAAAGTCGTAAATTACCTTTTGTTATTTAAAAAATAATAATTTCATGGCAGTAACAAAAAACAGAATTTCAGGATGTAAACTCAGAATTCAGAGAAAATATTTGAGAATTGCAAAATATAAACTCAGAATTCTGAGAAAAAAAAATCAGAACTGTGAGATATAAACTCAGAATTGCGAGATGTAAAGTCTGAGTTTATATCTTGAGATTATGAGAAAACAAATTTGTGAGATAAAAAGTAATGACTTTTTTTTAATCCTGTGTCAGAAACAAGCTTCAATATCTTTCTGTTTAAACTGCCTCAATAAATTCAGCCAAAACATGATACAAGTAGTACAAAAATGAACTATTCTGTTTTTTCTGTATTTTGTCAGCATTTCCGGCCATCCAAATAAGCTTCAACAATTATTAACTAAACACCATGCACATTTATAATCAGATCTGTCAACAAGACAAACTACCGAAATGTGCTCACTGGAGTTGTTTTTTCAATCTCCCTGTAGAGTTATAATAGGGGGAGCAAATTGCTTCTCAATGAGATTATTATAGTTAGATAAAATCAAGAGTACAGTAGAAAACAATTCATTTTCCTGTCTTACACTAAATATAGACGATCCATGTAAGAGAATTCATTAGATGGGCAAAGATAGAGCAGTTATTTCTTGCACGTGACTTTCCTCGTTCACACTCACTGTCAGACCCATTCACATGTTCATGCAGTACCATCCCTTTAAAGATGCTCTTCACTACAACTAATGAAATCAAGACTCTGGATTCAGATCTAACAGGAAATAGACTTTGATCGACCAGCTGAGAGTCTTTTAACAGAAGACTTGATGAAACTGTCTTTGGAAGATAAATGTGGTAAGGAGATGTAATATTTAACTTGCTGATATTTGCCTTCCATTACAGATAGCGGAGGGCTACTTCCTTGAAAAGGACTGTATCCTTTTTTGAATGTAAATCCACCACTGTATTTCTCCTGGTTTCTGTCTGTTTCCTCTCTGACTTTCCTTTACTATCACTAAATGGTCCCTGTTGATGCTGCTGTCATAGTGACCAGGGCAAGCGTAATCAAGAGTCTCATTAGGGTGTGTCTTTCCATGTTGACTTGTAGGGTGTTGCACAAAAGGAAGGATGTTGATAGATTTTTAAGTAATTTGAAACAGTGAAAGAAAGATTTATTTTATAATTGTCATCATATGGTCTTCCTTTTTTTTTTTGAAAGAAGTCTCTTATATTCACCAAGGTTGCATTAATTGATTAAAAATACAGGAAAAACAGTGATATAATTGTAAAATATTACATTTTTATATAACTGCTTTCAATTTTATATAGTTTAAAATGTACTTTATTCCTTTCATGACAAAGCTGAATTTTCAGCAGCCATTACTCTAGTCTTTAGTGTCACATTATCCTTCAGAAATCATTCTGAAATGCTGATTTGGTGCTCAAGAAACATTTCTTATTATTAACAATGTTGAAAATGGTTGTACTAAAGGGGAGACACTGCAGGCAAAAACACAGTTTTTTCATGCACCCGTCAAGTTTGAGATTTTGGGCTTTTTGGTTTTTCATAAAGTGTTTTTTCAGACTAGTGGAAAGAAAACATCCAAAAGACACTGTTAAGTGTTTCTTTTCTAGCACTTTATCTATTTGTGACAATAGATTTAAATTACAATACATATTTTTAAAGGCCGTTTTCTCAAAATGAGTTTTTTCTCCTATACTGAGCCATAAATCTCCACTTCAGTAGCTCTTACACACCAAACTTAACATTTGTATTCCTGTCTATATCCTGAAGGTTTTTACTGAGGGATTTGTTCATATATAATTTGCTTGATTATATACAACATTTTAATCCCCCCAAAATTGTGAAAATATAGTGTTTTCTGTCCGTTCTAATCATTTTCTGAATTATGGAGTGACAAAAATGAGATGCCCCAAATTCCCTCTGTAAAAACGTTTGACTCTAATATGTCAAAAAAATTAAACAAACATTTTGAAACTGCCTTCACCCAATGTTTAGATTTTTGTACTAGAAATGTATGCAAATTAGCGCATATTTCATTAAATAATGACTCATTTGCATATCTAAACCTATCATTTTAGAAAACTTGTAATGCAAAAAACGTTGGCAATTATCAATGTAATCAATCAGCTGGGTAAGTAAGGCGATAACTATTAGTTATTTTTTACCCTATTCACCTGCAGTGTCTTGCCTTAATATTTTTGTGGAAACTATGATAATTTTTTTTTTCAATTCTTTGATGAATAGAAAGTTCATAAGAGCAGCATTTATTTGAAATGGAAATATTTTGCAACATTATAAATGTCTTTACTGACACTTTTGGTCAATTTAATGCATTCTTGCTGAATACAAGTATGCATTTCTTAAAAAAATAACAAATCTTTGAAAAGGGTATATATAGAATATGGATACACACACACACACACACACACACACACACACACACTTTTAAGTGTTGGTTTCTTTAAGCATCGAGCATTTCAGATCAGTGGGCAGTGGAGTTTCTTCATCTGGAGAAGCTGTATCATGAAAGACTGCTGTCTAATCTGGCCTCCATACAAGAGAAATGGGGTAAGGATGCCAGATGATTATGGATAATAATATGAAAAAATACTTCCTGAAATAACTTTTTAACCAGGGGAGGTTACATTGTTTACATGTGAGGGAATTTCCTGAAGCATTGTTTTATCTGGTAAGGATGAGACTCCTTTTGTAAATAGGACAAATGCTAGTTTCATCCTTCATAACTAAACAGAAGTGGAATGGTTTGAGCTCAGGAAATTGCTCATTTCCTAACTGCACTTCATTGCCCAGACCACATGTGACTCTGTTATTTAACCAGTATCACTGAAGTACAGAGGTCAGACTCTCCCTTCTTATCTGATTAACTGGCAACAAGACCTGACTGTGGACTGTAGCTTTTTTGGTACGAAATATTAGGAACTGAGAATAGCATGCATGTTTTTAGATTGCTTTCACATATTCTATGAGTAGGTAAATGCATGGGAGACTATGAGACACAGTCAAAATGATTCAAAGACTCAAATCCATATGTTTGGTTTCAGAGTCCCAGAGGACAATCAGCGTCCAAACTGAAAGTAACCCGAATGGAACTGACAGAGAGAGAGAGCATATGGAACTGTTGAGTCATATCTGCAAAACACACCAGAGGTGAGACTGTGTGCAGACAAGGACTGTCCAAGCAAGTAGAAAATAATAATAATAGCATTTTATTTCCTTCCCTAAAATATTTATTCCTGACAAAACCAGGCCTCATCAAGCCCCATCAATTTAAACAGATTTATAGGGGAAACATAAAAAAATTAGATGTATGTACTTTTCCTTATTTTCACGTTTTACTTTACTTCATTTTTTACTTTATATATATATATACATACATACATACATACACACACACACATATGCATACTTACACAAATTAAACATTTAGATGTGCATATTATATTACATAGAAAATTGAATTCTACTTCTCCTTTTTCAGACCTAACCTCTCTTTGGAAAAGGTAAAACATTACACTTGTTTTATTAGCCACCTATGCAGTTTATGTTTTTGTGAGTCTGATTAAAGCCTTCTGTTATTGCAGAACATGGACGACATAAAACTACACAACTGCCCAAGCCTCGTGTCAAAACACAGAAAATCAAAACAAGAACAAGCTTCAGTGAACTCGACCGAGAGAGAGAACCGGGCGGAGGACTGCTCATGGCCAGAAGCTGAACAGGAGCCAGAAGAGGACTGTGAATTGAATGAGGAGGAGGAGGAGGAAGAAGAAGAGGACGAGGAAGGTCTTGAGGAGGATGAGTGCTGGAATGACGAGCTCCAGGATGACACAGTCGTTGACGGCCAGGTTCCTGCGGATGAGCTGGCCAGCCTTATTCAGGTAGAAGAGGTAAGACGCTGTAGGAGTGATGTTAATCTCTTACATGTTACCATCTGCCCTTAGAAAAACTAAGCATGCTGAGACACCATCCGTCTGCTGCAGTCTTTCCAAACCATCCGCTTACTGAACGATTTGTATTCCTCAGGGCCTAAGTATGCAATGTATTAATCTGGGTCCTCAAATTGAATTTATATGACTTTGTAAAAGGTCAAGTGGGACTTTCTTCCAATTCTCAAGCCACATTTCTTAGCCACAGGGTTTCTCTGCTTTGTGAAAGTAAAATAGCGTGATGTCATCCACAGCATTATGGCAGCCAGCTGCAGGAATTTTATAAAGAAGCGTTCAGGGAGTGTATGGTTTCCCAAAGCTATTGGGTGTGGTCATCTTAAATAACAGTCCAACTGCATAAACCTTTTCCAGAGCTGCGTCAGACACGCACTGTGTCAGAAAGAGTTCCTGACTTTTTCAATCAACACACACGACAGCTAAATGATGCATTACATGATTTGTTTGTTTGTTGTACACTATTATTTTATAGTGATTTGAAGACTCTGCAATTTTGTTTCGGCCTCTGATTTGACTTGAAAAGCAAAAACAAAACCAAACATTTTTTTTTACATCGTGACATACTATGAGCCATATTAGAAAAACAAACATGTAAACGTAAAAAAAAAACATGTAAATGACAGGATTTTCATTTTTATATCAACTATCCTTTGTGAAAAACAAGTGTGCTGAAATGAATTGAATTTGCACTTGTAGTGTGCTTCAAATCTTAAAAGTATATTTAAAAAATCATCCACAGCATTATGGCAGCCAGCTGCAGGAATTTTATAAAGAAGCGTTCAGGGAGTGTATGGGTTCCCAAAGCTATTGGGTGTGGTCATCTTAAATAACAGTCCAACTGCATAAACCTTTTCCAGAGCTGCGTCAGAGACGCACTGTGTCAGAAAGAGTTCCTGACTTTTTCAATCAACACACACGACAGCTAAATGATGCATTACATGATTTGTTTGTTTGTTGTACACTATTATTTTATAGTGATTTGAAGACTGCAATTTTGTTTCGGCCTCTGATTTGACTTGGAAAAGCAAAAACAAAACCAAACATTTTTTTTTTACATCGTGACATACTATGAGCCATATTAGAAAAACAAACATGTAAACGTTAAAAAAAAACATGTAAATGACAGGATTTTCATTTTTATATCAACTATCCTTTGTGAAAAACAAGTGTGCTGAAATGAATTGAATTTGCACTTGTAGTGTGCTTCAAATCTTAAAAGTATATTTAAAAAATATGAAATACATATAAGAAATAAAAAGGCTATAAAAGTGCACTTCAAGCGAGTACACGTTCATGACTTTCTTGCACTGAAGGACTCTTTTAAAAAAAGTGCACTTTGTTTGATGTTAAATTATTTTTTTTCAGATCGCTATGGTTTATTAATCTTTTGTCATGCTTTACATAAGTACACTTGTTTTGATTTTAGAACAAAATATGAAATTACATAAAGATGTGCTTAAAAAAGCACTGTTCAAATCAAATACGTTTTTTATATATATGGCGTAAAATAATAAACTAATACATTTTCATGTATCTGTAAATAACTTGCCGTTTTCTGTCTGAAAATATTACATTTAGTTCGCGCTTGTATAATTTCCATAAAAATACTCTTTAAAAGTGCACTTATTTTTCCCAAGGCTGTTGCACATACTGACCCCTTGTGGTTACTTGCTGTTATTACATTATTTGCTATGAATGTGTTCTTAAAAATCATATTGTACAGTCTATTTGAAGCATTTTCATACTTTATTTCTGATATTTCTGTAGAGGTTTCCCTCAGACGGCTTAGTGTCTATTTTAAAGAAGAGAGTCTGCGCCAGGGAAACAGAGAAAGACTCGCTGCTAAAAGACTCAACCAAACGCAGAGTCCGCTTTAGAGAGCCAGGCGATGCTTTCGATCAAGGTACGATTGTAAGCATATATTCAGACAGGGCCTTTATGTATTCAGATTTCTGTTCTGCATTAATGTGAGACTGATCAAAGCTCATCTTTCTCATGCATACAGATGAGTCGGCCAGAAACTCTTGCCTCATCCTTCTCGTCTTGTGTCTGGTTACTGTGGTGATTAGCATGGGTGGGACTGCTCTTTATTGTCTCGTTGGAGGGGCGTACTCAAACGTGTGTGCTGACTTCTCGCAAAACGTGGACTTTTACTTTGGACCTGTACGACGAGGAATGGACGCTCTCGCACAGTGGCTCTCTTCTGATGCATCATAGCAGCTATTTTATGCAGTGGAACTATTTCTTCATATTATCATTTCCAATGATTAACAACAGTATTCCTCTTGAGATAATATGCACTAATGTACATTACCAGACGGGCCTTAATAAATGTTGCTTTAGTGAGTCACACAGGGCTTCCTAATGCATAAATACATTTGTATAATGTATTTAATATTGGTACAAAAACAGGTTATTACAGATAATCCTTATATAACACTAATTATAGATAATCTTAATATACTGTACCACTGCCATTCTTTGAATCAGTAACCATAAGTGCACTTAAAGCGAGTACACGTTCATGACTTTCTTGCACTGAAGGACTCTTTTAAAAAAGTGCACTTTGTTTGATGTTAAATTATTTTTTTTCAGATCGCTATGGTTTATTAATCTTTTGTCATGCTTTACATAAGTACACTTGTTTAGATTTTAGAACAAAATATGAAATTACATAAAGATGTGCTTAAAAAAGCACTGTTCAAATCAAATACGTTTTTTATATATATGGCGTAAAATAATAAACTAATACATTTTCATGTATCTGTAAATAACTTGCCGTTTTCTGTCTGAAAATATTACATTTAGTTCGCGCTTGTATAATTTCCATAAAAATACTCTTTAAAAGTGCACTTATTTTTCCCAAGGCTGTTGCACATACTGACCCCTTGTGGTTACTTGCTGTTATTACATTATTTGCTATGAATGTGTTCTTAAAAATCATATTGTACAGTCTATTTGAAGCATTTTCATACTTTATTTCTGATATTTCTGTAGAGGTTTCCCTCAGACGGCTTAGTGTCTATTTTAAAGAAGAGAGTCTGCGCCAGGGAAACAGAGAAAGACTCGCTGCTAAAAGACTCAACCAAACGCAGAGTCCGCTTTAGAGAGCCAGGCGATGCTTTCGATCAAGGTACGATTGTAAGCATATATTCAGACAGGGCCTTTATGTATTCAGATTTCTGTTCTGCATTAATGTGAGACTGATCAAAGCTCATCTTTCTCATGCATACAGATGAGTCGGCCAGAAACTCTTGCCTCATCCTTCTCGTCTTGTGTCTGGTTACTGTGGTGATTAGCATGGGTGGGACTGCTCTTTATTGTCTCGTTGGAGGGGCGTACTCAAACGTGTGTGCTGACTTCTCGCAAAACGTGGACTTTTACTTTGGACCTGTACGACGAGGAATGGACGCTCTCGCACAGTGGCTCTCTTCTGATGCATCATAGCAGCTATTTTATGCAGTGGAACTATTTCTTCATATTATCATTTCCAATGATTAACAACAGTATTCCTCTTGAGATAATATGCACTAATGTACATTACCAGACGGGCCTTAATAAATGTTGCTTTAGTGAGTCACACAGGGCTTCCTAATGCATAAATACATTTGTATAATGTATTTAATATTGGTACAAAAACAGGTTATTACAGATAATCCTTATATAACACTAATTATAGATAATCTTAATATACTGTACCACTGCCATTCTTTGAATCAGTAACTATACATGCATTGAAATAACTGCCTATGCAGCCAGCGATATAGTTTTTTGTACATTTTAGTACTCCAAGACACTGTATTCCATGCTTATCTTTGTATTTATGCTTTTATTTTGACTTGGCACTTTTCATTGGTGCTATAATCACTGAAATTCATACAGTATGAACAAAAATAAGCATAAATGGATGTATATTGAAGGAATAGTTCACTCAAAACTGAAAATTGGCTCATAATTTACTTAGCTTAAGACCACTCGAGATGTAGAGTTTGTTTCTTCATCAGAACAGATTTGGAGAAATGTAGCATTATATCTTTTGCACACTAATGTAACATCTGAAGTGAATGGGTGCCGTCAGAACGAGAGTCCAAACAGCTGATAAAAACATCACAATAATCCACAAGAAATTAAGATCAATCCATCTTGATAAATGAAAAGCTATGTTTATAAGAAACAAATCCATCAGTCAGGAGTTTTAATTTTAAACAACAAATATTAACCAAGAAAGCAATATTATGGATAAATGACTCAAATTTTAACCGGCAGCAACTGTTTGAAGTTAAAAACGTCTTGATGACGAATTTGTTTATTACAAACACACAGCTTTTCACTTCACAAGACATTAATTAATGGACTGGAGGTGATCCTTTACTGTAGAGGATCCACTGTAATGCTACATTTCTCCAAATCTATACTGATGAAGAGACAAACTCATCTACATTTTGGTAAATTTTCATTTTTGGGTGCATTATTGCTTTAACTATGGGATATTAACTTATCAAAATGGCTTTATTATTAACATAGAACATGAACAGGTTGAATAATAACAATGATCGATTGTTCTGACTTGATGTCAGTTAATCGTTGCTCCAACACTTAGTCAGCAGGTACAAAATATAAGATGTTATAATTGTAGTATTGTACAGTATAAAAGACAGCAATCAATCAGTTTGTTTTAATTACAAATATGATTTGTGTTCAGCAGTCAAAATGAGTTTTTGTGGAATATTTTAAATATTTGAATATGCTCAGAACCAGAAACCTGTTTCGTTGTATGCTCTTTTTTCTTTCCCAAGTAGTATACATGATCTCTGAATTATGACTAGAAATGTGTTTTTTATATTTAGAAAGTGGTTTATGGTTTATCCTGTAGCTCTGTCTATAATAATATTGGATTGGTCCTCTGAATGGAAGAAAAGATGACGCAGCAGGAAAAGGAAATGGAATTGGCACATATAATAAAACCTATGGTGAAGTAGGAGCATTTCTCTTTGGAAACCCACAGACTGACTCATAGCTAATTTCATTTCAGAATCCAATAACAACTTCTCGGACAGTTGAAGTTTTAAGATGCACAAAGCAAAAAAACATTAGTGACACAGGCCTGATCAAGAGGCAATGTCATGATCATGATTGCCTTGCCAAATGAACAATATGATATGCAACTGTAATGCAAAGTATGTATTGAAATCATTCAAATTGCTTAATTACATTTTTAAATATGTGAATCGTAACATACAGTGGGGGCCAAAGGTCTGAAACATTAACACCAAATGTATATGCAGACATATTAATAATTTGTAATAAAAATGTATTCATAAATAGAAAATTGTGTTAAACTGTAGAAAAATGATAAATAGAAGAATGGTTATAAGTGGTCTGACTTTTAAATTTGACCGATGCCTTCAAAACAGTGTTAATTCAGTCACTAACAAGCTGTGATCTTACAATGTATCAACTGACATTCAAATGTAATTTATTGCTAGGTATATACATATGTTTGCTTTCATATATAATATGTTAATGGTCACAAAATGTACTTGTACCCTCCTCTGTGTAACTGTTGTGGTAATATCACCTTTCCAGCACGAGATGTCTCTCTACTTCAATGTGTGACAGTTTCTGGAATCTTCACCCACAAACAGTTGGATTTATGGTTGAGCTACACTTATCAGAAACACAATCTGATTGACTAAACGCCTGTATTTTGCACGGACACTGTACAGTGACAGCAGAGAGAGAGGAGCAGCAGCGGTCGCTCTGACCTAGTCTGTGTTTGCCTCGCACGCGGATCACTCACAATGGCGACGCTCACAACGTCAAGCAAAAGACCGTACCATATTATAGTGTTCGGAGCGAGCGGTTTTACCGGCCAGTTTGTAGTGGAGGAGGTTGCGCGGACGTGTAACGAGGGTCCAGGAGGGACGTTTCAATGGGCTGTAGCCGGACGAAACCGCGACCGACTGGAAAAAACACTCCTTCAGGCAGCTGACGCTCTGTGTAGGTGTTTGACTCTGTGTACATTTGGACTTTGAAGTTTTTGTTATTGTACTTTACATTGAAGTGCCCATGCCACACATAATATCCATATACTGAATTGCAGAACATATAGAACGGAAATAGAATAGAAAAATAATAGAACCGAATAGTAACTATTTACAAGCAGCGCCACAATGTACATATGTTGTACATGTGTAATTACAATGTAATTATTTTAGACATAGTCTATGTGACTTTGTAGCATAATAATAAAATATATATATATATATATATGTGTGTGTGTGTGTATTTTTTTTATATTGCAAAAAATTACAAACTATTTTTTAAATCTTAAAAATATTTACATTGTTAAAATGATTAATTAATATTTTATTCTCTATTTTATTTATTATATTTTAACATGCTTTATTTTACAATGAATTTATTATAAATAAAACTTATTTGATATGAACATGCTAATAATGTGGTACCATTGTATATATATATATATATATATATATATATAAAGACTGTTTTTATCCTCTAGTACCGTCATGTTACTGCCACTTTTTTTCTTTGTGGCAAAGCTACAAAGAATTACAAAGCACAAATGTTATTTATGATAGGTCATAGTTTGTATTAGGTATAGATTGAATTGCCATATTGTCATGGCTAGACATGAGGCAGTCAGCTCATAGTATTAGATGAGCTTCAGCAGATTTTGTCTGTTGAGATTATCAAATGGGATTACAGGGTTTGAGAATATTGTTGATTAAAGGCATAATGTTTGGACAATCCCATCATCATCTGGAATAGGCTGTACCGATAATCGAGGATTTTAAAGCTAGCTATGCAATAGGTTAAAGAGTAAAGTGATACAGTGATCTATCTATCTTATCTATCTATCTGTCTGTCTGTCTGTCTATCGTTCTATCTATTGTTCTGTCTATGCATTACATTAAATGTTATAATTTGCAGCATTTTGAGCTGTTAGGGAAGAAAGATCCATTTGTCTCTGACATTCCATCATTTGTCTGCAGGTAAACCAGAGCTGAAGTGTGTGGAGGTTATTGTAGCAGATGTAGCCGAGCCGGAGTCGTTGGCCATCATGTGCAAACAAGGAATCATTGTGCTCAACTGCGTGGGACCAGTAAGTCCACAAAGACTATTGTAAAAATGCACAGGAAGGGGTCAGTTTACACATCTGTGCATTCACACTTGTCCCAGTGCACCCATAGGCCAACGATAGCTCTATGACAAAAAATGATAAATGGAGTTGTGTTATTCTGAGAGAACTGTTGACTGTGAAATGCCGTGGTGCTGAGGTGTCTTCTCTCAACAGTACAGATTCTATGGCGAGCCCGTGGTGAAGGCCTGCATAGAGAATGGGGCCCACTGCATCGATATCTGTGGAGAACCACAGGTAGTTAATGTTATCCGTCTAACACTTTTTTTTAATAATCTACTTTTGAAAATGATACCATTGAAAAGTTTGGGGTCTGTAAGGTTGAAAGTGTGTTTGAAAGAAGTCTTGCATGCTCACCAATTATTTGATCAGAAACAACAGTAATATTGTGAAATATTTTACGATTTAAAATAACTGTTTTCTATTTTAATGTTTTAAAATGTAATTTATTAATGTGATGACAAAGCATAATTTTCAGCAATCATTACTACAGTCTTCAGTGTTACATGATCTTTTAAAAAATCATTCTAATATGCTGATTTGGTGCTTAAGAAATATTTCTTATTATTTTCAATGATGTGCTACATAATATTTTTAAGAAACCTTTATACATCTTTTCAGGATTCTTTAATGAATAGAATGTTCAAAAGAAAAGAATTTATTCGAAATATACATTTATTATGTTAATTGAATGCATCCTTGCTGAATATAATGGCTAAAAACCTGACCCCTGAAAAAACCTGAAAAATCTTTTTCATTCTTGTTTTTTTTTTGTAGTTTTTAGAGGGGATACAGCTGAAATACCACAGTAAAGCTCAGGAGAATGGTGTGTATATCATTGGAAGCTGTGGGTTTGATTCAATACCAGCAGATATGGGCATCTGTTATACACAGGATCACTTCAAAGGTGGGTTGCATGTCTGTGAATTTTTTATTATTGTATTATTTTTTGTGAATGTTTTATTATTATTAAAATCATTTAAAATGATTGATTCTTTTTTTAAAAATGTAATTATAATAATTTATAATTAGTATATATATATATATATATATGTGTGTGTGTGTGTGTGTGTATATTTAGAGGTGTGCTTTGCATCAGTGTCCTAATGGTAAAACATACATACATTACTGTGATATTTGCCCTGTGTGTGCCCTTTGACCTTTGCTTCACATGGCTCTTGTGCAGTCGGTTCCTTTAATCTCATCCCAATTAGTGGGGCGTATCACTGACAAAGGCAAAGGCGCTCAGTGCTTACAGGATGTGAGTGTCTGTCGTTGGCCTTTGAAGCGCTGCTGTGGGCAAACGTGCCTGCAGAGCAGCAGATGCCGGACAACTCCTCTGCCTGTCTTTCACAGGAACGCTCACTGCTGTGGAGAGCTTCTTAACAATCAACACGGGACCTGAGGTGAGCAACAACTCCTCATGTTTGCAGATCTATATTAAGGGTCCACAGGAATTTGATTGACTTATTGAATATGAGCTCTCAAAGGTTGGTTTGATCTAGGTTTAAAGCAGTGCTTAAATTAAGCTTTGGGAATTCACAATTGCAGCTGCTCATGAATAATGCAAAGAGCTCTCATATCCCAATGGACCAACTAGGAATTTGTGGGATTTCATGTTAATGATAAACTTGATTACAGAAGTAACAGTTTTATAAAATTACATAAATTTGATTACTTTATAGAAATTCCAGTGTAAGGGGAGCAGACAGGATGGAGTGAATATAATGAGAATTATGCTCCATATTATGTAGTATTTCATAAGCACTCTATCAAATTGTTATTGTATTTCCTGCTGTTTTAATCGAGTATGAAGAGAGCTATAGCAGACTGTTTGCATCAGGCCCATTGCGTGTCCTCAATAAAGTAGTTGATGTCTTGGCTTTTGTTCAGCTGTCTTGTCTTCTTCATCAGGGAGGATGTGGCCATGATGCAACGTGGCAGTCAGCCATCTTTGGCTTTGCTGACAGTGCCAGTCTCAGAAGAATAAGGAGGAAGTTTGGGCATAAACCTCTGCCAGCTGTTGGCGCTAGAATTAAAAAGAGGTGGTTTTAAGTATTTCTAAAATAATTCTCAGCATTTCATTCTATTAATACTATCTTGATCATGATTTGTATGCTTTATATAGCAGCTGACTCCCAGAGGAGTGAAGGAGAATAGTTCTCAGGATGGAAATCTGTACTCGTGTTAATTTGCTTGCTATTTTGGTGTACCCAGGGGAGCTCTGTTCTTCAATAAGGAGATTGAGCAGTATGTCATTCCCTTCATGGGCTCAGATCCGTCTGTGGTGCGACGGACTCAGCGCTATATGCACGAGGAACATAAACACAGCCCTGTGAGTCTATAGACTGGCAAAAAAATTCATTTTGAAAGAAATTATTATTAACAGTAATAAATGTTTTATATTTATTTTAATATTTTATGTTTATAATTTACTGTGATATATCTATATGTATGTATGTATGTATGTGTGTGTGTGTGTATATAAATATATATATGTATGTGTGTAGGCTATATACTGTATTCTATATACAGTACAGAGTCAAAAGTTTGGACACACGAATGGGAAGTGTCCAAACTTTTGACTATACTGTACTATAATATAGCCTACACAAAGAATATAGGCCAATATATCTGTCTTTTTTTTTTTACTCCCTAATATCAGTATCGGCATCGGCCCCCAAAAAACCCCATATCGGTCGGACTCTCTAATCTTGCATTGCTTTTGGAATCAGACCCGTATTTAAACTAAAGGATTTGTTGCATCTTTTAATTTTAATTTAACATTTGTACTATACACGCAAACTCGCCTGTCATTGAAAACGGTTCAGACACTTTACATTCACTGCTGGAGTTTAATATTTTGGAGAACACTTCTGCTTCATGCATGCATTGCTGCTGTTATAACCAAAGACTGTCATATATGCAAAATCATGCCAACAGCTTTGCGACAGATGACTGTATATATATATATATATATATATACATTAATATTTATTTTATATATTACATTATATTTAGTTTTATACAGTTTATATATATTAAACATAATTTAATTTTTTAATTTTTTAAATGTTTTTAATTTAAAAATTTGGGTTACATTTTTACTTTTGGTTTATTGTGAAAATCTCAAATTGTATATATCAGTTATCTAAATATTGTAAATTGCTCATTGCTGAAAATTTAAATATGTATAAATATAAATGAAAACGTAATACATTATTATTTATAATATATATAATATGTATTGTAGTATATTTTAATTTTTTTTATTAATGCTATCATTTCCCCTAATTTGTCACTTATAGCAATATGACTAATACAAGTCAAAATTTCTGCTCTTTTGTAGACCATGCCAGTCAGTGTTTGTTAGCAGAATCATTTTATCAGCAGAAACCCAGAATTCATTTATCTTAAACTGTTATTTCAAAGATCTAATGATCTAATGGGTTCTTGACTACCCTTCTGCTTCCTCTTAAAAAGGCAGTCTTTGACAGCTTCTTCCCTTGCTTTCCAAACTCCATTATGCCTCTTAGCAGTTTTAATTACATTTCTTTTCGATCTGTCTTGTG
The DNA here is from genome assembly GCF_001515645.1 of Sinocyclocheilus grahami. NCBI lineage: Eukaryota > Metazoa > Chordata > Actinopteri > Cypriniformes > Cyprinidae > Sinocyclocheilus > Sinocyclocheilus grahami. Next base: position 1,771,509 of record NW_015505652.1, read on the forward strand.
CGAGCATGATTACTGTGATAGTGCTCTGAAAGCCTTCATGGAAAGAGCAGGGGATGATTGTCAGTAAGATTTTTCTTAATACATTTTTATTCAACAAGGATGCATTAAATTGATTAAGTGACTGTAAATACATTTATAAGGTTACCAAGGAATTATATTACCAATAAATGCCATTCTTTTGAACTTTCCATTCATCAAAGAATCC
>NW_015505652.1:1772323-1773007 GCF_001515645.1 Sinocyclocheilus grahami
CCAATAAATGCCATTCTTTTGAACTTTCCATTCATCAAAGAATCCTGAAAAAATGTGTCATGGTTTTCACAGAAATATTAAGCAGCACAACCGTTTTAACACTGAAAATAATAAGAAATGTTTCTTGAGCACAGCATATTAGAATGATTCCATGTGGCACTGAAGATTTAAACTTCAGCTTAAGATTTGTACATATATAAATAGAAAACAGTTACTTTAGATTGAATAATAATATTTCACAATATTACTATTTTTACTGTGTTTTGACCAAATAAATGCAGCCTTAGTAAGCTAATTTTTTTTTTAAACCATTAAAAAATATTGCGACCCAAACTTATGAACGGTAAGTGTAGATTCAGTCATTTTTGTAAAACCTGAACATTCACAAAACACTGTCATTTCCAACAAACGTGAAATTGTGTGTTGTTTGAATTGTAGTTTTAATAAAACCCCTAGGTGTCATATCTGAAGAAACATCCATTTATGCAATGTTTACACTAATACACTGGGCTGCGTTTCCCGATAACGCTGTCTCTTAGCGTGCTACGAAGCTACTTAACTAAAGGTGTACTTGTTCTAAGCGTATACCTTAGGAGGAGGTTGCTTAAGATATACCTTCTCACGTGCGACGTTACCAGGTGCTGTCCATGACGGTGGTGCTGAATTGGTTGATATCAATGGCTC
>NW_015505652.1:1773284-1776807 GCF_001515645.1 Sinocyclocheilus grahami
TGCATTTATCAGGACTTTAAAATGACCCACAACTTCATGCCCAAGCGTATACCACTAACTGGCAGTATGCCTTCTCTGGCCTTTGAATGGGTCATTTATATTATCATAATATATTTTCCGTAGTGTCTTCATTTACTCCACAACCAGGGTTGATTGCCCAGCAGCTGCATCACATATTGGTGTAAATCACTAATTTCTGTTATTGGATGACCTACTCAATAAAAGCGAAACACAGGAAACATATGGCGGAGAAAAAAGAGAGAAAGAGGAGAGCCGTCAGCAGCAGAATTTCAGGGCTGAGGGGGTTGTTCCGTTGAGTTTGTCTCTTTTTTTATATATATATAATTTATTTATCTTTTTTTAGAAAATTGCAGCTTAATTGAACACTGGGTGTATTACAACTTCAGAATTACATTCGTATAGACTGAGATGTAAAGAACTGTGAACTGTCAACATTGATAAGGTATAACTAAGAGTGGTTCAGACCAACCTTACGAAAGTATGACTTACAGAAGGTATACTTAACTAAGAACATTTCAGGACACACATATTAACGTTAAGGTACAGCTTAAGGGATAACTTAAGAACGAAGTAGCGTTAAGAAGGTTTCTGGAAATGCAGCCCTGATCTTCATTTTTTTAAGACACTGCAAAGGAGTTAAATTTACAGATTGATGCGGTGAATACTCAGTGTTATTTGTGTAGCATGTATGACGTCCTGTCTCATGCAACATCCTTTTATTGGTCCTCACAGGGGTGGTGTGTACACTCCAGGGTCAGCGTTTGCAAGAACCACCCTAATCGACCGTCTGAACAAACACGGAATCCAGTTCTCACTGAAGAAGGGACAATAGACATGAGTACTCTCTCAGATTCAATCAGCCTAGTTGATCTCTTTTGTTATAGAAATTAAATCTAGAAATGTTGTATAGCAAAAAAAATTGTTGTATGTCTGTACTTTGTGATTCATTAACCCTCAAGCATCCTTCGGGACAAATTTGGGGAAAATAATTGTCCATTGTCCAAATTTGGGCAAAATAATTATTTAAAAAAAAAAAATTGTTTCCTTAATCTGAACGGTACAAGACTTGACTACTTTTCCTAAGTTTGCCAGCTAAACACACATACAAAAAAAATCGACTTGGTTCAGCAAAGTTAAGTGGTTGAAAGAAAATAAACCCGATATAATTAGTCCTCAGTGGGCACCCATAGGAAATGAATGGGAAATACTATAATTCAGAGCATTTTTAATTTGACTAAATGTAGTATTACTTTTAGCTAGTACATTTTTAACCAACCATCTTTATTTGTCATTTTATAATTACTTTACTGTTGTCTTTGAAATTTGGTTAAAGTGTACTACTGAATGTACCGACAGGTGTTAATGGTAACTAAAATATTCTCAAAATCATATACTATGTCAAAATGACCTGACTTATGTATTTCTATTGAAACCGAAATTATGCATGTAATGATTACATTTTAAATATATTTACTTTAAACGTAATATTCACTAAAACTACAGTTACAATTATAATCAAGTACTCTACATGTGCTTTAGTATTTTAGTCATCACATCGAAATAAGTACTTCTTTAAAACAAGACAAACGATTATTGAAATAAAACATTTTTTTACTTTAAAGTAAAACAGAATTTGACTTTTTTAAAATAACATAGTCATGTAGTTTCTTTAGATACTTCTTTAAAATTGTCATCAGCAAGTACGGTTTTATAAAATACTTTTAAAAATACTTTTAAGATTTGAAGTACACTGCAAGTATATATTCAGTACAGTGAAGCACACTTGTTTTTCAATTGGGAATGAATGATTTTAAGGACAGAGGAAGAAATCTATAGATTATTCTCCAATTAAAACCAAGAAAACATGCTTTACCTGAAAGAAAAAAATGAATAAACACCTAGAATATTTCTAAATAAATTACCAGTTTTGAACTTCAAATGGGGACAAAATTTACTGCATAATGGAAAAGACCCGGTGTTTGTAGATTTGAGACTCCTTTGTTTTCTCTCTTTCTTTCACTGTTATTCCCATATTCCCGTCACATCCTCAGCCACAATTTCCACCACATTTGTGTGCTCTTTAACACATCTTTATCTTTCAAATGCCATTCCCATTCCTCTTTTCCACCAAGCCTGCATTCCAGTCCAGAGGCTTCTCTCTCCAGCACATTGTACATAAAACCCTTATCAGTCTTCAGTACTCTGTCTTTCTCTTTCTCTCCCTCCCCCTCTCCTCCCTCATTCCAGTCCTCTAGAGGAACATTGTTTCTCTTGCCATGTTTTAGAGCGCCTGGTACTCCGAATCTACTGCAAAGCCTTATGTAAGTCGCCCTCCCTTATCGTGCGTTCAAACGTCACCCTCCATCTCAGTCCTCCCTCCTCCACCCTTCCCGAGAAGCATGGGCGGTAGTCCGGCGGATCGCATTAAACGGCCACACGTGTAATCTCGGAGGGTTAGGACTGTGTGCGATCTTTCTCGGCTCGCCACAGGAACGTGTCAAAGATCTGGACAGATCCGGTGAAGCCGTGCTAATGTGTTGCTGTGAGCGCTGGGGCGGAAGTGTAGGATTTGCTGTATGATTTGAACTCTGCTCTGCTGACTACTTAATAGTGGGCTTGTTTTGCGGTTGCAGGACATCGGGCGGGGGAAGAGCACTAGAGCACTATGCAGCTTCACTTACAGCTATGGGAGGAGGAGGAGGAGGAGGGGGGTGATGAAGGTGTGGAGAAAGTGAGATACGGAGGGTGGGGATGTGAATGAAAGAGGGGGCTGAGGAGAGGATGTGAAATTCAGTGAGAGTGACTCGAAGACGGAGCGAAGGCGTGACGTTTTGACTTAATGTGACAGCAAGAGAACATGTTGGTTCAGTGGGACATAAACAGCGGGAGGACAGACTGAGCGCTGAGGGGAGTTTAAACTATTTTGAAAGAAATGTTTATGGGTACACTGTGGGAAAAAGATTTTTCGAACTTGTAAATAAAACATTATTTTAGCGTATGTTTTACAAGAAAATAGTGTTTGTAAACCTAAAAACTGAAAGTTTAATTTAATATGTGGCTTGCCATTTCTTTGTAATTATTTACAAGCAATTTCTGAGTGAAAATTGTTTCTAAATTTTTGTTTTTGTTTTGTTTGAGTACAGTAATTATTGTTGTTAAAAAAATCAGATGTCAGCAGATTTAGATAATTGCATTTACTCTAATATTTCTGGCAGTGAATATTAAAACTCTGTAAATACACATTCAAAGGTTTGTGGCTGATAATTTCAAATGTTTTTCTTATTTGGTCAAAATGTGGTACTTTTATTATATATATTTATATTATATATTTTAAAATATGTATTTATTTGGTGTAATATGTGCTGATTTGGTGATCAATAATTTCTATTGAATTATATATATATATATATATATATATATATATATATATACAGTGGGTATGGAAAGTATTCAGACCCCCTTCAATTTTTCACTCTTTGTTATATTGCAGCCATTTGCTAAA
>NW_015505652.1:1777648-1779948 GCF_001515645.1 Sinocyclocheilus grahami
TTTTATTTAAACTCACCTGTCAGAGTGCTGTATTTCTCACATAGCAAGTGCTCAAAATGTACGTTTTAAAGCAGGAGTTGGGTCAGTATTAACAATAGGCTATGTTTTAGATGATTATTAATAGATGTTGTAATGTACAGGCTATTTTGTGTTTTAGATATCATTTACAATTTTGACGTATTTTCTAGATTAATGAGCGAGTTGGTTTGTTTTCATTTTGTTTTACGACTAATATTATGGCATTATTTTATTGCCATTTCGGTTGATTTGTTGTAAATACTCGGCCTGAAAACTGCGATAGATAATCTCTGAGGAGTCATGACGTCACGGAGGCTGTTGAACCCTCTCGCGGGCCCAAGAAAACACATTTCTGGTAATATTGTCTATTTTAATATGTTTTATTAAATAAATTCATCCGTCCGAGTGCTGTATTTGTAACATAGCAAGTGCTCAAAATTAATACTTTAAAGCAGTAGTTCAACCCAAAATTAAAATTCTGTCATTAGCATTTTGTTGCGATTTAGCCTGATTTGTTGTAAATATAACTGCGATCGCTAATCGCGTTGGAGTCATGACGTCACAGTCTGTTTAATTTTTAAAATAAAAAAATTAAAAATTTGCCTGGTATGTTGTGTATATACAGTGGGGCAAAAAAGTATTTAGTCAGCCACCAATTGTGCAAGTTCTCCCACTTAAAAAGATGAGAGAGGCCTGTAATTTTCATCATATGTATACCTCAACTATGAGAGACAAAATGAGAAAAAAAATTCCAGAAAATCACATTGTAGGATTTTTAAAGAATTAATTGGTAAATTCCTCGGTAAAATAAGTATTTGGTCACCTACAAACAAGCAAGATTTCTGGCCTTCACAGACCTGTAACTTCTTCTTTAAGAGGCTCCTCTGTCCTCCACTCGTTACTTGTATTAATGGCATCTGTTTGAACTCGTTATCAGTATAAAAGACATCTGTCCACAACCTCAAACAGTCACACTCCAAACTCCACCATGGCCAAGACCAAAGAGCTGTCAAAGGACACCAGAAACAAAATTGTAGACCTGCACCAGGCTGGGAAGACTGAATCTGCAATAGGTAAGCAGCTTGGTGTGAGGAAATCAACTGTGGGAGCAATTATTAGAGAATGGAAGACATACAAGACCACTGATAATCTCCCTCGATCTGGGGCTCCACGCAAGATCTCACCGCAACATCTCGCAAAAATCCCAGAACCACACTGGGGGACCTAGTGAATGACCTGCAGAGAGCTGGGACCAAAGTAACAAAGGCTACCATCAGTAACACACTGCGCCGCCAGGGACTCAAATCCTGCAGTGCCAGATGTGTCCCCCTGCTTAAGCCAGTACATGTCTAGGCCCGTCTGAAGTTTGCTAGAGAGGATTTGGATGATCCAGAAGAGGATTGTGAGAATGTCATATGGTCAGATGAAACCAAAATATAACTTTTTGGTAAAAACTCAACTTGAGGAGAAAGAATGCTGAGTTGCATCCAAAGAACACCATACCTACTGTGAAGCATGGGGGTGGAAACATCATGCTTTGGGGCTGTTTTTCTGCAAAGGGACCAGGACGACTGATCCGTGTAAACGAAAGAATGAATGGGGCCATGTATCGTGAGATTTTGAGTGAAAACCTCCTTCCATCAGCAAGGGCATTGAAGATGAAACGTGGCTGGGTCTTTCAGCATGACAATGATCCCAAACACACCGCCCGGGAAACGAAGGAGTGGCTTCGTAAGAAGCAATTCAAGGTCCTGGAGTGGCCTAGCCAGTCACCAGATCTCAACCCCATAGAAAATCTTTGGAGGGAGTTGAAAATCCATGCTGCCCAGCGACAGCCCCAAAACATTACTGCTCTAGAGGAGATCTGCATGGAGGAATGGGCCAAAATACCAGCAACAGTGTGTGAAAACCTTGTGAAGACTTACAGAAAACGTTTGACCTCTGTCATTGCCAACAAAGGGTATATAACAAAGTATTGAGATGGAATTTTGTTATTGACCAAATACTTATTTTCCACCATAATTTGCAAATAAATTCTTTAAAAATCCTACAATGTGATTTTCTGGATTTTTTTTCTCATTTTGTCTCTCATAGTTGAGGTATACCTATGATGAAAATTACAGGCCTCTCTCATCTTTTTAAGTGGGAGAACTTGCACAATTGGTGGCTGACTAAATACTTTTTTTCCCCACTGTACATATATTGTGGAAATATAATCATGACATGATCAATTTAATGCATCCTTGCTGACAGACAGACAGACAGACAGACAGACAGATAGA
>NW_015505652.1:1780018-1795119 GCF_001515645.1 Sinocyclocheilus grahami
AGATAGATAGATAGATAGATAGATAGATAGATAGATAGATAGATAGATAGATAGATAGACAGATAGATAGATAGACAGAAAACAGCCACTCTTTAAAGATATTTTGCTGTGTCTCAGGTTAGTCCTTTGTCTGAGAGAGGTTGCATCTTCGTTGTAAACCTCCAGTATCTTTAATTACCTCTGGGTCAGCAGAAAAGCACGCTACAGCACCTCGTTCATCAGCCAGCCCCACACACAAGGCCAGAATGAGAGAAAATCACATTTGTTTTTTCTCAGGAGGGAATGCAGCTCACAGCACTCCATTTTATCAACTGAAGGGCTGGATTTCACAGAGGAAAACGTACCATTCCCTGTCTCACATGTCTGTCGGTTCACATTCGAAATAAAGCGTGACACACACTGCACTTATCCCTGCCAGCATAACTGACATTATCACACATATACAGTATAGGATCATTCAACAGATGCAGGTTTGTTTACAAACACACAAGCCTATAGAAAACCAGCAGCTGAGACATTATTTAGACAAACCGCATGTGCAACATCTAATCTTCATATTCCATTAATGTAATCCCTTCTTTTTTCTTTTCTGTGAGATGACTCCACTTTAAAAATGGTGGGTAAACAGAGTCTGTCCAGCTTTCTATGCCTGCAGTGTGGCTATTTTTATGGTAATGAATATTTAATGTAGCTCAGTGTTGCCTGATATTGCAACACCTTTTCCAAACGTTTAATACAGAAAGTGTGTGACGATACAAGAGACGTGAGCTTGCGTCCTATTAGCTCCAATGTTTAAACATTACCTCTATAAAAATGATTGGAAACAAAGCCTTTTCAATAAATCTCATATATAGTGTACCCTTTTTTCTCTTTTGTATTAGACGATTTCTAATAAGCTCAACATTTCTGTCACATTCCTTCTTTCTTTTATGTGCACTTCATAAGCTTGCAATGTACCTCGGTGTTTATCAAGCGTTTATTCGTTTTTTATAATACAATGTGACAGCATCTGTGATTTATTAAGCTCTTTAAGGCTTCTGAAGAAGTTTCTGGATAAACTTTAGATGTCTTGCTGGTTGCGTTAAGCATTAGCTTGTTGTGTTGTTCTTGGCTAATGGAACTAAATTAGGCTGATGTGTCTTGATTATTTTATCTCGGCAGCAAATTCATCCTTATTACACTAATTTTCTTTCAGTGTAGCTTGTTTTAGCATGTTTTGAACTAAAGCTAAATGTATGATACCATATAGTTTCCGTATTTTATTGCTGAGTTTAAATCTGTTATTGAAACCTACTCGTCAAGATCTTAGTCATTCCCTTTTCAAGTAGACTATTACAACAGCAGCCTTGAGGCAGTTACTAAAATGGTCGCTGACCTGCCTTGAAAGAAAAGTTCTCCCAAAAATGAAAATGTACTTACCCTCAGGGCATTCAAGATGCAGATATGTTTGTTTCTTCATTGGAACAGATTTGGACAAAATAGCATTACATGACTTGCTCACTAATGTATCGTCTGAAGTGAATGGGTGCCGTCAGAATGAGAATCCAAATAGCTGATAAAAACATCAAAATAATCCACAAGTAATCCATGTGACTCCAGTCCATCAATTATTTTCATGAGCTGTGTGTTTGTAAGAAACAATCCATAACTAAGGCATATTAACTTTAAACTGTTGCTTCTGGACACAATACCATTATCCATTATCCATTATCCATAATAACACTTCCTCTAGTGAAAAATTCCATCCCTGTTGTCCTCTCACATCCAAAACATCCATCAACATATTTGTTTAGCACAGTTTTGGACCGTTTCTGCTTGCAAACAGTGCTTGATCAGTGCATATTTCTCTCCTGATTCAGATTAGATGGATTCATATTTTAGCTGGAAACCGTTTGAAGTTAAAAAGGTCTTATTGATAAATTTGTTTCTTACAAACATGCAACTTTTCACTTCACAAGCATTAATTGATGGACTGAAGGCATGTGGATTACTTGTGAATTATTGTGATGCTTTTATTTGCTGTTTTGAAGAAACTCAGCATGCATCTTGGATGGCCTGGCAGAGAGTAGATTGTCTGAATTTACTCTGTGATGTCTCATATCATTCAGTGGCATTTTTGACTCATCAGAAAGGCATAACCCTTCATAAAATGACTAATATGTGAAATGGTACTTCAATAGCTCAACTGGTAAAGTGTGACACTAACAACACCAAGACCGCAGGGTTTGATTCCCAGGGAACACATGCTGACTTCTAATTGTATGCTTCTGATGAAACAATGATTCAGGTTTGGCTCATTCAGCACTGCTGTTCTTGTCCCACAAAGCAGCTCTCAAGCGACAGTGAGGTTTTGCTTGAGACAATAATGAAAACCCACAGCGATTAGGGGTTTATTACTTTTAATCAATTCAGCTAGCTACAAAATGTCAACCACTTCACAGACTGACAGGATACAGAGGGAGTTTTAATATTACATGCGTTGAGGACATCAATCTCACAGTTTAACCTATGTGTCATTCAGGTAAGGTATTTATTTGACTTCTTATAATAACTATTCAACATCTTAAGTGATTTGGTGTGCATAGCTCTAAGTACAGAAGCAACAAAAAAACTTTTTTTTTTGTTATGGATTATTATAATTTTTTACCAATAACAAACCACACGGGGAAAGTAAACTAACAGGATACAGTCTTCTTATAAAAGTAAGGTCTCTCAGAAATATGCGCCTTTGCTTTACATTGCAAATGATTTATTTATTTTTTCAGAGCATCCAAAACCTATGATACAGTAAACAACCAGTCCCCAGCTTTCAGAACATAATTTTCTACACCAAACGGCATATTCATTTTAGAAAACAAGTCATTTTTGCAGGACCACCACACCAGCCTTGTTCCCATCACATTTCCTCTTTAAGTCACTTTTGCATTATTTTACAACAAAGATCACAGTCTGTGAATATATATCGACTGAAATGGTGGCACTATTGCAAACTTGCAGTAATATGGAACGTTCCACTGTGTCCTAATACTGAGCATGCTTTTGTCAATTTTGCTACTGCCATGATTTTTCCCCCCCTTTTTTTGGTCATCTTTTTAAAACAAGTTTTATTTATAAGACACTAAGATCTACCATTTGTCATGCATAACGCACAATTCACATCACTTTGAATGCAATGTTTTTACTACTACAGCTACAGAATCTAGTTGCACATTGTCTAAACAGTAACTGATTATGGTTGTGATGAGGGATATGAACCAAGGACATTGATTGTAAGTGCTTGTTGTATTAATATCATTTTCAAAATCTTTTTTCCCATTCTTCATTGTCATGACAACATCAAAATAAGGAGCATGACAGTAGCTGAGTGGTGTGACAGTTTTACCAAGACGATACTGAGATATACTGAAAAGGAAAGACAGCTTGTATAGCATTCCTATATAGTTCCTCCAGCAAAAATTCGATATATATATATATATATATACACATAGGCTATATGTTTACACATACAAGCGGATATATGTATACATACATACATACATACATATATGTATACAGGCAATAAAGAGAATAAAAACTTCACAAGTGAGTAAGAGCCATCGAGTTAGCACTATATACAACCTTTGGAAAGAATGATACAGAGTATAAGAAATCATTTTACGAGGACAATCATTGAAAAAGCTGACAGACGACACATAGAACGACATTTACAATGGGGGCCGGGTGATATGTGCATGTGTGCAAACCTAGAAGGTAAATACCATGATAAGCGCATTGCCTTTTGACAAACTGCACGGTTGGTAAAAGCAGGCAGACCAGAGGCTTAACCACTGCCGAGCATCTTTGTGGCCCTCTGGTTAGCTTCATCAATCCTGGTCTTGTTGGAATCAGCCTGAAATAGTTCAAACAGTGCTTTATTTAGCAACAATGTATTCATTACAATCAAGCCATTATATGCAGTTGCAATATATATAGTTAGAAATGTATATCAGGGTTATTATAGTAAACTACAAAAATATTATAGTAAACTACAAAAATCATTTTTTTTTACTTGAAAAAAATGTTAATTGAAAAAAATATATTTCAGCTAGTTAACAAGGCAACATTTGTCATTTTCATTTAGTTTAACTTGATGTACTAAAATAACAATAAAAAACTAACAAAAACTACAATAGTATCTCAATAATACTAAAATAACATGTATACATATGTAGTTTCATTTTTAAAGTCGACATGAAATCAAAGCTGACATTTAATTTATTAATGAACATTCTTATTATTAATGCATGTTGTTTCAAAGGATAAAAATATTATTTTTTATATATAATGATATGAATATATAAAAAATATATAATATATTAAAAACAATATATATATTAATATATATATATTATATATAATATAAAATATTTATAATATGATATAAATAGGTCTTTTTATTCCTTTAATCTAAATAATATATTGTATAATTTATCAATTTAGTAATTCTCAACTATTTATGTTATGGAAGTGAAATTGTGTACTGTATATAAAATATTGTTTCGTTTTTGAAGTCAAAATGAAATCAAAACTGCCCCCGTTTAATTCATTAATGAACATTTTTATTATTGGTGCATGTTGTCTTCTTAATCAAAGTAATATATATTTTATATAAAAATGAATATATTTATAATTTATAATATTTAGTAATATTAATAAATATCAATTAATTCCCAATGACTTATGTTATGGAATTCAAATGGGTTGCAAACAGATATTAATTTCAACTCTTAATTTGAGTTTTAAAACCGCATTTTTTTTTTTTTTACAGGATTTAGGATTGTGTGATTTATCTTAGGAAAATCCAACAAGGGAATCTGGCCTTGAGAGCCAATCCATACCTTCTCCATGATCCTGTCGATCTGGCGGTTCTGGGTGTCAATCTCATTGCCCATATCAAGGGCCATGTGGCGCAGGTTACCGATGATGCCTCCCACCTGCTCTAAGTTCTCATCCATCTCATTTTCCCTGGCGTCATCTGTTACCCTGCATGCCACAAGCACAGCACAATGTCAATTTCAATCCACAAACGCCAATAATTTCTCAAATCTGACTGCATACACATGGACTATCTATACATTTGACCTCTTAAGCCTTTTGTTTGAGCATACACAGCTGTAGCTTTTGGCTACACGATCAAACCTCTCTCTTATCCAGCTAACCCTCTGGACAGAGCGTCCTGGAATCCTGGGCCACTCACCTGCGGATGAAGCCTCCGCTGATGGCCATCTGTTCGCGCTCATCCACCACGCGGGCGGGCTGGCTTGCAACCACTCCGTCCTGGTTGTTTCCCCAGGCCTTGCTGGCTCCGCTCTTCATTCTGCACAGAGTCGGGGGAAGCGTGAGTGCTCGGGTAACCGGACACTTCCATATCAGCAGCAGTGTGTTCACAGATCAACAACAAACATGGATTACCAGGCAAGCATAACAGGGATGGGCTCATTCTCAAGGGGCTTTTGTAATTTGTAATGCTATATCCTGTGGACATATAACATACATGTACTTGATGCTGAGACACATACCTTTCTAAAAATGGGGGATGTAAATACAGGTGGACAGCCATTTCCAAAGAAAGAAAAATGGGACTCAGAGGTCACCTCTGGCCGCCCCATGGCACATGAGCTGTCACCCCTCTCAAATTATGACAAATAACAAAGAGCACAGGCTTTGGTGACAGACAACACAGAGTAACAGGACTGCCACATTAGTGGAGACAAGTGTAAATAACTTCAACAGAAAAGAAACTGGAGGAAGAGAATCGCATCCTATCTTGCCCTTTCATTGGCCACCTCTCACCTTGTTGTTTCTGACTCTTAAATATGAATATTATCATGTAGGAAAAACAATGACAGATCAGTAATGCTGTGAGATTATTAACCCAGAGCCAAAAATGAATGAAACTATCAATTATTGGTAATTATAGCCTCTTTTACACTGCAATTATCCAAAATATATGCAATCTTATCAAATATGACAACAACCTATTATAGGTTATTACTATTTATTGTTGTAGACATGACAGTGGGATATTCGGATCATTTAGAGGCCAGGGGTGAGGTACAGAATAACAATAATCAAATGTAAGATTGAAAGCATTATTGTAATTGCCACTGCAAACAATTTTATTTAATAGGCTGTCAATATGCCAGCCTTGAATTCATTCTAATTGTGTCAGGAAAATCATAAACCTAATTCATAAATAATAAAGATTGAATATTTTGCATGAACAAGGCAGTTTTATTAATCAGCTCTTGTTCTGGCTGTGGGTTGCTGATATAGATTTTAGTTCTAATATTTCTTGATTTATCTAAAGAGAGATGGCCAAGCCTCCCACTGCAGTATTATTTATAGAGACGGACTAAAGCTACAATTCCCCCGGCTGCCTTCCCTTCATTCTCTCTCTAAACATCATGTTGAGCTTTATCTAATGTGAAGGAGCAGGCAAACTCAAACTGGCAAACAATGCCTAAAATATTGAAAATTAGAACCTAGAATAGCTAACTTACTTTCCCTTTTCTTTCAACTAAATAATCTACCGAAAATTACATTTGATTTTAAAATAATGACTTTATATTAAAAAAGTGACTGTAATTTTGTTAAAACTAGGAACTAAGTTTAATGTGAAAACCTGACTGACCCAAAATTCAACCTCCCTAAGCGAACAGGTTCATTTGCGCATCTGCATCAGTTTGGGATTTTATGACAGGCTGTCACATTAAAAAAACTGAATATCTGCACTGAATCTTTCTCTGTCTGACCTAGATCTCGTCTGCTCCCCTTAGGGAACCAGCAAAGGCATTGGCTCTCTCCACTGTACTGCGGCTATAGACTGGATTGTGTATCCTGTTCTTGGCCAAACTATCCCTGTCAACATTGAATGAGACAGGCTTGAAAATGTTAGATCATCTGAATGACTTTCAGTAGGAGTTGATCATCAGCATTGTTACTGCGCATTATTGTTCTTTAACAAATAACAGCAATTGGCAAGAGATGCATGAGCATGCATTTGACATTCAGGGACATGCTATTGCAGTCATACAGGTTGCATTGATGGATGTGCTTTCAAAGTTGTAAAAAAAAAAAAAAGCTAGTGTATGCATGTAAATTTTCAAGCAGATGCTTTTAAATATATATATATATATTAATCTTGTTTGTGTGTGTGTGAGTTGCTCTATCATTTTGAGTCGTTTTGACCAAGAAACATATTTTTGAGTTTTATGCGCTGAATAAAAGAGGATTGTGTTTCTCTTCCAAATTGTTGACGATTTGTAATCATTCAAATGGTGGCTGTCATTACAAAAATTTCCTCTAGCTATTACAAACCATTTTCAGACAATTATTGACAGAATTAGATTTATACATTAAACACAAATTAAATAATTTTAGTTAAAATATAGAGCATTTTAACAGTGTATATATTTAAAAATATATGACAGATTTTAGAGACATAACACTCTTTGTTATTTTTTTTTAGATAACGATCTATAATCGTCTGAATGGCTCCTAAGGTAACGTCACGTGACATGTTTTTCACGAGCTGTTTTATTGACGTCTCTTCGCGGTTAAAACACGGATAACACGACAGATGGTACATTTCAGTAAGCTGTACTATATCTTTTGATATATCCTTTTGATGTTCATTCATGTTTTCGTCATATAATTAGTATAATTCGTCTTATAATTAGTTAGAAAAAGAATTGGTTTGCTCGCGCTGAGGCAGTTGCGATGTCACACGTTAAGGAGCGCTAAAATGCCATTTATTATGTAAATTTGTAATAAAATTGGCATAATTTAAAGTCTGTTTTAAAATGAACACAAAACAGTCTTGCTTAAAATCGCGTTTCTCTGCAAACGGCTCAAAATGATGAGTGCGTCACACATGAGTTATGTTTACTAATCTAGTATGGCTGGATAGTAACAATAATTTATCGAATAAAAGCTATAATTTACTTTTCTTTAAGAATTTTGAATGAATTTGTATTGGACTACATTTAGTGACTTACCTCAACTTTGGCACATCCATGCAGTTTTAGTGGTTTGGTTTAACGTTCATCATTAATACCTTGATTTTAAAAGAAGGGTGACCTTGGGTTGTGCAGCATGCCTTATATTCATATATTTCATTGATAAACTGTCTATCTAAAGACCCAGAGCCAAAGCAAGTGGGCTGCTGTACTTCTGTGAGCATGTGTGACCATGCCTCATGCCTCATGCTCACTGTCTGTGCTTAGGATCATGGGAAGTGAACATGGCAAGCCACCCTGGGCACGCCTGACTATAGGGCTACAGGCCTCTCAGTATGATTTATTTTTAGGCAGGCAGGCAGGCAAGCAGCACCTACTTGTTACATGGACAGGAACAAAGACCACAGAATTTTCCTAGATCGTTCAAATTCTTTTCTGCATCCTTCATGTCCTTATTGATTTGGTCCATTCCCTCCTCGATGCGTTCCAGTTGCTCTGATTAAACAACAAGTAATTTATCCCCCACAGAACGAGAGCAGGTGTCAGGAAAATAAAGGGAGGAAAAAGAGGACAAAGAAGAGAAGACAAAACTTCAGACAGTCACTGTGACAAAAGGAAACTCAAAAAAACTCAAATAAATAAAACGGACGCCACCACATACGTAAGAACCTTCTGCCACATGGTCAGTACCTACTTGTTACACGGACATATGAAAAGGCCACAGCATTTCCCTAAATCTTTTAAATTTTTCTCGGCCTCCTTCATGTCTTGGTTGATATGGTTCATGCCATCTTCAACACGATCGAGTTGTTCTGGTCAGGACAAAGGGATGACAGCAGTGGAATGAATTTCCTCTTCTCTTCGTGCCGAGGTGCTGGCTGCTGTGTTTAGCTGATTAAATTCTTCCCTGAGGTTCTGGGTGTACCAGGACAAATTTGTCCCTGCTCTGTCATGGAAACTGTGAGCTTGACAGATATATTCCTGAAAAGACTGTCTTGACAGCAAGCAAGATATCCCAAGGGGTCTAGAAAGAACAGCCTACTGAATAATTGTGAGTGTGTGTTAAACTGCACAAGCATGTGGGCAATGATGCCATCCTGATTCAAAGTTAAAAGGAAAACATGCTTTTACAAACCCTCATGCTCGTATACAAGAAAAGACATGGTCTGCAATAAATAAATAATTTGTAACATTTTTGTTTTTAAGCTTGCTTTAAGCAGAAACATCACTAAATTATGTTTAAGTAAGAGCAATATAAAGATATATGGATATACAGTATATATCTTAATTTATTATCCAACTCAACCATACACAACACTATCAGTGAAATATCCAATGAATTCCAAGCAGGTATTAAAGAGCGATACTGCCTCCATTAATTGCATAATTGTACTCAAGCGATTAAGTTTTACACGCCTGCCTGACCTTTTACTGTGAAATACTCCAGAGACTCTAAAGGCTGCAGTATCACACTCCCATCTCCAGCAGTGAAATGAATGTCATCTTCTGCTTTGGTTAAAGATCAGGGAGCACCAGTCTATAATTGATTGACCCATCATCCAGGCTGTGTACTCATGCAGGCTCGCTCAGGGTAATAGAAACATATTTGTGATGAATTTGCAGTGTGGTGCCATATGCCATGGTGCCCTAGCTGGTGCCAGTGAAACACACCAAAACAGAAACGTCTATCGCATATCCTCGCTTAACCTCTGATGAATGAACTCGTTCAGATTCTGATGAGTGCATAAAACTGTCAGGTCAGTGAACATCATAGTGAATTCTTTGTGGCAGTATTTTTGAAATAGCCTAAAAGTTGAGCACAATTTGAGAGACCAGAGAAATAATGATGGGCCTAATCAAAGAGGTGCCTTGCTGTCTTCATTTTTTCATGTGGAAAAGCAAAACAATGCTGGAAAATTGTCTTAACTACGCAAGTGAAACCTCAGGACTCGTGTTTTACTTCCCACGCTGTTCTTTACTGCTGAAGCTCTGTCATGGAAACTGTGAGCTTGACAGATATATTCCTGAAAAGACTGTCTTGACAGCAAGCAAGATATCCCAAGGGGTCTAGAAAGAACAGCCAACTGAATAATTGTGAGTGTGTGTTAAACTGCACAAGCATGTGGGCAATGATGCCATCCTGATTCAAAGTTAAAAGGAAAACATGCTTTTACAAACCCTCATGCTCGTATACAAGAACAGACATGGTCTGCAATAAATAAATCATTTGTAACATTTTTGTTTTTAAGCTTGCTTTAAGCAGAAACATCACTAAATTATGTTTAAGTAAGAGCAATATAAAGATATATGGATATACAGTATATATCTTAATTTATTATCCAACTCAACCATACACAACACTATCAGTGAAATATCCAATGAATTCCAAGCAGGTATTAAAGAGCGATACTGCCTCCATTAATTGCATAATTGTACTCAAGCGATTAAGTTTTACACGCCTGCCTGACCTTTTACTGTGAAATACTCCAGAGACTCTAAAGGCTGCAGTATCACACTCCCATCTCCAGCAGTGAAATGAATGTCATCTTCTGCTTTGGTTAAAGATCAGGGAGCACCAGTCTATAATTGATTGACCCATCATCCAGGCTGTGTACTCATGCAGGCTCACTCAGGGTAATAGAAACATATTTGTGATGAATTTGCAGTGTGGTGCCATATGCCATGGTGCCCTAGCTGGTGCCAGTGAAACACACCAAAACAGAAACGTCTCTCGCATGTCCTCGCTTAACCTCTGATGAATGAACTCGTTCAGATTCTGATGAGTGCATAAAACTGTCAGGTCAGTGAACATCATAGTGAATTCTTTGTGGCAGTATTTTTGAAATAACCTAAAAGTTGAGCACAATTTGAGAGACCAGAGAAATAATGATGGGCCTAATCAAAGAGGTGCCTTGCTGTCTTCATTTTTTCATGTGGAAAAGCAAAACAATGCTGGAAAATGGTCTTAACTACGCAAGTGAAACCTCAGGACTCGTGTTTTACTTCCCACGCTGTTCTTTACTGCTGAAAAACAGCCTTTAAATTTGCTTCTCCCTCCACATCTTTCATCTTCTCATTTTTTAACTGAGCAAATGTAATGTTATTTGCTGCATTATGAATATGAATGACACCATCAGCAGGCCTTTGCATTGTCGGTTAGCTAAACCTGCAACAATGCAAAAAGCAAA
This sequence comes from Sinocyclocheilus grahami, assembly GCF_001515645.1. Taxonomy (NCBI): domain Eukaryota; kingdom Metazoa; phylum Chordata; class Actinopteri; order Cypriniformes; family Cyprinidae; genus Sinocyclocheilus; species Sinocyclocheilus grahami. Next base: position 1,791,207 of record NW_015505652.1, read on the forward strand.
TGGGACCCTCAATTATTGACCTGTTAACAGATGTTCTGTAAACAAAAGGTCAAAAGGTTAGGCTTTTATTTTATTTGTATTTTCAGTTTATTAATTTTGCAATTCACTTCTGCTTTCAGGTTAAAATGATTGTAGCTCTTGCCTATATCCCATGATTATTAATAATGCATTAGGTAGTGGTAACTATTCATATAATTTTTTTCCAGTGCACTACCAGTCATTAAATATAGAAGAAAAATGATCCAAATATGAAAATGCTCTCCTTTCTGCTTAATTTATGACTCTTATTATTTTCTGCTTGTTGAATGATTGCAGATGAAGTGAGCTAGTTCTGAGGCACTCAAATGTAGACAATGAGACATGTGTACAATTCTATAGAACATTACTATATAAACATATATATTTAAACAAGAAATCTACAAGACTGGACAGGGATTACAAGAAAATTAATACTGGTAAACAGGAAAAACTTGTGAATAAAGCAGGGATCCTTAAACTTTAAAGCTTGGCCTTGTGCCAAGAGTACAATATTAATATATTTCCATTCTTTATGATGTCTATCCATTACAATAATCCTTACACATTACTTAATACATTTTGGGAGAGTTATTATTAGGGAGAGACAATAAAATATGTAGTAGAATGATTGCTTTGAAAATTTAAAAAAATAAGTATTTTTTCATTACACAAAATTTAAGATCAAACAAAAATCGGACTCAATTACTGTCCTGGAATAAAAGTTTTACAATAATGACTCTAAAAGCAGTAAACATAATGAGGCAAGTTTCTTTCTGAACTAGGCTCCAGAGTATTACTTATTGACCATTAGGTTACTGTGTGATACTGGAAATTGTATGTAGCTGTATGTTTGTTTACCGAGACAATGCGAAGCTCTATGGTTCAAACACATGCTCTTTTAGAATAGCTGCATGTGTGTGTGTGTGTGTGTGTGTGTGTGCTAACTCATCATCCGACTCTGAGCTGGCTGCCATTTTGTTTTCTCTCTTCAAACATGCAGCCTCTCCCTTCACTGCAGCACTTCAGTTACCACACAAAAACTGTCCTCCTCAAAAACTTAAAGCTTAAATACTGCACCAGTAACCATTCTGTTGCTGCTCTCACATGTTTTGCTAAACGCTAACTTCCCCTTATATCCCCTGAAATGGAATGAACTTATCATGCCTGACCTCTAAATCTCTGAGTCAGGCGAAACAGACGTGTTTTACGAGATTACCTTTGAAATCGGGTTATGGTATTTCCCCTCTACAGTGTTACGTATGTTGCAACAGATTGACTCTCGTAGAGCGAGTTATCGAGCTTGACATGTTTCAAAATCAGAGTTTCTAAGAGAATTCTATTTCACCAATGCAAAGACAGAAAAACGACAAAAGAGAAAACTGTTCAAAAACTGGATTTTTGCCATATGTTATTCATACCTTTTATGCTTGGCAAATTGATGAACATCTGAGATTGCCATCAAACCATATACCACAAAAAAATGTACAGCATAGTTAGCATTGTTTTCTCATACCACCAGAAAGCACATTTAATGTACAATGTAAAAACTGTTTTTTTTTTAAAGTTTTAAACAAAACAAGAAAATACAATTTCAGTATTTCTACTTAAAAATTTCACATTTAAATCAATGTGTTACTTATTTTTTTGTAATTATTTGTCAAATTTACCAGCAGTTTCTGAGTGAAAATTGTTTCAACACCAATTTTTTTTTTCAGTGTAATAAATACACGTCAACAGTTGCAGTTACTTTTACTTGAACAAATGTACAATATAAACTGCAGCAGGTGATGCATTATTTAGGGAGGTCCCTGAGTTCATTAATGCTCCCATCTGTCTCCAGCCATGCCTTGTCCTTGATTGAAAACCATAGAGTAACAGATGAAGCCGGCCACCTGTAAACTATAGCAATGGCTTATTATTATTCACAAGACAATACAAGCAGATGAGGACAGGCCTGAGTGACGCCTCCCCTCCTCTCATGAGCAGTGATTAATAACATCAGTCCCCTTCCTCCTGAGTGGAGGATTGTGTGGAGAGATTCCAGAGCTCTGCTAACACATGGTACTGTTCACACTCCTTGTACAAATCATGTGTATAATATATAGAAATAGAAATGTTTGTTCAGACAGTTAGTAAAATCACTGAAATTCTGCTACCCCAAAGGCCCAACGTTGTACAACATTTCATTAAAAACTTACTAAAATATCAAAAATGTTAAAACTCATTTATTTCTGCATTAGAGGCCTCCCACAACAAAATACAAATGGTGAAATAATCTTTTCACAGTTTTTTTCTAAATTTGGGTCTTACAGGGATAATCATGTAGACCATGTGGAAAATTCATTACAAGATAAAAAAGACCTCAACACAGTATAGTTCAAATTTGATTATACTGCAGTGAATTAGGAATACTCCACCAGGCGTCTAAGGAGGTGGGCTTCCCCATGGTTTCCTTCTCATCTACAATGCAAAAAAATATTTGAAGAGTTCAAATGCAAAAGCCTCTTTTTAATTACTGAACCTAAACATAGGAGCCTGATAAAAATGCTCATTTTAGATGAACATTTTAGATGGCACTTAGAGGCTTTTGCATCTGAACATTTGTTTTCTAATCCTTGAAATTAAATAAATGTCAGATATTTTAACATATAAAAAAGATATTAAGATAAGAACGTGTCTTGGATTATCTTTATTTTTCTTACATCTATAGCAAGCAAGCAAGCAAATTTTATTTATATAGCACTTTTCTAAACAAGTTAATGCAATTCAAAGTGCTTTACAGACAATAAGGAACCAAAATGATACAGCAATTACTAAAAATTAAACTAAACAGAATTAAAACTAAAATAAAATAGACCCATTAAAATACAAGAATAAGAATAAAGTTTATAAAGATTAAAATATGAAATATAAAATAAAACAATAGGCAAAAAAACCCACATGAAATATACAGAGGTTTTATAAGTCTTTACAGAAAGGTCAGATTAAAAAGATATGTTTTTAATTTAGATTTAAAACTATTAATGTTTTCAGCACATCTTATGTTCTCTGGAAAGTTGTTCCAGAGGCGAGGAGCATAACGGCTAAAAGCAGCATCACTGAATTTTTTAGTTCTGCTATGAGGTACAGTTAGAAGAAAAGAATCAGAGGATCTAAGATTCCTTCTAAGTTCATATACTGTAAGCATTTTTGAAAGATAGTCTGGAGCAAGTCCGTGCAATGCCTTATAAACTAATAAAATATTTTTTTAATCAATACGAACAGGTAACCAGTGTAATGACTTTAATTCTGGTGTAATATGATCTCCCTTTTTGGTTTTTGTCAATATTTGAGCAGCAGTATTTTGGATTAATTGTAATTGGTTAATCGTATTCTTTGGTAGACCAGAAAGAAGGGCATTACAATATTCAAGCCTGCTAGTTATAAATGCATGCTTTAATTTTTCTGTGTTGCTTAGAGAAAGAAATGGTCTTACTTTAGCAATGTTCTTCAGATGATAAAATACTGTTTTGGTAATATTACGTACATGAGCTTTAAAGTTAAAATCAGAATCAAAGACAACTCCTAAGTTTTTTGCCACATGGCTTGGGTTTAATCCGAGTATATTTAGTTTAGGGGTAAATTTCTCTCTCTGCGCTTTTGATCCAATAACCAAAACTTCAGCTTTGTCTTGGTTGAGTTGTAAGAAGTTTTGTGACATCCAGACATTTATGTCTTGGATGCAATTTGCGAGTGAATCAATTGGCACAGGGTCATCAGGAGACACGGCTACATACAACTATGTGTCATCAGCATAGCTATGAAAAGAGATACCATGCCTCCTGATGATGTGGCCAAGAGGTAACATATATATAGATTAAAAAGCAGTAAACTCATCCCTGAGGACCCCCATATG
>NW_015505652.1:1798504-1824208 GCF_001515645.1 Sinocyclocheilus grahami
TGTGTGTGTGTGTGTGTGTGTGCTAACTCATCCTCCGACTCTGAGCTGGCTGCCATTTTGTTTTCTCTCTTCAAACATGCAGCCTCTCCCTTCACTGCAGCACTTCAGTTACCACACAAAAACTGTCCTCCTCAAAAACTTAAAGCTTAAATACTGCACCAGTAACCATTCTGTTGCTGCTCTCACATGTTTTGCTAAACGCTAACTTCCCCTTATATCCCCTGAAATGGAATGAACTTATCATGCCTGACCTCTAAATCTCTGAGTCAGGCGAAACAGACGTGTTTTACGAGATTACCTTTGAAATCGGGTTATGGTATTTCCCCTCTACAGTGTTACGTATGTTGCAACAGATTGACTCTCGTAGAGCGAGTTATCGAGCTTGACATGTTTCAAAATCAGAGTTTCTAAGAGAATTCTATTTCACCAATGCAAAGACAGAAAAACGACAAAAGAGAAAACTGTTCAAAAACTGGATTTTTGCCATATGTTATTCATACCTTTTATGCTTGGCAAATTGATGAACATCTGAGATTGCCATCAAACCATATACCACAAAAAAATGTACAGCATAGTTAGCATTGTTTTCTCATACCACCAGAAAGCACATTTAATGTACAATGTAAAAACTGTTTTTTTTTTTAAGTTTTAAACAAAACAAGAAAATACAATTTCAGTATTTCTACTTAAAAATTTCACATTTAAATCAATGTGTTACTTATTTTTTTGTAATTATTTGTCAAATTTACCAGCAGTTTCTGAGTGAAAATTGTTTCAACACCAATTTTTTTTTTCAGTGTAATAAATACACGTCAACAGTTGCAGTTACTTTTACTTGAACAAATGTACAATATAAACTGCAGCAGGTGATGCATTATTTAGGGAGGTCCCTGAGTTCATTAATGCTCCCATCTGTCTCCAGCCATGCCTTGTCCTTGATTGAAAACCATAGAGTAACAGATGAAGCCGGCCACCTGTAAACTATAGCAATGGCTTATTATTATTCACAAGACAATACAAGCAGATGAGGACAGGCCTGAGTGACGCCTCCCCTCCTCTCATGAGCAGTGATTAATAACATCAGTCCCCTTCCTCCTGAGTGGAGGATTGTGTGGAGAGATTCCAGAGCTCTGCTAACACATGGTACTGTTCACACTCCTTGTACAAATCATGTGTATAATATATAGAAATAGAAATGTTTGTTCAGACAGTTAGTAAAATCACTGAAATTCTGCTACCCCAAAGGCCCAACGTTGTACAACATTTCATTAAAAACTTACTAAAATATCAAAAATGTTAAAACTCATTTATTTCTGCATTAGAGGCCTCCCACAACAAAATACAAATGGTGAAATAATCTTTTCACAGTTTTTTTCTAAATTTGGGTCTTACAGGGATAATCATGTAGACCATGTGGAAAATTCATTACAAGATAAAAAAGACCTCAACACAGTATAGTTCAAATTTGATTATACTGCAGTGAATTAGGAATACTCCACCAGGCGTCTAAGGAGGTGGGCTTCCCCATGGTTTCCTTCTCATCTACAATGCAAAAAAATATTTGAAGAGTTCAAATGCAAAAGCCTCTTTTTAATTACTGAACCTAAACATAGGAGCCTGATAAAAATGCTCATTTTAGATGAACATTTTAGATGGCACTTAGAGGCTTTTGCATCTGAACATTTGTTTTCTAATCCTTGAAATTAAATAAATGTCAGATATTTTAACATATAAAAAAGATATTAAGATAAGAACGTGTCTTGGATTATCTTTATTTTTCTTACATCTATAGCAAGCAAGCAAGCAAATTTTATTTATATAGCACTTTTCTAAACAAGTTAATGCAATTCAAAGTGCTTTACAGACAATAAGGAACCAAAATGATACAGCAATTACTAAAAATTAAACTAAACAGAATTAAAACTAAAATAAAATAGACCCATTAAAATACAAGAATAAGAATAAAGTTTATAAAGATTAAAATATGAAATATAAAATAAAACAATAGGCAAAAAAACCCACATGAAATATACAGAGGTTTTATAAGTCTTTACAGAAAGGTCAGATTAAAAAGATATGTTTTTAATTTAGATTTAAAACTATTAATGTTTTCAGCACATCTTATGTTCTCTGGAAAGTTGTTCCAGAGGCGAGGAGCATAACGGCTAAAAGCAGCATCACTGAATTTTTTTGTTCTGCTATGAGGTACAGTTAGAAGAAAAGAATCAGAGGATCTAAGATTCCTTCTAAGTTCATATACTGTAAGCATTTTTGAAAGATAGTCTGGAGCAAGTCCGTGCAATGCCTTATAAACTAATAAAATATTTTTTTAATCAATACGAACAGGTAACCAGTGTAATGACTTTAATTCTGGTGTAATATGATCTCCCTTTTTGGTTTTTGTCAATATTTGAGCAGCAGTATTTTGGATTAATTGTAATTGGTTAATCGTATTCTTTGGTAGACCAGAAAGAAGGGCATTACAATATTCAAGCCTGCTAGTTATAAATGCATGCTTTAATTTTTCTGTGTTGCTTAGAGAAAGAAATGGTCTTACTTTAGCAATGTTCTTCAGATGATAAAATACTGTTTTGGTAATATTACGTACATGAGCTTTAAAGTTAAAATCAGAATCAAAGACAACTCCTAAGTTTTTTGCCACATGGCTTGGGTTTAATCCGAGTATCCAAAAATCAAAACTTCAGCTTTATCTTGGTTGAGTTGTAAGAAGTTTTGTGACATCCAGACATTTATGTCTTGGATGCAATTTGCGAGTGAATCAATTGGCACAGGGTCATCAGGAGACACGGCTACATACAACTGAGTGTCATCATCATAGCTATGAAAAGAGATACCATGCCTCCTGATGATGTGACCGAGAGGTAACATATATAGATTAAAAAGCAGTGGTCCTAAAACTGATCCCCGAGGAAACCCACATGGTACCTTGTAATATTCGGACAAGGTATTATTAATAGATACTACAAATGTTCTTTCACTAAGATATGATAAAAAACTATTTAAAACTGTTCCACATAGACCAACATAGGACATTATTCTTCTTGTTTATGCATAAATTGTATTAAATTCTGTTATATTTATGCTCAAATAGGGCACTGATTATTTTAATTCTGCTTTATAACAGTAAGTATAGTGAAAAGTGCTATTTAAAAAAATACAAATATTATATTACAGATATATTAGATTAGATATCTACAGCAGGTTGGCCAACTAAAGGTCCATTTTTTTAATATGTACATTGTGAATGCTGCAAAATAATCAACAGACCATGTACTCTCTAACAGAAAATCATTAGGCTTGTGATCTGTGACGGTCATTAGTACTGATCTAAATGATACATTCCAGCGTGCATGCGGCTGCATACAGAATATTCGTCCTTGCAGTTTCTGCACTACGCACTCATGTTGCTGCGCCATAAACTAGAACGACTGCAGCAGCCTTAGAACCTCATCTATATCCCCCCTTTACACTGGGTTGAAGGGTCTTGTGATTTAGTGGGGATCCAACAGCCAATGCAATTGATTTGACAGAGTCCATTTCACAAGGCCATTTGTGTTCAGCTCTGCCGCAACGGCATCAGGTACTACTGCAGAGAGCCCTCCTTCCTCGCCGCCTGTAAACCTCAGAGTCAGACTCCCTCTCATGGGGAAGCCCCAGGATGAATTTATGAACAACACGGTCATTAAAGCAGACACTGTGTTCCCCACCCCACACCCTGTTCCCTTTCACCTCTCCATCTGGCTCCAAGGTTCTTGGCGAAATGACGAGTGATGAAGTGATGAGTTTGACAGGGCAAGGATTGGAGGGCTGGCTCTGCAGTCTGTTTGAGTGTGACCTTTCCGTTTTATTGCAACTTCATAGAAATGATGATCAGAAAGCAGCAGAGGAAGCTATTAGCTATCATTTTTTATTTTCTATAGAAACAGACCCACTAAAACACCAACATTCAGACGTCCTCACACCTGCAGAAGATCTGTTTTTAACTGCATTCCTTTGACATTCTTTTTTGATTGGCATCCTAACATTCTCATATTGTATTTCCATAATATGTCCCTTTAACAACAGACACTGCAGAAAAGACTAAATGCATCAAAGGTGAATTGGGTGCCAACGAAAGTAATTTATATGAAAATCTCATAAACTGCACTGATGGTATCATGTGGTTGTGACATTTGTTTTGTTGATCAGACAGGAGGGGTGGGAGGTATAAAGAAAGCACAGGAAAAAATGACACCTGAATGATAGCATCAGCAGTTGTTAAATATTTGAGGAGTCACAAACAACAGACATTAAAAAGCAATTAGGAAGCCCAAGATCCAGGAAGCAGACAAAAGCTTTTACTCAACAGAAACATGATTAACGGACTTATTTTATAGAGGTGCATTTAGCTAAAGGAACTAAAGCTGTATTAAATAAACAATTCAATTAGATGAGTTTTAAAATTTCTTCTTGAATGCACCAGTAACTGATTGAACAGAAGATAACTATTCTATTAATACATTTAAGCTATCTAATCTGTTTTTCTTACCTCATTAGCAAATAATTTTTCTTGTTTAAGCATACATTGTTATACATATGCTCAAAATAAATAAATAAAATTGATATTTACTAAAGAACCATCTAAATGGTCCATTTTCCATTTTTGGAATATATATAATCAAAAACAGTGAATGCCACAAAATAATTTCTTACATATAGAGTGCTTCATAACATATAGCTCAGCTACATTCACATAAAGTGTAGACAACAGAAAGGATTTTTTTTCTGAATGAGAAACATCAGTGATTGACAATCAAAGAGAGAAAATACAAGCGCTAATACTTCAACTATAGCAAATATGTCTTTCTCCATCCTATTGAATGACTTAAATGAGCCAGTGTGTATTGTTATCAAATGACTGTTTGGCATCTCAAACATGGGTCAACAGTCAAATAATCCTGAAAAGAAATATGCAAACATGAAGCAAAGGCTAATATTGAATTTCCAAGTAGTGTTTACTATAGCATGCTACTTGCTACTGAAATACGATTCCACTTTAATGGAATCAGACTGCTTAATCTTTACATGTAAACTGAGAAAGAATGAATCATCTGCATGATTTCATCTGTCTGTGCCTTTATATACACTATATATATGCGCCATGAAAACTTCATTACATGAACTCTCAGTACTCTGAGAGAGCTACAATTCTAAAATGGCTTCAGACTGCAGCTATGAGCAAATGAACAGATGCCATAACATTCGTCCAAATTACTCACACTAACAGCTAGCAAAAGTAGCCAAATGCATAAAATGTCCATCTGAAAAGGCTCAAACATTAAGATGCCTAGCAAAGACAAATGGCACAGGTAAGAAAAGTCATTTTCATCATGCATTAATCCAGACATATTTTAAACAACTGCATTACCCATGACAGCATACTATTTCCACATTGTAACAACCACAAATATAAGGTCTTATATTAACATTTTCATAAACTACATGTCAAATGCAGTACACACCGCATTGCTTCAGTTCTTTCAGTGTTATGTGGCAAGTACAAACTACAGTAAGTTATATCAGCTAGCTCTTAATCCTTTGCTTAATCTCACTTTCATTCAGTAAGTTTAAGACTGCATTTATTAACCACTGTGACCTCTCGAAAATTGTGTTCACAGAGAGAGGACAGCATCAGTCCTTATGCTGATTTATGATGCTTCTCTATCCGCCCTCAGAAACCTCCAGCACTATTGATATTTGCAGATGGTGGAGGGGAAACCCACATGTGTGGGCAAAGCTTACAGGCTGAGATGTTTGCCATGAGGGGGCTTCTTTCTGCAGTCATTATGCATCACACAAGCTAATTCTTCGGGGTATCTTGTCTTTTCTCCTCTCATTCTCAGCCGCCCTCTTCTGATGTCCCGTATCTGCCTATTTTTCTTCTCTACCAACATTATCCCCCCTCTTCCCATTGCTCATCTTTTCATATATTGCTGTCTTCTGCCTTTTATGTTCTTGTGACGCATTTGACCATATTTTCAATCTGTGAGTGTTCAACCAAGTGCACTTGTGCAGGACTGTCGCAGAGATATCCGGAAGCCATTTTGTACTTCGGCCCATGTTATTGGTTGCTATTAAAGACTGGCTGCTCTTTTTAATTTAGGGAATAGCAAATCAGTTCTCATTTTTGACCCAGCTGGTGCTTTAATCTAAAACAATTTTGTGTTAAAAGGCTATATGTAATTAGGAATATGAAATCAATTACTTTAATGGTGATAGTTAACTGACAATAGCATTGCAGTTTCCCTTAACAGGTTACTGGTAAAGCTTTTGGTTTTCTTTTTTCATTATATCTATCACAACATTTCATTGATACACTCATTAATTAAGACATCGAAGCAACCATAATAAAGCACTTCACTGTCTCAGTGGCGAGATTTGATGAAACAATTTCCAGATGACATATTAATTGGTTTGTAGGATTTATTTAAGTGAATCACTCCTGACTGAACTCAGCCATTTATTAAAACTGGAATCTGTGAACATGTGCTGCTCAAAAATACATAAAATAAACCTGAACCTACAATTTAGACTTTGGGTACAATTGTTAATCCTTGCATAAACAAGCCAATCCAGAAGTATATGGATAAATCACTGTATCTTTTATGTTAAATATATGGACTACTAAATTGTATTAACATTACATGTTATAAAATGTATTAATTAAGATCAGGTATGTTTATAATATTAAGTAGCAATGGGCATCGATAAATCAAGATGAATCGCGGTGTGGTATCGCGTGAGTCACCACTTATTCAGGGAACATCCCTGCCGCCCTGCACTCTGCAGTCAAGCCATAATAAGCCGCATTAAACCATCAGATTCAACAACAGAAGCGTGCCAACCTGTCTCTCACAACCGCCGCAAGACAAATACAGACCGGAACCAGCGAAACCCAATGCCGCTCATTGTAGTAAAGTATCATTTTTGTTGCTCATATATGCGTCAGGAACAGCATGCGCATTTACTAACCTTACAACAACAGAAGGATGGCCAAAAACAGTCGTGATGAGAAACAATACCGTGGCTTTAGAGCATTTGCAGGTGCAAGATGAAGGAGAAAAAAACTCTTCTGCAGTATCCTGACATGCCCAAGTCACATTGCACTATCTGACTGGATGATTAGATGATATTTCGGGTTGTTACATCCGACATCCGGTTAATGTAGGGATTTTACGCGATAATACTATTGTGCAATCAGTACATTCTGTGAACCAGAATGTGTTTTACACGTGAGGATGTGTCATAAGACAAAAATGGCTTTGGGTTTGGGAGCGTTGTTAAATCTGCATCGCACAGGGTTTAGAACGAAGAGTCGTTCGATTTTTATTTTCGTCACATTCTGTTCCGTTAAAGGCTCTAAGACGCAAGTGTGGTTATAAAACTAAAATGCTCTGGCAGTGACTTTTGTGAGGCGGTTCTTTTTACCGAAACAAAAACGTACAAGTGTAGATCGATTCGAGTCGGTTCTTTTTAGTGATTCAACAACATACAGCGGTGACGAGTGTAGATCGATTCCCGATCGAATGATTCATGTGAGTCGGTTCTTTTTAGTGACTCAACACCATACAGCGCGACATGTCTGACTCTCATGAGTCAGTTCTTTGTGACTCAAATTACAAATCAGTTGTAACTGTTTCTTAACAGGAAGTTATTACTTTCGTCATGTATGACTGGCAATTAAACAAATGAACTGTTACTGTGTTATGTTGTTATGTTAAGTCTCGTGAGACTTAAATCAGTGTAGGCTAGTTGACTGGTTGTTCATACGACAACATGTAACTTGAGTTTAGTTGTAGTCTGTGGTATTTTATATATAGCCTATGAAAAAAAAAAACATGAATGAATGAAATATGTTTAAAAAAATTGTATTAAGGACAATTATTGTATGGCATTACGCTGCCTCTAAAAAGTCTGCAAAAGTCTGAAATGATCTCATTATTTGGCAACACACGTCTTTTTTCCGTTAAGAATCGTTTATGGAGCCGTGCAATTCTTCTATGATTTCCATCCCTAGTCATACGTGAGCCCAAAGGATCACTGTCAGTGAGGGTATCTCCAGCATCCGCCCCCGCTCTTCTTTGCTCAAGACCCTGCCCATCGTCTACCACCAGGAAGACACGCACTGATAATTGCCGCTGCCTCATCACATACATACGCCAAGGTTGAGATGATTTGGTCCAAATAAACGTCTGCAGACAACGAATATATCGGTTCCATTAAATAAGTTTGATCGCTGCATCATCCCATCTGACTCTCCCCACACTGCTTCTGCTCCCCACTGCTGCTAATTCTCGACCACTCTGTCGCAGTTTGCCATATTGACCTCCCCCACTATCAATCGCTGATCACTTTAGATAAATCCTCACCCGATGCCATCGAAACTTTATTATTCATATTCAGAGACAACAATGAATCTGGCAGGCAAAGCAACAAGAGCCAATTTGGTTATAAAATGCTGCTGCAAAATTAAACAACTAGGCGTTCGTCTTCACTGTCATTTCAGTGATTAATGGCCTGATGCTGTAACGTCAACAGGGTCTTTTGTAAAAACCTGTCTGCGTCTCTTAAACATCTGGTAAAATCAACCAATATTTAGACGGCGCCTCTGCGCAAAACTTTGCCAGACATATAATGGTAATTCAGCTGCAGGGGCTGGATGTGAATTCAGGACAGAAACGCAGTGGAGCAAACGCAGTCTCTGTCCAGGGTGCTGAAACGCAGAAACCGCCCACATCGTGCCGCATCCAACACACGATTAAATGCGTATTAACCACATAAGATTGTCCTTAAAATCTGACATCCTCCGAACAGTGCATCAAGCTTAAATTCAAACGGATACGCAAAACGAAAGGTTACGGATTTCTTTTAATTAGCCAGTTTTCGCACTGCATTTTGACAAAAACATCCACTGTTGCTCTTGCCTGCGCTACGACTTCAAGGCAACCACTTTTTTGTCCAAACAAATTTAAAAGAAAGACGAAAAACCATCGCATCGAATCCTTTTCCTCATCTCCTTCAAATAAAGCTTACCTGATCCCGTAGTCGGTGGACGACCGTCAGTAATGAAGTGTCTGTCTGCGAATTTCAACAGCAAAGCACCATCAACCCCTTTCTGTAGGGACTGAGCTGCTGCAACGGCAATGTGCGTGCGTTCTTCCTCAATGGAGAGCTGCTCTGCCCTCGACAAAGATGGCGTCCGCTTTGACGTCAGCGACGTTTAATAGAAATCTGTCGGGGAGGAGAGGCCCAAATTAAATTTAGCACCTGCCGTGAAACATTGTTTGGCAGCAGCATGTGAATGTTGAGTTGACAAGAATAACAAAACTCGTCCAATCTAATTTGGTCCGAGTATTCCAGAACTTTTTTGTCTGTTGGGAAAAGCAAAAATGAAAGTGAAACAATTGTACAATGTACAATGGAAACATATTATACCTTCTTAATGTGTGGCATTTTCTCTCACATAGAGTAGAGAAGGTGCATTTTTATTTTTGTTAAATTTTGCATATTTTATTTAAGGTTTATTTGTTAACTCAATTAGAAGAAAAATATAAATCCTAAATATGTTAAGCAGACTGCTAAGATGAAAATATCTGCACATTCTACTGCATGTCAGCACTGCAAGCACCAGAGACAGAGGATACTCTCAGCCATTGGTCAAATGGCAGATCTTGTAAGCCAATCAGGAAAGGAATTTTCACACTTACACTCTTAAAAATAAAGGTGCTTCACGATGCCATAGAAGAACCTTTTTTTTGTCTAAATGGTTCCATAAAGAACCTTTAACATCTGAAGAACCTTTCTGTTTCACTAAAGATTCTTTGTGGTGAAAGAAGGCTCTTCAGAATATAAAAAGGTAAGAAAGAGATGTTTTTTTTAAGGAACCTTTGACTGAATGGTTCTATATGGAACCATAAATGGTTCTTCTATGGCATCGCTGTGAAGAACCTTTTGAAGCACCTCTGTTTTTGAGAGTGTATCCTTATTTTGCTCAGTTCAGAGAGTAACATGCAATGAGGTAAAAACTATTTTACTTAACCTCAGCATGAGGTTGAACTGACTTGTTATGTCAGGAAGCCATGTGACAATGACTAAACACGCTTATTAGGAAAACCCCTCTGGAGAACAAAAAAGAAAAAAAAAAACGCTGCAAAACCAGCAGGACACACTGCTACAGCAAGAACACCTAAAAAGAATGACTTGCAAAAGCTGAACTAGGTGCTCCTGCAATAAAGGGCCGGTCACACTACACTTGTCTTTCCATTGACATCCATTCATACGTATACTGCGGAGAGCGTAACATTATATTACGGCATTTCAGTGTGCATAGAAATTTTGTGTGCAGCATAGAAGTCAGATTGCATATTTGTGTTCATAATTCATTCAAATTAAATTGGATGTGTATGCCACCATGCATATTTCATGTAAATATGCTATTAGTGGTGGAGTGAGAAAGTGTTAGTACCATAAATAATGTTTTGTGATGATTTCATGGTAAATTTGAGAAAAAACCCATTAGTAATATTATTATTAATAATTGAATCTGTGATTTTCAAGCAGAGTAATGCTGAAAATAACTAAATACAATCTTGAGTTAGTTTCGGGAAGTTGTGGCCTAATGGTTAGAGAGTCGGACTCGTAACCAAAAGGTTGTGAGTTTGAGTCTCGTACCGGCGGGGATTGTAGGTGGGGGGAGTCAATGTACAGCGCTCTTTTCCACCTTCAATACCATGACTGAGGTGCCCTTGAGCAAGGCACCGAACCCCCAACTGCTCCCGGGTGCCGCAGCATAAATGGCTGCCCACTGGTCCAGGTGTGTGTTCACGGTGTGTGTGTGTGCACTTAGGATGTGTTAAATGCAGAGCACTAATTCCGAGTATGGTTAGGATGTGTTAAATGCAGAGCACTAATTCCGAGTATGGGTAACCATACTTGGCCACATGTCACTTCACTTCATGTTATTTTCTCTTAAAATATATTAATAGTGAGCATCACAGACAGTTGCTTGTCATGAAATTTAACTTAACTTGAAACAAAGCAGATTACAGATTTCTTTCCCTCTCAGTTGCCTCTTTTTTGTAATGTTGAGATTAAAGTGAAGCTTTAAAAAAACTCTTTGAAGCCTTTTTTTACATCTGTAGCATTTGACTTTGCTGCTGCTGTTTTTGCACCTTTGAAACAGAGGCAGCAGGAGAGAATTAGTAGTTGCATTATCAACTCTCTTTGTGACTACCTTGCTCTCTGACACGTCACTCACAGACTCATTTACCCCTTAATTAAACCAGAGAGAGGAGAGTGAAAGAGAGCAAGAGAGAGAGCACAGAGGAAACTGGGCAGGGGGGGTGCTGACAGAGATAAATGCAGAAAAAGTTGGGGCGGGATCGGGTGGGTGTAGATGGGAATGAGAGAGGGGGATGGAGGGAGTGAAGAGAGAAGAAGAAAGTGAGAGAGTGAGGAGGAGAGCCATTGAAGGGAGGGGGAGCACGATTCTGCAATGGATTCAACCAGTGACTCAGCAGTCTCCTAAAAACATGTTTATGCTCTGCTGCTACAAAGGAATCCTTATAACAGGCTCTAAAATATAACTGAGAGTCTCAGCATAGATACAGCAACTGCAGTTATATGACTTATTTAAGATTATCCAACAATTTTTGTTTTTAAATCTCTTATTTGCATCTGATGTTCAGTCAGTCAGTTCTATCTTACAATATGCAACGTAGTACACGGACCTTTGATAAAAATAAATTAACTAAAAAACAATTATCCATTATGTTATCCATTGTAAACACAAGCAATAAAAGCAATACATTTTCTTAGAGTGAGTGAAACGTATTTTTATTAAGGGTCTGTGCATTACAGTGCATAAGCTGATCACAACCTATTTACCTAAATAAAAAAATGGACATGAAATATTAATTTGATTTTGTTATTAACTGAGAAGAGACTGCAAAGTGATACAAGAAGTGAATCACTAGCACTATTTATGAACTAGATGTGATACTAGTGGTCATTATACAAAAATATTGGACTGCAGGATGCTGCTATCGACCAACCAGAATTAATTATTCTAGAGAGCAGCATGATTTGTAAAATGGATGAAAATCCATGAAGTAGTAACAGGTTTGACCTGTTCACCGTATCAGTTTTATATTGCCTTGTAAGTCTCATTTCTCTTTCTTGTATAAGTCTCATTTCAACTATTATGTAATTTCTAACTAATGATCCTTTAAAGGTGCACCCAGAAATACAAATTTGCTGAAACTGTACTCACCCTCAGGCCATCCAAGATATTGATGAGTTTGTTTCTTCATTAGAACAGATTCAGAGATCTGGAGAAAGCAATATTATGGATAGCGGTTTGAAATTTAAAAACATCTTAATGATGGATTTGTTTCTTATAAACATGCAGCTTTTCGCTTCACACAACATTAATTGATGGACTGGAGTTGTGTGAACTACTTGTGGATTATTGTGATGTTTTCATCAGCTGTTTGAACTCTCATTCTGACGGCACCCATTCACTACAGAGGATCCATTGTTGAGCAAGCGATGTAATGCTAAATTTCTCCAAATCTGTTCCAATCAAGAAACAAACTCATCTACATCTCGGATGACCTGAAGGTGAGTACATTTAAATTTTTGGGTGAACTATTCCTTTATATAATGTAGTATTATTAGTTAAGGTTCTTAAATATTATAATTCCTACTCTTATTGTCAATTGCTACTGAGAAAATCTAGCTTTTTATACTGCACAATTTGAAAACCCCTGCACTAAATAAGCACAAGACCGAATTGTTTTAGTTCTTCTGTTTTACTATTACTCATCTTTTATTTGTTTCTCATGCATTTTCTATTCTGGTGACCTTAATCCTGCTGTTTTCATTTAGCATTTACACAAAAGTTTTGTGCTTTGGCTGCCTTGTCACTCCAGCAGACGATATTGTTCTAGCTGCTCATTACATCCTGTCTCCTTTGTCCTAGACGTGCATGACCTATTTTTCACAGAGGTTCATTCAGATTTCTCTCTGTAGTAGCTCCAGTGAGCCTGTTGAGTGAAAATGGCAGACTGCAAGCTTGATAATTTGGGAAAGTGAAATTCAGTCTTATAACTGATGAGCAGCTAGATTTGAGACGGGTGGCAATGTTGATAAGTGTGTGACAGAGGCTCTTAAATGCCCTAGTACAGATATATGTCAGAAGAAATATTGATCCATATTGATCTGAGTTTCAACTGAGTCTCTTTATACGGGACTGTAGTTTCATCTCACACCCTTTCATTCAATCCAAACAAAATATAATGATTAGTTTAAATTTTTTTCAAGTTTATTATCAAAAATATGTATTAATATGTTTGGAAAACTACCAAAATGCACAGGACCAGCATCACCAGTATCGAAGCACCTAAATTTATGCTTGCTGTGATTCTCTTTCTGAGTGTTATGGGGTCTGGAAAGAGTTACACTGATCCCTTGGGCACTGAGGCAGTATGCTGTAGCACTGAAGTCAAAGGTTAATTACTACCAAACTTGATTTGATCCAAAGTCATGTAACATCAATATGCATTTATGTATATGTACGCAAGTGTAACCACAGTGGAGTTTTAAGTAGACCCAGTCCAAAGTTGACCCAGAACAAATGTTTCATTCTCATCTGGGTGACAGTGTAGAGAATAGTTTTGAACATGCCTGTGTGCATTGGGCTGGAATGTGATATTCCTTCTAGATAATTAACAAGATGTCTTATACTTTTGAATGTGTACTGTACTTTCGCTCTCTACATGCATGTGCATGTATAGTAGTGGTGTCTATTTGCTCACCTATAGGTTGTGATGTTTGTGTGCACAGCAAACAATAGATTTTTGTTTGGTTTTCTGTAAACATCTTTAAAAGGAGAAATTTACAGTATCTTAACTTTATTGTTGTGCATCTCATAATCTTGTACTGCAGTTATATCTGATCAAATGCACATTATTGTTCTTTAGTTTGGGTTAAACAAATCAATTTTACTTGATTGGAACAGCAGCTACGCTAATTATTTCTCTATTTGTTTCTCTATCGACATCCCGTGGTAACTAGGATTTACACAAGCTTCAGTGTGGATCCAGAACACCTGAGAAGAGATGATGCCAACCCCTCAGAGAACCTCAGATGATGCCAACCCTGAAACAACATACAGAACTACCACATTTTGCTTTAAGTTTGATTGCATCATATAATAATTGCTGTTAATAGTGTTCATCGTCTGTTTGATTACGTCTTTAATTGATTTTTCCGTACATTTCTGCCATATGTACATAAACTGACAGTCACCACTGATAAGCTACAACTAAATATTGTAGAAACTTAATTTGCTGTAAAGTTGCTTTGCAATGATTTGTATTGTGAAAAGCGCTGTACAAATAAACTTGAATTGAATTGAATTGTTTTATTATTATTTTTAAATAATAATAATAATAATAATGGCTGATATTGTGTATAATTTTGAACATATCTTGACCTTATATTTTAAGCATAAACATTCCTAATTATTAATCATTTGTTTAAAATGAAACATATTCTTTGAAAACATCTTAATAAGTTGTCCCTCTGTCAGTTCATTTGGAAATCAAATAGAATTGATCACAACACCCAGGAAGTTAAAATTTGAATTAATATGATTGGAAGAAGACTGACACCCTGATCTACAAAAACAATTTAGATAGATAGATAGATAGATAGATAGATAGATAGATAGATAGATAGATAGACAGACTTTGATTGATTGACTGATTGATTTGGTCTTGAAATAAAACTTGGTTATATAAATTTCTTTGAATTTCAATTCTTTGTCATTTGAATTGCAATTCAGTCTATTGTTTGCCACGTAAATTCAACTTCAGAAATAAAATAAAAAAATCTAAATGGTGCACAACCTTGCTTCTCTGGTAAAGGAATCTTGTTCCAAAGATGTAAAAAATTTTACTGGAAAATGGCAAAAATACTAATTAAGACAATGATTTTTGCAGTGGTGCACTTGCTCATTTGCATCATGGGAAGAACTGTGGAACAGCTGAGTTGTTCTTACTGCATGACTACATCTGATGTGTCCAGTGAGCAGACGTAATCACCGCACTTTCAAAATAAGGACATCAGGCCATGTAACAACAACCAAACAAAAAAAACAGTGTTAGAACATGCAGATTTGCATCTTGCTACAGCATCAAAGTTTTCAGCTGATTGCATTTTGTTTTAACGTCTGTGTGTTATTGTTTGGAAGTGGGGAAGATTGCAGCATGTCACGAAAGCTATCAGTCTTTCAGGGCTCATACACATGGTGCAATAAATGCTGTGTCTCTCACTCATTCTCTTCTTCTCTCCCTCTGCTGTGAGTAGTGCAGCGTTCTGGTTGGTGAGTCAAACCTGACTGCTTGTGATCATTATAATTTTAGGCTTAGTTGGAGACATCAGTAGAACACAAGTGATGGTTAATGAGTGTGTGTGATGGAATTAAGCGAAGACTACTGTAACAATGCTGAAGCTTCATTGATCTAACACCAGATTAGTCCTTGATGCCTTCACCTGCACGTTGCCATGGAAACATGGGGGTTCTCTCTCTTCATGCGTCACCTGCAGCTTCGTTTTTTTTCACAGGGATGCTCACGTTCGAGTAGAAACCATATGAAGAGATGAAAACAGATGTCCTCAAGCCACATTGTGTCATAATGCACACGCATTTGAGCTGATTCACCCATGATATTTCTCTTTGTGCATCCATGTGTTTCTGTAGGAAAGTGTTTCCTGGCCAAGGGTACTTAAGCAGGTTCCTGGTGGTACTTTTTTCTTAGTTAAACCTGTAAAATAGAAAGTTAAGAAAAAAATATTAGGGCTGTTAAAAGGTTAAAATAATTAATTGAAATTAATGTCATCATTATTTTTGTAGTGAATATCTTAACATATTTCAGTTCCTTTTTAATTAAACAATATAAAATCCAGTAAAGATTTCATTACTTTCCCCCCCCCCCCAGAAGAGTAGAGCATTATTATGATATATGGTATGAACCACAATATGGACTAGTCAGTGTCTGTGAAAATTAAAATGCAAAAAGACTTCTATTTGAATATGAAGCCCATATGTTCTGTGTGTCTCGGTGTGAATGTGTAGCGCAGAATATAAAAACAAAAACAAAGATAATTTTTCATTATTTCAATTAATTGCACATACTTTTTGATAACTAAAGTTGAATTTAAAGGAATAGTTCATCCAAAAATGAAAATTCTGTAATTGATTACTCACCCTCATGTTGTTCCAAACCCGTAAGACCTTTGTTCATCTTCAGAACACAATTTAAGATAATTTTAATGAAATCCAAGAGCTTTCTGATCCTGCATAGACAGCAACACAACTGCAATGTTCCCAGGTCCAAAAATGTAGTGAGGACATCGTTAAAATAGTCCATGTGACATCACAGTGCTTCAACCCTAATTTTATAAAGCTACAAGAATTTTTGTGTGCAAAGAAAACATTTGCACACAAATGGGGGTGGGGGGGGGGGATAAAACATTCCATATAAGGCCTTAGAAGAGGTTTTGTTCCCAGTTTATTATGGCTCTGTGGTGATTGTATTTGTGCCATATAAATTTCACTCAATTTTTTGTAGGAATATTTCAACCTGTTTGTTAAAACAAAGTGAAATATTGATTATGGCTCAAATATGCACCCACTTTAGTTTTACCACCAAATTTCAGTCTCAAGAACCTAAAGTGTGTATCACAATACACAAATTCACGGTTTATTTAAAATCTTATATAACTAAAAAATGATGCTGTAAGCTCTGAGTTCACTCTGAGAGTCAATTCAGAGTAACAGTTCTGAATGATTCAGTGAGTAGATCTGATTTGAACTGTTAACTCAAACCGTTAACGAGTGAACCGATAAAACGAGTTCTGGTTAAGTAAAAAGAGCTGCTTCATAAGAGTCACCATGGCTTGCACTGTTTATTGAATAACATTCAACACATTGAATATTGTGATTGTATATTGCATTTCCTTTCATGTGACATTGAACAGATGCAATGGCGCCTCTATTTTCATTTATTGGCAAGAATGTTTGTTTTACATATTTGTGTACTTGAGTATTATATATGGAACTGTGGGGCTACCTAAAACAAAAACGATGAGGAAACTCTGCTCTAGAGCACAAACCTGGAACCAGACAGTCATGTCTGATGCCTGCAATAAATACAGTATTTCTTACAGAGCTGATGCAGCCTTTTTATGTTACCAGGGTGTTACTGGCAGATCTTACCCTTAAGAGCTGCTCAGAGGGAAACTAGTACCTAGTTTATTTCTAGCTAGCCTTCTGCAGCCTAGCCTAACCTAGCTAGCCTTCTGCAGCTTAATGAACCGCAGCTTCCCACTATGCAAGACTGTGTGCGTGTGTGTTTATGTGGCTCAGTTTGTGCCCAGAGGTGGAACAGCAGACGCCTCCACTGCAGTGAAAATTAAGCTGTCCAGTGCTGAAACTGTGACCCACTCCAACTCGGCCAGATCGATGGAGTGCAGAGCAGATCTCTGCCAGCTTCACCCTGCTGGCTTCACAGTGCTCAGCTCCATGCTCTCAGCTCCACGCTCTCAGCCTCTGAACCCTGTCACTGATATATGGGCACTTACTTCAACACTGCATGCTGCTCAACCCCAGTGCGTTAGACCTGACTACAACACAGTCATACATTAGTGATATTATCCCTGGAGGGTTCATAAAAATTGCTTTTTCACAGACTGCTGGAATGGCAACAAGACAATATAATTTCTTTCCTCTCAGCATCTGGTTGTGAGATTAAAGATTAAAGTGTGCCATCCTCAACAGCGCTCTTGCATATGCCTGATTCAAATGCTAAATGACCATCGTGGTGATTACATTACTCACTGTGTTACTGAATCTTCACTGGAATTGGTTTCGAGACTATTTCTTGTGAATTTTAAAACCAATGAAAGTTTCCTGGAAACTTTGTTTTTTGTGTCTGCATCTGTTGTTTTGTCAAGTTCCCCTGGATGGGTATGAAAATAAACTAAGGGCAGCAAGTAAAAAGTGGCCAGTGGGCAAAAACACGATGCTACAAAGAATAGATGCCAAATGAAAAGTCTAAAATGCTCAACAGCAAGGTACTTACATTTCTGCCATCGGCTTCTATCGAATGAAATTGTACACCAACTCCTTGGGAGAAGAGCTTGGGTAAGGCAATCATGCCAAAACAATCCCTTTCTCTACAACGACAGCAGCTGTACTTAAAGTCCCCATGAAATCAAAATTAAAGTTTTTTGGGTGTTAGTATCAATATGTTAGTCTTAAGGTTATCTATAAGGCAGTGTATCCAAAACAGTGACAAAATTCGCATTTAGAAGATATAAGCGTTCAAAGCCTGCATTTCGTCACTTCCGCCAAAACGGCTCAACGTTTTTTTTTGACATCACAGTATACTTCAGCTTCTCATCAAACTTTCTGTCCAATCAAATGCTCTCTAGAGTCCGAAGCGCCCGCCCCCTACACTATAAAATAGACGCTGAAGCCGCGGCTGAAATCGGTCACTTGTCCTCAGAATTAGTATTTTCTGTACAGTGAATGGCACATAGTGCACTATATAGAGGACAGGGAATGATTCAAACAGTGTAAATATGCTTTCCATTGAGGAAAAAAAGGAAGTCTGGTTTCGCGCTGTGTCACGCTAACTACTGCACCGCACACACACTCTGCTCCGGTCCAGAGACACGATAACATGGAGCGGATCACATGCGCGAGTCAGCAGACCACAAAATGTATCAGAGCTATTTGAATACACAGAATGCTATATTTTATAGCAATATGGATGAGATTGTGGCTGGCATACCCTGTCAAATGCGGCTTTACGGAGCTCAACGGCTAGCCCAAGCTGTGATATAAACGAACGCTATTGGCTATTTTAAAAAGGGGTGGGGCTGCTTTATATGTCCCGCCCTGTCTTCCTGTTTCAGTTAAAATGACGTCAACACAAAGAATAACACTGCGTGTTTCTAAGCATTGCAGGGGACCTTTAAGGCTGCTGGTAGGAAAATCTCTGAGAAAAATACGTTTTTTTCTGTGAAAAAACTTGGTACTTGAAAGATGATTACTTTTAGAGACACCACTGTGTCTAATATTTGATCTGGGTTGAGTCATAGTTGAAATTCAGTTGATGTCGCAGGAAGATTATAGGTGCCACTTTATATATATATCTGTCATGACACCTCTTGGAGTGATTTGAATGGTAATGTACCTGACAATGTTAATGTATTTGGTCTTGGCGGAATAGATTTGCTATGCTATTATATATAAGTACCGAGACTTGCTACTGCCAATACACCCACAACATGCTGCTGTGAGCATGTAAGGAATATTGCTACTGCACATATAACATATATGAATAACCCCCATAGCATACATGATCACCCCGTAGCAGATCTATACAGATACAGGTGGAGCTGGGGAAGGTGGAGGGTTTCCGAAGTGCGCTGCTACTGCTACAGCAAACACTGCCAGGTACTTAAATGTTGAGCAGCGAGCTCATTGGCTACCGATACAGGAGAGAACCAATCAGCTGTGCCATGTGATAATGATGTCATTATGTCATATGGAGTTAGATCTATCGGACTGCGCCATCTAGAGTTTCATACCAGAACTTTGTATATATATAATAACGCTGAAAATTACTAAAATATATTAAAAAAAATAAAAATGTTCATTTAAATAGTAATAATATTTCACAATATTACTGTTTTTACTGTATTTTTGATCAAATAAATGCAGCCTGTGTGTCCAGTAAACTTTACAGCTTTAATTATGTTTTTTTTTCCATGTTAGCAATATTTTAAGTGCTGCTTCACAGGTTGTAAACATCTCCATGTTCCTTCACCTTACAAGAATTACCCTAATAAACCAATAATCACCTGTTTTATTGCGAATGACAGACTGTACCCTTCACCAATGTATGAAAGTTGTGTAAGAAAGTTGCTGTATAAAAGCATTCGGGGACTTATTACGATAAAACAGTCACAGCGTATTCGGCAGACCTAATAAAACTGTAATTGACAGTCCCTGTGATATTGTAACAGCACTAATACCTATGTTTATATCACTTTTCTGTGCCTAGTAAAGCGCATGCAGATTCTTAGTCCCTGAACTGAGAATTAGTGGTCTGCAGGAGCATCTTAACTCTGTGTCTGGACAGACCCAGCCAGCGGCTGTGTTCAGATCAGTGGCCTCTGGCAGTGGGACAGAGCTGTGACAGGCACTGAATAAAACACAAACACAGCGCAGGCCAAGCCTGGCCAGAGCACTCTGTCTCCCCTTGGTCCCAGGAGGAAGAAGAATGCCGAGTAAGCTCAGTGTCGGGTGTGTAAGAGTAACACTGCAGTGCTGCAAGGAAAGACTTTCAACCCAGAAAACAAAGTGGACGGGGCAGGCATATAATTTCAGATGGAGCAAAACAAAGTCTTAGCACAGCACTACATGACCAAATTTACAAAAATAACATATATATATAAGGGGTGAATCGATACACGTATTCGTATTGAACCGTTCAGTACGAGGCTTTCGGTTCAGTGAACATTACAAACCAAACGATTCGATTCGTTAGACAAATCCTATTACATTTAGAAAATAAAACAGCCTACAGTGTGTGAAATATGATGTTCTCAGTGCCGCTGCACTCAACAAGTCAGCCCAAACGACGTAACAGACAACGTGCCGTCTGCCCCGCGATAACCTCCCCTTGCTGGGGAGCGTCGAAAGACGATGATCTTGTATCGACGATAGCCAGAGATATTGTCAAAAACATCAATCGTTGGCAATATTAAGATATTTGGCATGTCCAATTAATGTAGGCCTGTTATGTTCTTATTTTTATTATTATTATGAAGTTATTTTAATAGGCCAATTAAATTTAAATTACAATTAATTTGCCTCGCAATAATTAGCAAATAACTGACGTGCTGCGAGGATAACAAAAGATTAGGCTAGTTAGGCTATTAGTTAGCTATAAGTGACCCTGGATTACAAAACCAGCCATAAGGGTCAATTTTTCGACATTGAGATTTATACATCATCTGACATTTTTTTTCATGGAACGTGATCTTTACTTAATATCCTAATGATTTTTGGCATAAAAGAAAAATCAATAATTTTGACCCATGCAATGTATTTTTGGCTATTGCTACTAATATACCCCAGCGACTTAAGACTGGTTTTGTGGTCGTGGGTAACATATACCGTTATCAGCATATGTTGAAGTAGATTCGTCTCGTCGTCTCTGAGAGAATATGCGGCGTCAGATGCCGAAAGCTCCGTCATTACTTCCTCTTTCCGTTTTTACTTTCACGTTCTGTATAGTGAATTGACTGAGATGAAGACGTTCATCGGCATAACTCTTGCGCAAAGTTTGCATGTTGGTTGTGTGATATCCATTGGCTCGCCTTCATGGTTTAAAACAGAAATATTTCCAACATTGCGACGTAACCAGCTACCCCTTACCGAATGTACTGAACCGAACCGTGAATTTTGTGAACTGTTACACCCCTGTATATATATATATATATATATATATATATATATATATATGGTGTGTGTGCATATGTTTTTAAAATGTTATTAATTCCTGAAAACTGAATTTTCAGTTTCACATGATCTTTCAGAATCATCTCTCATTCAAATAATGCATCTCATAATCTTGTACTGCAGTTATATCTGATCAAATGCACATTATTGTTCTTTAGTTTGGGTTAAACAAATCAATTTTACTTGATTGGAACAGCAGCTACGCTAATTATTTCTCTATTTGTTTCTCTATCAACATCCCGTGGTAACTAGGATTTACACAAGCTTCAGTGTGGATCCAGAACACCTGAGAAGAGATGATGCCAACCCTCAGAGAACCTCAGATGATGCCAACCCTGAAACAACATACAGAACTACCACATTTTGCTATAAGTTTGATTGCATCATATAATAATTGCTGTTAATAGTGTTCATCGTCTGTTTGATTACATCTTTAATTGATTTTTCTGTACATTTCTGCCATATGTACATAAACTGACAGTCACCACTGATAAGCTACCACTAAATATTGTAGAAACTTAATTTGCTGTAAAGCTGCTTTGCAACTATTTGTATCGTAAAAAGTGCTATACAAATAAACTTGAATTGAATTCCAATATGCTGATTTGGTGCTTAATTATTATTTGTGTTTAGTTATTAATAATGGTTATTATTATCAATGCTTTTTGCAGCTTAATATTTTGCTATTTTTCCCCAGGATTCTTTCATGAAATAAAAACGTCCAAAAGCATTCATTTGAAATAGACATCTTATGTAACATTATAAATGTCTTGATCAATATAATGTGCCTTTGTTAATAAGTATTAATTTCTGTTTTTAAAACTAGTACAAAATGTTTCTTGAGCTCCAAATCAGCATATTAGAACAATTTCTGAAGAATGAAGAAATGGCTGCTGAAAATTATTTTAAAATGAAAAATTGTTATTTTTAATTTTAATAATAAAAACAAACAAATATATATATATATATATATAACTTTTTTTTCGGCAGTGTATATACATTTTTTGGTAACTTTTTTTTTTGACCGGCAGTGTATATTAATTGTAGTCATGACAAATCCTATTAAATGCAACAATGTACACGAGTATTATGATGAAAAACATCATCAATGAAGTTTAATCGACATTCATGCATAAATGCAGACACTTCTGCACATGAAAACACAATTTGCATGTGCGTGCTCATCACTCTTGAAAGATCTTGTTTACACTGAAGCTGAGAGCATTGATTTTATAAAAAATTCACTCCTCCATTTCCATCCCTGACTCACCCCACACTGCTCTGTGTCGTTACCCACATCTACAGGGATGACCGACGGGTTCACACTCACACTATCGCTTTCATTCGCCCTGTCCTTCTCACTCTCTGAAGCACTAACTCTCCAAGCCGCCCCCCATCTCTCTCTCTCTCTACCACTCTCATGTTTGCTCTTCTGTTGTCTCTTTCTCAGCCTCTGTAACAAACAGTCAAAAATTTTGATTTAGACAAACATGCATTTACAAAAATTCATATATATCTCACAGTTGCTAGTTACAGTCTCTGATAATCAACATAAATTCTCTATAATCTGATTGGATACCAAATGGATATGTGTAAACCCCGTAGTTTCAGTAGCCTTGATTTATAGATGTTGGTTTTGACCATTTATTTTGTTATGTAACCATGCCCAACAGACATTGAAGGCATAGCAATCTAAAGATCTAATTCAGTGGTAAACGCTGGTATCAGACATGGGTGCATTTAATCAGATCCACGTTGTATAAATACAAAAAACCTTATCTCTGTTTTTCAGACGCCACTGTTGACATTTTAAACAAAGCTTACTGACTCTACAGTTACAGTAAACTTGTTGTTACATTGGTTTAATGTGGATATTTATTTCTTGACCACTGTGAGAATCCTTTTCACTCATTAGTGGTACATTTCTATTGATTTTTAAACTAACAGAATACATCAGGGAATAAATCAGAGAGACTGCTTATGGAAAAAGACTTACAATGGCAGCTACGATTCATAACACATACAGTCTGTACCTGTACATTTTGAATGAAACTTCAATCACATGATATTTTAAGCGAGTTAAAAATTCGACTCTAAACAATCACAATTGTTTGGGCTGCCATTTTGCAGTACTGTGCTTAAGAGTCCCTGAGGATCAGACACTGTTCGCATGTAAACACTGTTGCGCCATCTGATGGCCAAACAGAGAACCGTGCAATAAACAGGACAGCTGAGTGGTGCATTTCCTTGTAGCAGAATGAATCTAGATTCTGCTCAGAGGCCAGCGATAACTGGTGCACGTCACTTCAATCTGTGAAGCATAGAAAATAAAAAGTCAGTTTCAATCACACATTTCTACTATAACTATACCAGACATTGTTAATCAGCAGTTAATGTTTCCGATTCTTGTTAAAGCATATGGATAGAATCGCTGGGTTTTCTGTGATAAACAACATGAGGGGTTTTGCTCAGCGCTGCCTGTGGTGAAAGGCCTGTACCCAGCATGCCCGACAGACGCTGAGACATGGAGGAGACAAACTGCATGCCAGCACGTAGGCAGCAGCTCTCATCTCTGCCTCTCCTAAACGCATAATCAATCTTACTTAACATACCTCCCTCTCTGAGAAACAGCCGTGAGACATGCAGTATTAATCCCTGAGTAACTACAGCATAAAACACACTGCATGTTAGAATGTTTCCTAAACTAAAGTGCTGATGCCCATGGAAAATTTTGAAGCTATGATTCTAAGGCATTTTGGAAGGTTGCCAGGGTGTTGCTATCAGGTAGCCAAGATGTTCTGAGTGGTTGCTAGCTGACCTCAAATCTGTATTATACTTTGGGGCAGGATTCACAAAACATAATAGTAACGGTCTTCACCTTTCAGTCAGTGAGCTCAAACTCCACGGACTTCTTCTGGATGTTTTTATTGAATGGCATCTTGAAGTCATCAAAGTCCACCTCAAAACTGAAACGCTGCCTTCTCCTTTCTTTCCTATCCATCAGCTCAATGGTGGTCAGCTGATTTTGCCACGTCTACAACAAATAGCAAGAACAATGAATATCATAGCCCAATGAAAATAAATGTGCTCATCTGCATAGATAGATAGACAGACAGACAGACAGATAGATATAGATAGACAGACAGACAGACATACTTATATCCTACAGTATAAAGACATATTTTTGCAGAGATTGTAATGTGTTGTGTGTGTACAGCCCTTATATGGAGACCAGAGTTTCTGCTGGGGTTTCTGATTTTTAAGCTCAAAATGTAAGACTTTTTAAGACCTGCACAAATAAAATGAATACCATATGAACGGGGTAGGGCAATGTCTATAGTAACGTATTAAACTGTAAAATGACTGTAAAAAGCATTATTCTTCTTATCGATCCACCAGTTCACATTTACAGCTCTGTGTGTTTACAGGGTAAAAACATGGGTCGATTTTCACATTGGTCTGAACAAAAACAACCCCAATACTGTGTTCCTGCGATACTGGAGGCTGCAGTTTCAGGACCGCATTTCTACTAGGACCCTATTTTTTTTTGTGATAGCGCCATCTAGCCAGTTCTATTCCAACAGAGGAGACCTGATTCAAACATCAAACAAACAGATGGAAAGACTAGATCCATGGAATTTTTTATCTTTCCATCTTATTTTTGATGTAAGAGCTGGCGTGAACTTGAGTGTGTGAGGCGATGTCAGCAATCTCCATTTAGACTATTTAGGTGTGCAAAACAGTTCACTGTGCTGCTGGATGTTGTAAACTAGTATTTGTATTCAAATTATTTTTACATTTATTAATGTACTAATAAACAAACTAATTTGTACCACAATTGTTTTACCGTTTACTGCACTTTGTGAAGTGGGTCAGACATCAGACGTGAAGTGCTATGCTACGGCTAATGAACAAGTCTCGCAAAGACACAACTCTTTCTTTCTAAGAAAAGAAAGAGTTGAAAGAAAAGAAAGAGCTTTTATATATATATATATAGAGAGAGAGAGAGAGAGAGAGAGAGAGAGAGCGAGCGAGCGCGC
>NW_015505652.1:1824346-1855135 GCF_001515645.1 Sinocyclocheilus grahami
AAATATATATCTCAGAGTGTGTGTGAGAGAGAGAGAGAGAGAGAGAGAGAGAGAGAGAGAGAGATACTGAATAAAGTATATAGCTGTTGGCTATTGGAAAGCAGTTGGAAAAAAGAAAGAGAGGAGAAGAGAGAGAGAGAGAGAGAGAGAGAGAGAGAGAGAGAGATCCTATATATATATATATATATATATAATATTTATATATAGATCCTATATATAGACAGAGAGAATATATTGAAATAAATTAGGTTAACTATTTCAAGAGGGTTACCAACGGGTATGTTTAGGGTTAGGAGTTGGTTAGGACAATAATTAAGTGTAAACAATTAAACAACTACATAATTCCTTAAAAATAACAATATACAGAATTGAAAAGCAAGTGCTAAAGAATAGTATGAGCTGCTAATATAAACAAACAAACAAACAAAAAACACTAGCCTATACCATCCTAGAAATGCGGTCCTGAATAAAACAGGCTTACTGAAAATGCACATTCATTCTCTGCCAGCAGGAGGGCAAAAGTATAACCGTTTCCCCGGTAACAGCTGAACACAAATCAGTGCAGCACCGCTCGTGTTTATTTAATAAAATCATAGCCTTTTGAAGTTTAATCGTTACATTAAGCCATATCGCAATTCTGGTCTTTCCGTCCCCAAATTTAAGATTCCTCCTGAAATCAAAATTAAGACTTTCTTGTACAATTTAAGACTTTTTAAGGCCTTAAATTTGATACAACAAAATTTAAGATTTTTAAGACCCCGCGGAAACCCTGAGAGACATAACTACTGTATGTTGATTAATTGAATGATCAGTAGAATAAGAGTATGACATTTATGTGCACACTGTTTTGGCATGAAAACACCTTTTATTATTAGTTCATAAGGCCTATTTCTCTGTGCGTATACCTATGAATGGTGTCCAGCTTACCGTTCTTGGCACAAAACTGATGTCCAATTTGTTGAGCTTGCCGGTAGTGATCTGAGTGCTGTGCACGATAACACTGTCTTTCTTCATTGCTTTCTTGACTGCTGAGTTCGAGGAGGCTGTAGGAGTGGGAACGGTGCCCTGCTGGGAAGATAAAGCACCAACACCGTAATCAAGACACAGTGGACGTGATGACACATTGACAATGGTGTGACTTTCAACAAAGGTTCAGCGGTGTTTCCCTGTGCACACTAACGAGTCACCAAGTCGCCAAGGCCTTGTTGGAGGGAAATGTGACACGTCTGGACTCATATACTTACTCTTTGCTTGGGTTTTCATTTGCTGTGTCATCTCATTTGCCATACCAGATGGTTTTGATCACAGCTCTTATGCTGTTTCAATTTTATATTTGAAATGACACAGCAATTTTAAAAT
Source organism: Sinocyclocheilus grahami (assembly GCF_001515645.1). Taxonomy (NCBI): domain Eukaryota; kingdom Metazoa; phylum Chordata; class Actinopteri; order Cypriniformes; family Cyprinidae; genus Sinocyclocheilus; species Sinocyclocheilus grahami. The sequence continues at coordinate 1,825,706 of NW_015505652.1, forward strand.
GAGAATTACTGTGAATAGTACTTGACAAATATCCAGTGAAAAATAATAATAATAATATATATATTTTTTCATAGCACCATCACACCAATGTGACGAAGGTCGCATTACAGGTCGGGGGAACAAGGAAAAAACACCAATGTAAAAAACATGTTTCTACGCAAGGATGAATATTGATTTTGCATCGATAACCCACTACTATGAGACACTTCTGGTGGCAGAATAAAAAATATGTATAGCACATTTATACAATAGCATCATTGAATAAATGATCAGCGGCAGTATAAAGTCCAGGACTACTGTAGTATTGAATCAAACCAAAAAATCTGAATCTTTAAATTATATGAAAGGGGAAATAATATTTATCAATGGTCTCATATTACGTTTTAAGTTTTTATTCAATACTGTAATGTATAGCTGAGTAAAATAGCTTCTCAATGAAGAAAAAATTAAGATTTTGTCAGGAATTGATTGGCTCGTTGGATATGTTGAATAGATATGTTGAGTCACATACAGTACAGTTGTTCTACCTTTTCTTTTGTAGAGCCAGGGGTTGAGGCCGGTGTTAGTTTGCGTTGGATTCTGACAGGCTGTGGCTTCTTATTCTCCTTAGGTCTGGGTAGCGTATTAATCTTAGCCTGGATCAAATCCACCACCCTGAAGTCTGCATAAGCGTGGGCAATGTCCAAGCAGTTTTGCTCTGCAATTAAAAGATTAAAAGTTCCTGACTCAAATGACAGCAGAGCCAAAGTTGATCAATCTCAGAGGTTTAATGCACTGTAAATCAGGGTGTTCATAAGAGTCCTCCAGCAAAGATGATGTGGCATTGTGGGAATGACGTAAAAACAGTCTGCACTGAGATGGTTATGAAATAGAAAAGGTGTTCATGGTTTGCACACTTGAATAGATTTATGATCTATCATGTTGAAGTTGTATTATAATAGTTATTTGCTAGGAAGGGAACTGTACCTGTCTTATTTGCTGCATTGACCTTGGCCCCAGCTTTGATGAGGTACTCCACACAGGACGGTCTACAGCTCTCAATGGCTCTCATTAGGGGAGTGGCTCCATTGAGGGCGGGCGGGTCCACAGAAGCTCCCGCCTCCAGCAGCAACTGTATGATGTCCAGCTGTCCTGCATGACAGGCGTGGTGTAGAGGTGTCCAGCTGAACTGATCGCATGCATTCACATCAGCCCTGCGGTGAGATTATGGTTTGGATATAATTTTTACGAATATACATATGCCAATGTAAATATACTTTAATTTATTAATTTAGAGGGATAGTCATTCCTTCATCATTTACTCACTCTCATGTCATTCAAAACCTGTATGACCTTCTGTCCTCTGTAGAACATTAAAGAAGATAATTTGAAGAATGTTGGTAACCAAACAGTTTCGATTTCCATTGAATTCCATTGTATTTCCCATTGATTTCTAAGTCAATGGAAACCAAAACTGTTTGGTTACCAACATTCTTCAAAATATCTTCTTTAATGTTCTGCAGAAGAAGAAACAATCATACAGATTTGGAATGACAATAGGGTGGGGTAATCACCATTTTTGGGTGAACTTGCTATCCTTTTAAGTCAATTCTTATAAGTACATTAAACTTACCCATTATCAAGAAGGAAATTTGTCACTTCGTAATTCCCACTTGCACATGCAGCCATGAGTGGTGTCTTGTAAAAGCGATCTTTCACATCTACAGGAATCTTTTGGCTGAGTGCCAACCTGAGAGACTCAATATCTCCTGTTTTAACACAGTAGTTCATATTTATGTATATCTTTTCGGGCTCATCGATGTACCATGCCGTATCATCTTCGATAGGATGTCCTGGTCGATGGTCCCGGTCATATCTGTGGGTGTCTGTAGCATGCTGGTAACTTTCAATCATAAAATGCGGTGGCCCACCATCGTCACGCCGATGAATGAAATCAGGTGGGACAGTGCAGATGGGCATAGGTGCATTGAACTTAGTCTTTTTGGTCTTTCCTGCCTTGGTTGCTTTCTTCTTCTTAGCCCCATAAGAAGCCATAACATATGTCTTTGGAAGATATTTGAGACCTTTTAGAAAATCACTTATATTTATAAAGCCCTCTCTTCTCTTATCGAGAGCAAGCAGAAGAGCATGAATTTGTTTATCATTTAGAGGAGTGTGAAGGTCCTGAAGAACAGACACAAACGTCGTTCTGGACACCATTTCTATTCCCATGTAGCCATCTGATGCTGACTCGAAAGCACTTCTCAGTGCATTCTCATTTTCATGAGACCAGTCGTAAAGTGTCAGAGCCCATGGTTCATTTGTGCCACCTGCTCCTTTTGAGAACTTTCCATGCAGTCGTTCAGCCTTCTTAAGCTCTTTGACAGTGGCTTTGTGACCACAATCCTTAGCGATCTGACGGGGAAGCAGACCTTCTTGGTTCTTCAGTTTGGGATTGCATCCTAAAGTAGGAATTTGAATCTTCAAGGCATCAAATATAATATTTCAAATCAAGTTCAGCTTGTTCCATATCAAGAAGCATGACTTGGGAAATTGGGAAAAATCTAATTGTGATTTTTCTAATAAATATTGCCCTCTTAATTTTTGGGAGGGTTGCACATTTTAATTATCATTATTATTATTATTATTATTATTATTACTAAATAATTTTTAAACAAAATAAGAAATATTATAATAATTTAAAATCAAGTATTTAAGAAAAATAATATAATAACAACTGTAAAATTACTTAATTTCTTCATTTTCAGAAGAAAACCAAAGTGGGACCTTAAAGCTTCTCTTTTGTTGATAATAGCCGGTTTATGACGAGCACTTCTCATTACGAGTTTGTGAATAAATATGGTGCATGTAATAAAAGGAAAATAAACTTTCCTAATAAAATGAATAAATAAAGTAAAAGTACAAAAAATAAAGAAAAATAATAAAAAATACAGAGAATTATACCTTATTGTGTTGTTTTCATGTAAAGTCAGTTGTTTTACTATTGATATCTTTTTTCATTGAGAATTTACAGCAATCTGCTCAAAAAAATATTAATAAGCAGCCATTCTCCCCCGGTTTAATGATTCTGTTTGGCTTAAAATAAATTGATTTACCTCTTTGAGCTAGAAACCTGCAGCAATCTGTGTAGCCACCAGAGGCAGCGAAGTGCAGCGGTGTATCCCCCTCTGATGTTACCACTCCAAAGTCTGCTGCATATGCAGACAACACCATAATGATCTGGAAAAAAGCAGTAATGATAATCACTTGGAGAAATACGTAGGCTTATAGCCAAATGCTAGGAAAGTTTCATTCAATAACAGCAAATTTTATCACTCTTATATAATTGTTAAACAACAACAGAAGTGATGCTCACTTCAAAGAAACCTCTTTCAGCCGCAAAGTGAGCTGCATGGAATTGCTTCTTATCCAGGGCATTGACGTTTCCTGCTTTCTTGAGAATGGCTCTCACAAGATCTATTGCTCCTGCTCTGGTGGCCTCCATCAGAGCTGTCCGACCAGTTTCCTGGGATATCATACACACAAAATCAATAATGCAAACACTCGACCCATCAGCAGTCTTGAGTTTGCTTAGTTGATGTACTTGGATGATTTGTGAGCTCAAAGTGCTTTGAAGGATGTGTTATTTGAAGATCAGTTTAAGTTGCAAAATCAAATGTAGGTAAAATGCCAAAGCTTCTTTTAATTATTTAAAAATGGTTTTGAATATACTTTAAAGGGGTCATATGATGCGATTTCAATTTTTCCTTTCTCTTTGGAGTGTTACAAGCTCTTGGTGCATAAAGAAGATCTGTAAAGTTGCGAAGACTAAAGTCTCAAATCCAAAGAGATATTCTTTATAAAAGTTAAGAGTCAGTCACGGCTACCTAAAACGGCTTGTTCTAACACGCCCCCACATACCTACGTCACTATCAGGGAAGATTTGCATAACGCCGCCCAAATGTTCACGCAAAGAAAGAAGGTGTAACTTTTATTCTCGCTGTAGTTTTGTTGTTTCCGCCGCCATGTCGTCAAGACGCTGTGTGCTTCGTTGTGAAAGCAAAACTACTTTGTTTGGCCTTCCAAAAGAGGACGATATCGCTTCGTCATGCCTGGAGCTGATCCGTGCTGGTCGCTGAGGAAATACTTCAACTTCACGCTGTCAATTGCCGGATCAGCTTTCACCAGCCCGGGATCGTCACATGTGGTTGCCGCAGGCGTCACAATATGGTAAGGGACGTAACATTTCCATCACACGCTTATATGTAAAATAAAACATATGTGGCTGTGTGTGTGTGTGTGTGTGTACAAATATATACACACACACTTCAAATATACAAGATCTTAAGTACTCTGCAAGTACACATTCAATTAATTTTGCAGTCCATTTATCAGTTATACAATGTTTGCAAACCTGATTTGTAGCATTGGGGTCTGCTCCTCTCTCTAGGATACTGAGACACATTCCTTCACAGTCCTGAGATTGTTCGCAAGCCAGCAAGAACACTGGCATCCCAGTTCCTGAAACATTGTTGACATCTGCATTGCCGTTAAGGGCCACCTGGAGGCAGCGCATGTGCCTTTTTGTAGGGTGGATGCAGTAGAAGAGCAAGCCTGGGAGGGAAGCCAAAGTTACTCAGATCGGTTTACACACTAGTTTTACTGGATGAGCCCTGATCTGTAATTAGATCTGCATACAGTAAATCTCCAAAATGGCAGGATGCTGCCAGCCATTGATGATCCCTGTGGACTATGTGGTTGCTGTCAAATTGTCTTATGAAGAATAATTGTTGGTGAGGTGTCAGATACAGGAAGCCTAATAATATCTAACCCTAGAGAGAAAGAGAAATATTGTATATGGATAAATAAAATGAAGTATTCACAGATAAAGTCTATACAGTACATTGACATCGAACCCGGCACTGACAGAAGCTTATAACTTATGCATATTTATATGGACAGCAATGGAAAAAAGAGGCAGTTAAACTATATTATAAATTAAAATAATAAAAAATTACCTTTCCCCTCTTTGTCTACAAGTTTCATGTCTGCGTTGTTCTTGGCCAGTAGAGACACGATCCTGTCATATCCGAGCTCTGCAGCCAGCATCAGAGGTGTCCTCCCCCTCCTGTCCTGCATGTCTGGACGGGCACCTTGAGCTATGAGGAACTCCAGCATGTCGGGTTTGTTGCCCACCGATGCCAGGTGCAGGACACCATTCCCCTCGCGTGGTTCAGTCAGATTTATGAGGTCACGAACACCCATGCTGATTAATTTCTCTATGTACAGCTGATCTCCATCCTGGACGCACTGCAGTAGCCGATAGATCTGCAAAACTTCAAGCCTTCCCTTGGCCTGGGTGCATGACATCATGAACCTGAAAATCTAAAAAATTTACAGTAGCATTTGTAGGGTTTTCCCCCTCGTTTTCTTTGTTTTAAATGCATTTCACTTGAGATTTTAATCAAGGTGCAATAGTAGGGCACAACATGGCTGAAAGTAGGTTCCTTTAGAAAGGACAATTTAAAAGAAAAAAAGGAACAGTATATGAAACAGTAAATTATGAATAATTTACTTCCATTGTGTGAGTATATAATCATGTAATCCATAAATAGGTAACTGTAATCTGATTATGAGCATTTTATTAAATGTGACGACTTACCCAAGCGTCTGATGCCCTTTAACTTTAATATTTACATGATTTTTCATAACAAACACATTTCTTTTTATGCAAATAATGTTCCTCCAAGAATATTCAATAAAAACAATTTTTTTCGACCATGTGATAATTTGGGGACCCGATTTAACTAAGGGGTCTTTTTTGCACCTTAATTTGGAGATTTTTAAATTGTTAATAATATAGCTGTATATCTGATAAACACGTTTTACAAGACTACGTTCAATGTCAAAGAACAATCAGATTCCCTTACCTGTTTTTGGGTTCTGAAATCCTCCACCGTATGTTAAGTAAATGTTACATTGTTTCCAAGCGCGTCTCTCTGTGCTCTCTGTGTCTCTATGGCAACAGCACGCCGTGAACTCTTAAAAAGCTTCTTCAAGAAGGAAATTCCGCCTCATTGTCCCCGCCTCTTTTTTATTAGAAGCGGCCTAAGATAGAATTACCGCACTTTTACGTGATCACTTGACCTGGGTTGAGTAGCCTGACGAGAAACGGCGTATCAGTTTTCATGGCAATGTCTTCAAGCGTGTGAGTAACTTTTTGTATGAGTGACAGTAAGTGACATCTATCACAAAGAGAGGCTTCCTCGGCTCGAGCCATGCTCACATTGGATATGGTTCTCTCACCATTAAGTCGAAGTCATGCATAATTTAATATGTTATCACTTTAGCCCGCGCTCAATCATTCTCAGGAAGGTGGTCCGGTTCAATAAGAAAATGTGGCGAAGAAGATTTCAGATAATCCACTAGAGGGCGCGAATTCACTATAAGTACAATGGCCCGCGCTTTTTAGCCAATGAGAGATCACAATCTGCATTTTATGTTTTGGGATTGGCTAGAGTGTCTTTGGAGGGCGGGGCTTTAGAGTTTAGAGCGTGCGTGGTTAAAGGGAAGGTTAGCAACTGCATAACAACAGGCTTAAAGGGGTCCTATTATGCTTTTTCACTTTTTCAACTTTAGTTAGTCTGTAATGTTGCTGTTTGAGCATAAAAAAGATCTGCAAAGTTACAAAGCTCACTTCAAGTCCACTTCAAAAGGAGATATTTTATTTAACAGAAATCACTTTTCAAAAACTACAACGAACGACTCATTTGGACTACAACACATATTTTCCGGGATTTGTGATATCACAAATATCGACGAATGGGATGAGACCTGGTTGAGCTGCACTAGAGAAGGCAACGAGTGTTATCACTATGTCGGAGACATGCTAGCTTTCCCAAGGCAGATGAATTTAAAGTGGTTACAATCATCCAGGTTTAAATCGTGCTCAAATTGATTTGATTTTGACGCAATATTTACACTGAAGCTCGCAGGCGGCTAGGGTAAGGGGCATGACATTTCCCGACAGGCGCCGAGTACTGCCAATCACAACACACACTGGCCCAGCTAACCAATCACAGCACATTTCGTATTTCAGAAGGCGGGCCTTCATTTGATACAGGAACTATTCGAGCCGTTCATGCCAGACTGGGGACAGAGGTGTTGTAATAATGTAAAATATGTGAAAAATAATGTGTTTTTCGAACAACCTAGTATGATAGCCTGTTCTAGTACACCCCCAAAACAAAATCAAGACTTTGTAAAAGAGCATACTAGGACCCCTTTAAAATCAGAAAAAACTTCTTAACACAATAAGAAATTTGTCAAAAATATTTTAATTAACAACTAGCATTGCAAATATACTGTATATTCAATATATAGGATTCAGCTTTGAAGAAGATATGATTATGAAAACATTTTGTGCTGAAAATAATCTGAGGACTGTTTGGATTGCACAGCAGTCAGATTTTATTTGTCAGTCAGACTTTATTTGCATAATTATAATACTGTTTTGTAATGCCTGTAGTGAGACGAAACTTAAAAATATCAGATTTGACCTGATATGGTTCAGGTTATGCCTGGACAGCTGATATAACCTGGTCCCAAGTGGAAATTGAGCAAATCAGCTGTCTTACTGCAAGATGAAGCATTCTGAAGTAACATTTATGAAGACCTTTTAAGGAATTTCTCTCTTCTGAGGGTTAAAATGGACTGAATGGTCAAGGTTTGATCTCACAGTACTCAGTGCAAAATCCTTTTAAATCCCTTTGTATTAAAGAAAACATTAAGCATAAACCACCAAGACAGCTAAGGTCGCACAAATACATGTCTGGCAAAGATACAGGTTCTGAGCTGTTAGATTTGGAGAACATCTGCAGTCCAAAGAGACAAAATAAAAATCCAATGACAAAAAGATAGCCAGGATGAAATCTTTTCTGCATCAAGCACAAACAGCTTTGATAGTTTTCTTTGGATGTCACCAGAGAATGGGTTACAGAAGTTTCCTGATCTATAGCCTCTGGCATGTCTAAAAATGTCCCTCTGCACAGCCTGCTTTATTTGAGTTCATTCTTTTATAGTTACTTTTCCAAATTTGGAGATTAAGTGAAGAAATGTGCCACAAATATGAAAGAATAACACAGTGAGGAAATGGGAAATAATAGAAAACATCATGTGTAATATTTATTATATCCATCTTTAAAAAACCTGAATGGAACCTTTAAGGGAAAAATATCTTTCCTCATTTTAAACTGAAAACACACCAACAGTACACACAGATCCATATTTTCTTATGGTCTCTGGATTCCTTCTTCTTGAGGTGTATTTTAATGAAGCTTGAAAGTTAGAAGGGGATAATGGTATACATTGCGGCGTGATGCTTTAAAAAAAAATGTATTACATTTATGTTTTTCACATACAGTATGTTGTCCGTGGTTTTTGTGTTAGCATTTTCTGAGAGCATAAACAGCATTTCTTAAAAGAAAAGTAGTGATTGCATTGATTGGATAACAGAAAATACAGGCAAACTGCAAGTGGCCAAAAGGACTGGTACAGACCCAAGTATGTACTTGTAGATCCACAACAAGCTTTAATATATGTATATATATATATACATCTGTTCTTGTGTTCCATTTATTAATAATAATAATAATAATAATAATAATTTCCCATTCTTCTCTACAAATTTCAAACAAACATATTTATTTGGGAAGTACTGTAAATACACTGGCTTGTGCATGTGAATACACTATATTATGCACTGCACTGCACTGCCAACCAACCTTTTTTATATCCTGTTATATGAATATATCTTAAATTATCTTTACAGAGTTGTTCACAAGTTGCATGTGCTGTTTAATCACTGTTAAACATTCGAAGACATTTGCAATGTTTGTTTTTACACTGTATTGTAGGTAAAGATCCACCTCATCCAGCGCTCTTTTTGTTTTCTTTTTCGTTTGAGAAAATGCTGTATATGATTCAGTATATGAGTGAACTGTCTGAATGAATCAAAAACAAATTCAGACCTTTTTGCAAAACCAGTTAGCTCAAGAATACTTAATTTCTGAATCTTGTATGTGATTGTAAATAGCTGATAGAAAACACACAACATGATTGCTGAAATATTATCAGGCAAAATTATTCTCATGTCAGTAAATGGTAATCTCCATTCTCAGTATTTATCAGTAATGTTTACTGGGGCATATGGGTATTTCAAGGGTCTAGCAACACGCTGCTGACAACAACACATCTTTATACATTCAAATAACTACTATAATGAAGGTTTGTAAGGTCAGATCAAGTAAAGATTGTGTTAGGTTATTAGATAATTATGTAAAATATTCTACTTGAGTCCGATCCCAGTTTGACAGTCACTCATTCTCTTCTGGGGCAAGAAGTGACATGGATGTGCTATTTTTTAGAAAGATCTTTTCCGTTGTCAGTTGTATTTTAATATAAGCAAACATGGCTGCTCACATACAGTATATGAAAATATATGATTTGCCATTCAAGAATAAATGTAAAAAAACATAACCATATAAATAAAAATCTCAGTCCATTTTTCTAATAATGGAGGAAAAATATATCCATCTTGTGTTTCCTTATGGCCTGTTATAAACAAAACCTGCATATAATTTGTATTATAAACCTTATTCAACACTGAATATGTAGAACTGTTCTTCAAAAAAGTTATGTCCAGATACAAATGTTTACATCTGAAATTGTTCTCACTGAGTCTCAGATGGGTCTTACAATCTGTCGTCTTCCTCATAGAGCAACATCCCACTGAAGATCGTAAGGGGCTCCACAGAGTGGGCAAGTTTACCTGTGACCAGGTCAGTGCAGACAGTATCTCCCTTCTCCAGAGGAAGTATGATGTTGAAGATGACCAGGGAGCCAGGAGTGTGCCGTGCTTCTGCCATGGGTTTCTCAAGACCCTCAGGCTGATAGCCTGCTGAATCTCCGCGGGCAATTCCATAATTGGATTTAGACAAGACTGCCTCGATCTTGACATTCTTGTGACCTGTCAGGACTGCACTGAAGAAGTATCGCCCCTTCACAGGTGCAGTGAACATACCTGTCAAAATATATTTAGTGAGAGAATTTATGATTATGACAGACCTTAATTCACACACTATATGCTTGTCTTTAACATACATACATACCTGTCTTTGGATTGTAGGCCTTTCTTTCATTGACAAAGACCTTGTTGAAGACAATAGTGCCTGCATTGGGTTGCGGTCGTGTGAGTGCTGCTGAGAATGACAGTCTTGGGACATTTGCATCCTCTCCAGGAGGTCCTGGTAAGCAGGAAAATAATTATTTTAAAAATTATTTAGAAAAAGTATTCATTTTTAGAAATATCAATTTATTAGTAGAACATTTTATTAGTAGTCATAGCGGTAGCAATAGTAAGAACACACTGACCTTGTTCACCTCTGAGGCCTAAATAAGAGAAAATGTTGAAAATATATAGAAAAATATAAATGATTTGACCATATAAAATCCTGTTCTGGTGATTTTATGAAATATATGTATATATATTTATTAACTTATTTTCTCATCTCATTTATTTACCTGGGGGTCCTATTGGCCCTACTTTCCCTTGTGGTCCTTCTCTGCCTGGAGGTCCTTGAGGCCCAGCTGGTCCTTTGGATCCTTTCTCTCCCTGAGGACCAGGTGGTCCAGGAGGTCCTGAGGATTGGCCCAAAAGAAATTGCTTGGTTTTTCACATTCATAAACAACAAAAAAATGGATAGTTGCGGTATAATGTGTCCAATTGCTTTTAAATTCGTAACACAAATTATCAAATTTGTTTTCGTCTTGACATATTATGTAACATACCAGTGAAGTCCTCTTCAATGAAGCTCTGGAACTTCTTGAGAACATTCAGTATGGAAGAGTTGAGGTTGTTCATTTTGCCATGAATGTTCTCTAAGTGAATATTCTGAATGCTGTTGATGGCCTCACCGTGAGAGATAACTGTGGAGTTTAGGTCATTAACACATGTCCAAAGCCCAGAAACGTGTTTGTTCAGGCCATCTTTGATTGTCTGAAGGTTTACTGATAAGGAATTCAGTCTACCGCAGGCATCCTCCATCTTCGAGAGCCTCTTATCCAGCCCTTCTCGAGAAAGTTTGCATTCTCCCATTTCAATCATCAAATTGCTGTTAAAGCTACTGATGCCATCGAAACGTACTTTACTGTCTACTTTGTGCTTGTTCAAATCATCCTGAATCTGATCTAATTCAGAGTAAATTCTTTCCTTAGACGAGTCCAGCTCAAAAATAGAGTTTTCATGCCCCTGTATGGTGTTCCTGAGGCCTTTCAGAGTGTCATTGATGGAGCTGAACGTTTGGATTACCCCTGTGAGCTCACCCTGAATGGACTTGAGGTCTTTGCCAAGCTTGCGAGTTATGGTATTTTGATTATCCATGTTCCTCTGATGGTTAGCCATGCTGATCATGCATTGGCCTGTGCATTTCTCAACCTCTTCTTTCAGTTTGCCCACTTCCTCCTGGAGGTTTGAGCATACCAGCGAGCAAGCATACTCATCTGAATCTACTTTTCTGTGTAAATCTATAAGTTCTCCCTGAAACGTGTTAAAAGTATGGCTGGTTATGTTTCTTATTGTGCTAAGTTCTTCCTTTATCGTATTGCATATGTCACAATCACGTAACATATTCTCCACATCAGTGACGATTTGGTTAAAGTGCTCTCCGTTATGTCCTGTCAGATCCTTAATTTTTTTAACGTCTTGGCTGAGATCTATAATACGGTGCATTAAGGAGTCACCAGACACACTTAAATCCTTTAGTTTGGTGTCAAACTTCTTAATGTCCTCCTCATTGGCAACAACCTTCCATTCCAGGCTTTTCACAGTATCTGCTGTCTCACTCCCTTTTGAAACGCACGTCTCTGTGCACAAATTAATCGCTGACTTAAGCCCACTGTCGAGATCAGTTGTTTTGTTCCCTAACCTTTCCAGATAATTTTTGTGGTCGTTAATGAAACGCTTCAAGTCTTGGACATCAATCTCCACGGTAGATATTCTATAACCATGATCATCGTTTCGACTGAGGACAGAGTTCTTTATCTGGCCGATCTCTCGGTGGACAAACTCCTTCATACTTGTCTCAGTATGGGAGCATTTTTGCTCGGTTTTTCTCACAGTCCCATTCAGTCTTCTCTCCAGTTCTCTAAGACGGCTGTTTAGTTTTTCATCAAGCGCTTTTCCCCGACTGCCATTGCCTGATCCTCTCAACTCTTTCTCAAGACGTCCTCTAAGGATATCATATGTCTCTGCAGTCGAACTGACCTTCCTCTCAGTGGCACCAAGCCTCCTGTCCAGATCGCTCAGTGAATCACAGCAACTCTGATAGTGTGGTAGTTCCTTCTTGAGCAAATCTACAGTTTGTTGGTGGTGCTGCTCCATCACACTGATGTGCTTTTCCAGAGCTCGGATCCTCTCTCTGTCTTCCTGCTGTTGCCTTTGAATGCTCTCCACTCCAGTTTGACATGACAAGCAAGACAGTGTCACCCGCCTTTCCAGCTCCCTGAGAATCTCCTCTTTCAGTGTGCCATACCGACTGTCCAACTCATTTCCGATTCCATTGCCGCCCACAAGGTGGTTGTTGATGCTGGTGAGGGTTCTATCATGGACCTGTGTCATGTTGTCCAGTATGTCCAGCTTGGTCTGGATGCTGTGAATGGTCTCCCTCATCCCTGGCTGGGCTGCATCGGCCAGATTGTTGCCACCACTGATGCCTTCCCTTCGAGATTCTTCATGTAATTTCTTATTCATGTTGTATAAGGTTGACTGGAGATTTTGAATTTGTTCCTCAAGTTGTCTAATCTTTTCGCTGTCACTTCTCCCTATTGAGGGACATTGATTGCACACGTAATTAACACTGAAGTTATTTGACATTTACTAATTCAAACTGAGACCAGCACCAGAGTTTGTACACATCTATTATAATCATTCAGGTATGTCCAAACTTTTTACTGGAAGCATATCTACAAAGAGACCTATGAAGCTATTTTTTTTTAAAAGACAAAAAATAATAATGAAACAAAAATTTACAACAGAATGCTGCGGAATTGAAAATATTATATGAAAATATCAGATCAACTTGACTCACTTTATGAGTTCTGTAACGCCATACCTTCTTCACCAGTAGTTCTGCCCCTGCCATCACTGCAATCATCTCCTGAGTAGCCATAACAGCACTTCCATTCCATCTCTGTGACCATTTTATAGGCAACCTTGTACCGTGGTTTTCTATAGGTCCGATACCTGTGGTGTGAGATATTTCATCATATACAGTTCTAGCAGAAACTTTGAATATGATCTCTATGTGTAGTATTTTTGCTGTAAAAATTAAGCTTTTATATATGTGTACTTCTGTGACATTTCTAAAACTTGCCACGTATCACTTTTCGAAAGGCCACAAATATGCTAGGCAACAGTACAATAAAGGCCTGTTCTTCTTTTTCTTTGAGCTGTTGTTTCTGGGCATGTTTTTGTTATTTTATTCAGTCGAAGCTTTCAATACATCATTAAAATCTTTGAAAGTGTTTGCTTTGCTCTGGCAAGCCTCTTGTGTGTCTACTGAACTTTCAAGTGCAGTTGTTGCTATTATTAGAACATTGTTTATACTCTATTCATACTTGTGATGTGGCTTCTGTATTTTATAGGAGACTAGTATTATGGCTTTCTTTGAAGATCTTGGATAAAACCGAGGTTTATTGAGACCTAAGAAAAAGGTCAACTTCATCTTGGACTTATGACTGAATGTGTAGTAAAATAACAACATTACAAGTAACTTTCTGGTACATTAGCAGTTTCATCTGAGACATTTATGTCTCGACTCTCCCACCTCATTCCATGCATAGTTCTGGTGGACATGCATCCAGTTGAGTGAGGGACACGTTCCAAACCTTTCCCGTTTGACACTGTCATAACAGCAAGATTAAATGAAATGCAATTTGGCTGTGTTTTTTCTCATGAATACTTACAAAACCACATGGGAACACTGGCCCCAAGCACAACGCTGGTATTCAGGTTTCACGTACGTCTCCACTCCATCTTCCATTACACAGCTTACAGCCTTTGTTACTACGTAGGCACACCAGTTCCTGTTTGTGTACAAAGCATAGGCAAATTATATTAATTAAGGCTTCAATTCAAATGGTTGAGGACTGCCATCTTCATTTTAGACAGAGCTAAACTAAAAACGTACCCTGTAATTAAAGTACAAATAATTGCCCTTCAAAAGCAAAACTTTCTTCTAGTGACACCCACAAAACCAAATCTTTCCTCCAATAACACCCACAAAGCATCACAAAGTTAGCAAGGTCCTGGGTTAGGCTTGGAACAAAATTGTCTTTCTGTTCTGTCAGAGCATGTGCATTCTTCCATCGATTTTGACGGAATACCCTACTAAAATAATCGGAGAGAGTTTCTTTTTAGTCAATCTACAAAATACAACGCAACTAGTGTAGTCCAGTTCCCGAACTAAAGATTCTAATGGTCAGGTCTTTGTAGTGAATAACACATACACATATATGTGATTATGTTAGGCTTTGATGCACTTAGTCTAATCAATAGTCTATGAATAATTTTAATGATCCCTCTGATTTCAGTGTCTTGGAGCAACTTGTTTTGCAGTAAATGCTGCTCCAACTCTGCAATTGCTGTTGGGCCACTTATGACATGCATTTTAAATTGCAACTTACGCAACCTTCTTCCCAAATTTGTAATGAGAATCTTAATTTTTATTCAATTATAATAAAATAATGTAATGTGGAGGAGAACAATTGTTGAATAAAGTCGTCATTTTTGTTTTCTTTGGGCACAAAATGCATTCTCGTAGCTTCATAAAATTACGGTTGAACCACTGATGTCACATGGACTATTTTAACGATGTCCTTATGTTTCTGGGAACTTTTCAGTTGCATTGCTGTCAATGCAGGGTCAGAAAGCACTCGTATTTCATTAAAAATATCTTAATTTGTGTTCCGAAGATGAACGAAGGTCTTACAAGTTTGGAACAACATTAGGGTGAGTAATTAATTACTTTTACGATCCCTTTTAACGATTTTTCATGACTACCATAACGTTTAGCATAAAATATAAGAGGGTTTTTTTCAGACAATTGTTTGTCACTTAGGTTTATTTGATGTTTATATCTTAAATGTCCACCCATCCTGTAAGTGAATGAGGGGAGGGATAACCCCATCCTGCTCAGCGATATACATCTACTCTGGGCACACAGTAGACGAAGTACATTCATATAAAAATGGATAATAAAAATAAAATAATAAATCATAAAGATCCTTTTTTTTCAAGTGGAATTCTAGTGTGTCTTCATATTAGAAAGTTTAGTGAGTTTATTATTATTATAATTTTTTCTCTCTCTCTCTTGCTATCTATCTGTCCGTTTTTATTGTTGTTGTCGTTTGTTTTGTTACCTTCTATCATGTCTACTGTCATATTTTTCCTTCTATTGTCTTCTATCATATATATTTTTTTAAAGATAAAAGAAAGTTGAGTTTAATGTAGTTTCTCCAACACCTTAGAGTGCTGTATGATTTTTAAAAAATGTAAGTGATAAATGATGCTGTTTTCTCAGGGAGCTTGTTTAGATGGGATCGAAACCAGGCTGAAATCCAATGCTTCTGGTTCATTACAATAACTCATTGAGCCTGGTTAATCATTCGTTATCATGAGCACTGCTGAGACAGGAATGTCTCGATGCATCAGCTGCAAGTGCTCTCACACATACAAACAAATGGGGCCCAGACACTGAGAGTACACAAGTTCAACACGGACATCTTCACCACAGACAACCATGCTTTTCAAATTCTACACCCACTCAATCTTTGATTAGTCAAGGTGCATCTATTTGTATCTGCCTAAATGTTGAATAAAGTCTTACTTTTGATCATCATTATGAATACAAAATGTTGTGTTGGTTTGTAAAATAATGTGGAATATTTATGAGTGCACATTGGGATTAAGGATGTGATGAAAGAGAACTAAACTTTAATAGTGCAAAGTTCTGGATGGATTCATGAAAAACAGAATGTGCATAGAAGCATTAAATAGGACATATAAATTGTGGTTTGGAGTATACAACTAAAAGTGTGATGGTGAATAGAACACTGAGCCATTGTTTCAGCTTTATTCTGTGGGGGAGGTAAAAAACGAAGGACAAAGGCCTGGGTCCATGTATACCAATGGGAAAAAAGGAAAAAGTGGTTCTCAGCTTTATCAAATTTGAGAGAGGAAAAGTAAACAAAAACTTTGGAGTCACAATGGCATCTTTGTCTCATATGTACACAAATCCATTTTGATTTTGTACAAGATCACTCTTAAGAATGGGTTCCAATGTCCAGCAATCTTGTACCATGTATTTTTGCTCTCTGTTTAATTACCACACAAAGCATTTTCAGGATTGAATCAGTATTTTTTTTTAACTCTTTCTATAAACACTCCCAGTCATCTAATTATTTTTACAGCACCCACTGCAACTGTCAGCATTTCATTTTATACAAGAATAAACTTCACTGCTTAGTCATATAAACAAGACGACTAGATGCAAGTGTCAAGCCTGTGCCACTCCAACTCAAGAACATCCAACTCAAGGCGGCTGAATATAAACACTTTCCCTTTGATAGGATAAAATCCACAGAACCCAATTTGGCAAGGAATGAAGTATCACTTCAGCATCTCAAGCAGAAACAGAACTTGGACAGAAATAATAGTGTACACAGAGTACACAGCAACAGTAGGGCAATGTATTGCTACGCTCAAAAGAGAAACCGTGGGTAGGTCATCAGGGTAACTGAGTTATCCATACAGACAAAGCTCACATATATCTAAGTAAGCTGTCTAAAGGCAGATTAGTAGAAGGTGTTATTTGTGTTTTAGGCCAACAGAGAAAATACGTGCAGTCTACAAGCCACATTTGAAGATTTGCTCTCGTGGTTTTCTTCCACTAGCCTTATTTGCAGACTTTTTCACATCGAATGAGGCAACACATCATTAACCCTTTAAAGCCTATATATGATAAAAAGCCATATATGATGTATCATAAAGCCATATATGTGACCCTGGACCACAAAACCAGTCATAAGTAGCACTGGTATATTTGTAGTAATAGCCAACACTGTGTGGGTCAAAATTATCGATTTTTCTTTTAATCCAAAAATCATTAAGATATTAAAGATCATGTTTCATAAAGATATTTAGTAAATTTCCTGCCATAAATATATCAAAATTTCATTTTGATTAGTAATATGCATTGCTAAGGACTTAATTTGGAAAACTTTAAAGGAACACTTTAAAGGAACACACTATTATTTTTGAAAATAGGCTCATTTTCCAACTCCCCTAGAGTTAAACAGTTGAGTTTTACCGTTTTCGAATCCATTCAGCCAATCTCCGGGTCTAGCGGTAGCACTTTTAGCTTAGCTTAGCATAGATCCTTGAATCTGATTAGACCGTTAGCATCTCGCTCAAAAACGACCAAAGAGTTTCTATATTTTTCCTATTTAAAACTTGACTCTTCTGTAGTTACATCGTGTACTAAGACCGACGGAAAATGAAAAGTTGCGATTTTCTAGGCCGATATGGCTAGGAACTATACTCTCATTCCGGCGTAATAATCAAGGAACTTTGCTGCAGGCGCAATGATATTACGCAGCACCTGAAAATAGTCCCCAGTACGCTCCCTGTGCAAGCAGGTGGTCACATTGGTTATGTTGACGGAAGTTAGCCTATTTTCAGGCGCTGCGTAATATCAATAGTCTTAGTACACGATGTAACTACAGAAGAGTCAAGTTTTAAATAGGAAAAATATAGAAACTCTTTGGTCATTTTTGAGCGAGATGCTAACGGTCTAATCAGATTCAATGACCAATGCTAAGTTACAGCTAAAAGTGTTACCGCCAGACCCGGAGATCGACTGAATGGATTCGAAAACGGTAAAACTCAACTTTTTAACTCTAGGGGAGTTGGAAAATGAGCCTATTTTCAAAAATAGTGGAGTGTTCCTTTAAAGGCAATTTTCTCAATATTTAGATTTTTTTTTCTGCACCCTCAGATTCCAGATGTTCAAATAGTTATATCTCGGCCAATTATTGTCCTATCCTAACAAACCATTCATCAATGGAAAGCTTATTTATTATAGATGATGTATATATCAAAATTTTTACTAAATTGACCCTCATGGTTTTGTGGTCCAGGGTCACATATGTGTGTCATAAAGCCATATATGATACACAAATTTCTAAGGCCTCTAAATTATCAACATGTTCAAAACTGTGTACGCAATCTACTATTTGCCTTCTGTTATCTGACTGATATTTTATACTTTTAATCTTTTATATTATAGATTATAAACTTTCAGACTTTTATATTGTTAATAATATTTCAAGATAGACACTTACTGGACTGAAGCAACTTAGGTTTACTTGATTATCCATACATACATTTTTAGAAAAATAAATAAAATATAAATATGATACATCAGGCATTTAAGAAGCATTGCATTATATGTTTTGCCCCCATGATAAAAACTACAGAACTTTGATGATAAAACATAAAGCATTTAAATATTATCTTAATAAGGCTGTTATTAGGAAATATTGAGTGACACATTATATATACATTTTACATAAGAAGTCAGCTATACTGTTATAAAGATCTCACTGATTTACATTACAAGACATCAGAATTTCATCTTGATTTTTTTTTCTATATAGATAACAACAGCTGTACCAAACTGTATATTTTTGGTTTTATAAGTTTGGGCCTCTGAATACAATTTAGGTGTTTGGTCCTCCCTCAAACATGAACACCATATTTTACGATATCATACTATATGAGCCATAAAAGCATGATGTAGCCAAATATGATGCTCAAAAAAAAAAAAAAAACAAATATGCATCTTTTGTCTTAAAGTTCAATAAACTCCTCCATTTAAAAAACCATATAGATTTCTGACCATTATTTTATATCTCCACACAAAGATATTAGCATTGGCTTGGTCAGTGTCCCTACATTGCTTCCGTATCATATTACATAGTTACATCCAATTTCAGAAATGTTTGCTATTATGGTTTAGATATAAGATATTTTTGGTTTTATAAGTTTGGGCCTCTGAATACAATTTAGGTGTTTGGTCCTCCCTCAAACATGAACACCATATTTTACGATATCATACTATATGAGCCATAAAAGCATGATGTAGCCAAATATGCTCAAAAAAAAAAAAAAACAAATATGCATCTTTTGTCTTAAAGTTCAATAAACTCCTCCATTTAAAAAACCATATAGATTTCTGACCATTATTTTATATCTCCACACAAAGATATTAGCATTGGCTTGGTCAGTGTCCCTACATTGCTTCCGTATCATATTACATAGTTACATCCAATTTCAGAAATGTTTGCTATTATGGTTTAGATATAAGAAAGTGTGTATTTCCTATTTGAAATCTAAATGATTAAGATAAAAGCTGAGCTCAGCAAACTGTTTGCGAGATACTTACACATACTCAAGCAAACATAGTGTGCACATTTGCTGAGAACACTTACATACAAGTATACATCAAGGATGAAACTAACAAAGTTTCTGGAACATCATAAGTTTTGTCATAGCAGGAACTACTTGTTTATGATTCCAGGCAATGCATCACAGTGAAAGATAAGCATTTGGAACAACAAATTTGTTAAAAGGTAAGTAATGACGTTGCTATATAAATGCATGTCATATTTCTGACTTTGTTCTATACAGAAAAGTCTGTTAGTAAAATTAATGTTAAGGAGTACAGTTAATGTCTCTTTCAGTCTTCTCGCAAAATATACGTCAGCAAAAAAGAGTAATTTTACTGGCAACTGGCACGTTTTTTTCTGTTGGATTGAAAGGCATGGAGGCATAATCTGGACTGCAAGTCATAGTACAACTCAATCAAAAAGTAGAAGAGCAGCTGATATCATTCAAGATGCTGAACAGACAGGAAACACGGGACACGCTGTGAAGGAGGATTTCGGCTACCACAAGTTGTCTAATATTTCACACATCTGTAAAAACAAAGCAGAGTTCAAACAGACAGTCTTAAGCGGTGGTGCCAGCAGGGGCCAACACATTCTTTCCCAAATATACAGTGCAGTGCAGAACCTCTTTACTCCACTGGGCTCTGCTAGTGCCAGGATAAGTGCACTTAAGGTCTTCACCGTTTGGCCTCCGTCCCATTGCACATGCATTGACGTCTGCTCAGTAAAGCCAAAAAAGGGCAGACCTGTCCAACAGTAGCTCACTCACCCAGAGTCTGCAATTTCATACTAGATTTAGTGACTAGAAACTAATAAACTCAGTACAGTATGACCTTATTTTTGCAACATCAGCATAGCCAGCTCAGACAGGTGTGACACACGCCACATGATCTTAAAAACTAAGCTTGAATGTTTTGTTTGTAAGGAAGGGTACATGGCTTAATGAAGTGCTGTGGCTACCAATATTTCACACTTCTCTACTTAGTTAAATCTTAATAAAAAATAAGTGCCACAAAGTTAGTAAGTCTCTACAGAATAGCCCAAAACAGCCCTAGACATAACTGATCATTTAGATCACAAAACAAAATAAATATAATGGTATAGGCTAAATAATTAAGAATAATAATTAGTTTTGTAGACATTCTACTTTACATGACAAAACATTTTTCAGCGTATTATTTTATTGAATCATCAACTCTGAGGTGTGTTGCTAAAATGAAAGCGTACCTGTGTCTGCTGGTCACCTTAGATCCACTCTGTGCAGCTGATACAGACTGACTCTCATCCACATGTTGAGTGTATCGTGACGTTCCTGCTGCCCAAATATCTCCAGGCAAAATCAGCGCCAATAGAGTCAATAAGTAAACAAAATATAGTGCCATGACTTCCAAGTAAAAACAGATTTTTAAAAATAACGATCGTTACATCCAACAGCTTCAGCTTAGAAAATGCGCCTTGTGCGCATCGAGTGCAGTCCGACAGCCCCGCTAACTCTCCACTGATGTACTTCATAAAGTTCTGTGTAAGTGCTGTCTAAATTTACGCACCTTTGTCATCATTTCGGAAAGTTTCCATTAATCTTAAAAGATGCCGTCAGTTCACCCATGACTCACGGTCCGCAGTCAAACACTAATGAGAAGCGTCCGGTTTTTTTTCTTCATCGCCTGCGCAGTCATAATGTGAAAACTGCCTTGAAATGATGCGGATCCAAAACTCCTGACCCCCCCACCTCCTCTCTCTCTCTCTCTCTCTCTCTCTCTCTCTCTCTCCTCTCTCCCTCCATGCTCTGCTTTAAATTTGAGGTCCCTCCTGGACTTTTACTCTTGAGTATCAATTCGTCTCGAATCATAACAAGCCAACAATAGTTATCTATTTAACCCTTCTTTTGTCTTTACAGTAAAAAAAATGCTATAAATGTTACACTGTTTTTGTAACCAGACTGTAATCTATGACATTATCAAGAATGTACAGAATGCAAACACAATGAAAACCATGTATTTGTATAAAATTGATTTTGTCAGAAGTGTTTTATCTGTGGCCTTCAGGCACTGAAATTTGACCCATATTTTGGGGGGAAAGAGTCATAGCCTTTCAACTTATGCTATACAGGTTTATTTGTCATTTCATTTATTTACTAGTAAATGTAATATTTATACCAGGGTTTTTTCCGAACGTTTTGATCCCTAAGACCCCCCAATATGATGATCCCCTAAGAGACTAAAATATACGTATTTTTGAATACAAAGTCTCATTTACACACACACACACACACACACACACACACACACACACACACACACACACACACACACACACATATATATATATATATATCACATTGGGGTCAAAATGTTCATCTTTCCCGGGGAAGTTGTGGCCTAATGGTTAGAGAGTCGGACTCATAACCCAATAAATGTAATTATAATTATAGATAATTACTTTATGGTAAAGTGATGGCCCTATAACTATGTATTGTTTAAAGAAAAATATAATTTTCTGCCCCTGGTTTGAAATCCCGATGAAGTACACAAAAGGGAAATCTGTCTCTGATCTGGTCTGGACTTCACTGGACAGTTTTCTCAGATCTCAAGGTTGCTGAGATAGCATCACATAATTGCTGTGATCTCAAAGCAATGCCGAAGGGAGGATTCAGGCTGCTAAGAGACATGACCTAACCTAACCTAATCTGTTTCGGTCTACTGGACCAGAGTAACAGCCTCAGCAATTTTTTGTCTTTAGCATCAGTCCAAGTCAGGGTTTGTCTGGAGAGTCACGCTAGACTTGTAGGTGTTTCAGTTATGGCGGTGCTAACGTAAGAACCCAGGCAGACAGCAGTTCAAGGTTTGAGTGAGGTCTTTTTTCTTGGCCAGACATGAGGAAAAGTGTGTGAATGTATGCGTGGTGTGTTTTTTGAACTCCCTTCCACAGTTTGATCTCTGTACTTTGTAAAATAATTTTATTTTGACCAAACTCTGTTGCATCAGATAGATTTAAATCTCCCTTTATCCATGTCTGTCTACCGAAAACTGGAGAAATGTGATCTTTTCCTAAATCATTTTATTAGGCTATGCATTACATTTTAATGTCATTCAACTTCAAGACAGCATTTTGCAGTTTCTATTTGACTGTAGTCTGCATTTTAAGCTCTGATTTGCCTTTAAACGCAAAAGTAGATATTTTGAAAAATTTTGAAAACCACCGACTGTCAAATTATGGACAAAAACACTATGGAAGTCAATGGTCCAAAACCGTTTGGTTACCAACATTCTTCAAAATGTCTTTTTTTGTTCCACAGAAGAAAGAAATATTTGACCCTGGACCACAAAACATAAGGATCCATTTTTTGAAATTGAGATTTATACATTGTCTGAAAAATGAATAAATATATTAAAATATTTGGCCGAGATACAGCTATTTGAATATTTGGAATATCTGAGGGTGCAAAAAAAATCTAAATATTAAGAAAATCGACTTTAAAAGTTTTAACACTCACTTTGTCATATCCAATGCAGACCGACTTCAGCAGTTAACTCGACATCTGAGCCACTTTCATCGAAAGCCTGTGTGTTGCCAGATGTTTGAGGGGGTTCTTGCCGTCATGGTCCGCAACCTAGTGCACGTTGGCTTTAAAGCAGGGCACCCTCATGCATTCTTAACACACTCTGAGGTGTGCGTGAGCTCATTTAGAGTGTCTGTTATGAGCCGATTTCGTGTATGAATATAGAAGCCCTATGACTGCCATCATTTGAATGGTCATGAAATTATCGTACATTATGGGATATATATATATATATATATATATATTTATTTATTTTTTTCTTCTCTCTCTCCACTGACTGCTTTTTCGTGGCCTACAGCTATAGCAGCCGAAGCAAGCGCAAAGCTGCTTCCGCTTGCAACACAGGCCCTCACAGCTCAGTATTTCCGTCCTGTGACTTCTAACACCTTTCTTTTTACTTTCAGTGGCCTCCAGCTCCCGTAGCAGACGCTAGCGGGATGCTACCTCCACTAGCAGTGCAGGCTACACAGGATCTTCGGGACGTCACAACCCCACCCCCTTCCCATGACCTACAGCTACGGCAGCGAAGCAAATTGGCCTCCAGCTCCCGTAGCAGATGCTAGCGTGAGCACTCCTCCGCTAGTGGTGCAGACCCATTCACAGCCCTTTCCTTACCCCACTCCCAACCCCCTCCCCTACCCTACTCATGGCCTGCAGCCCCACCATCCAGCTCTAGCGCGAGGCTTCCTCAGCTAGCAGCAAAAGCTCCGATGCCCACCATTTCATCTCTCCTTCGCTATGTTTTTCCCACCCCCGGGACCGACCAAAGCGTGAGGCCGCCTCCGCTAATGGCGCAGGCTCCGGCGCCCCCATTCCCTCCTTTCTTCCCTATGTTTTTCCCCCTCCCGGAGCCGACCAAGGCGTGAGGCCGCCTCCGCTAATGGTGCAGGTTCTGGCGCCTGTTATTCCCTCTCTCTTTCCTGTTTTTTCTTCTGATCTCACCCCCTGAGCCGTTCAAAGCACGAGCTTGCCTCCGCAGGCAGTTCTGGCGGCTACTTTCCCCTCCCCCATGCCCGCTCATCCTACTGTCTGTCCACAGCCACGCCCCTACCTATGCCACCAAACCCTCATCAGTCACCCCCTTTTTTCCCTAGTTCATCCCTGCCCATCTCCATTAGCACCCTGCTCCTGCAGGAGTTTTTAATCGCCCCCTTTCCTCAAGTAACAACTGCTCCCGCAGGTACCCTCCTACCTCCGCAGCAGCGTCCGCACCCGCAGGAGCCTCATCTGTATTTCCCTGCTGCCGCAGCAGTATCTGCTCCCGCAGGAGCCTTGTACCTGTATTTTCCCCAACACCCACCATTACCCCTCTCTTCCCCCTCTTTCTTCTGCTCCCGGAGCCACCCCAAGCATGAGCACGCCCCCGCAAGCGGTCCCGGCAGCTGTCCTACATCTCGCATGCCCTTTCCGTATTTTCCCCACTGCCGCAGCAGTGTCTGCTCCCACAGCAGCCTTCTCTGTATTTCCCCACTGCCGCAGCAGTGTCTGCTCCCGCAGGAGCCTTCTCTGTATTTCCCCACTGCCGCAGCAGTGTCTGCTCCCGCAGGAGCCTATCTGTATTTCCCCACTACCACAACAGTGACCACTCCCGTAGGAGCCAGCCCATCCCGTTCACTCGAACCCTTGACCCACCATAGCCAACCCCCCTTAACATCACATAATCCATCCACAATGGCCCATCCTCACCCAAGCCATCCCAACAGCACCCCGCTCCCGCTGGAGCTTTACCTGTTTTTCCCCACTGCCGCAGCAGTGTCCTCTCCCGCAGGAGCTTTTTCTGTATTTCCGCTCTGCCGCAGCAGTGTCTGCACCCTCAGGAGCCTTTTCTGTACTTCCCCACTGCCGCAGCAGTGTCTGCTCCCGCAGGAGCCTTTTCTGTTTTTCTCCACTGCCGCAGCAGTGTCTGCTCCAGCAGGAGCCTTTTCTGTATTTCCCCACTGCCACAGTAGTGACTGCTCCCGCAGGAGCCTTTATATATATTTCCCCACTGCCGCAATAGTGTCGGCTCCCGCAGGAGCCTTCTCCCTATTTTCCCCACTGCCGCAGCAGTGTCCGCTCCCGCAGGAGCCTTATCTGTATTTCTCCAATGCCGCAGCAGTGCCTGCTCCCACAGGAGCCCTATCAGTATTTCCCCACTGCCGCAGCAGTGACTGCTCCCGCAGGAGCCTTTATCTATATTTCCGCACTGCCGCAGCAGTGTCTGCTCCCGCAGGAGCCTTCTCTGTATTTCCCTACTGCCGCAGCAGTAGCCACTCCCGCAGGAGCCTTTTTCTATCTTATCTTATCTAGCTCTCTCTTTCAGCACGGAACGCTTCCACAAAACCTAAACCTTACTAGATACTGCCACAATAAATGTACACCAAAGGACGTCCAGCACCCCTCTAACATTAAGCCTTGTTTTGGGGGGTCGTAAATGCATGTATCTGGCTGCTGTCCTGTTTTAAATTGCTTTTTGGGGGAGCGCTTTTGGGCCGGGCTAAACAACGAACTCGTGCCCCCTCAAAAATAATGAGTGCATGATGCCCCTGTCCAGGGTCACATATACAGGTTCAAAATGACATGAGTGTGAGTAAATGATTTTCATTTTGGGGTAGACTATCTGTTATTTTCACCCCATCCTTATAAAGAATAAGTTAAACCAAAATGTTAAAATCTAATATTATTTACTCAAATCTTTCAAATTCCATTCCATTTTATTTGATAGTTTTATATGACAAACACACTGAAATTTGACTGAAAACCACCACGTAATCTTTCCTTCCTGTCAGATGTGAACTGGAGATTGCAAATGAGTGAACTCATGAATCCGATCAGTCCAATTCATGAACAAACATCTAACTCAAAAGAATGTGCAAAGGATGGCGCAACATATGTAAATAAATTATGACACCATTTTATTTTTGGCATTTTACTATCCCTTAAAATGTACTTTCACAAACTCATTAATCAAATGGGTACAGATTCTACACAGCAGCCTCCTTTCCCTGCATCTGCTTTTTCTGAAGTTCTAATGTGTTTACATTCTTTCTGCCTTGGCCTGCCATTCTAACACCAGTGGGTCATGGTCTTTTGTTTGGTTTAGTTGTGTGTGTTCTCTGTATGTTGTTATTTTACACTTTGAAGCACCCTAAGAATGCCAGTGATTGCCACCCACCTTTAATATATATTTTACAAGATCACAGGAGTTTCACTATTTAACAAAACTCCAAGTTTGTGGCTGGTTAATAGGAGTCATCGAGAGGCATTAACCCCCAGTGCACTGCTCTGTGTTCTGCCTCAAGCATGCTGCTTGAGTCCCAACACACATTCCAAAGGTTAACATAAATACAGTCAATCAAGCTCAATGACAGCTGCACTCCCACAAAAACACAGTCCCATTAAAACCAATCTCTGGGATTTGATTCTTTGCTTCTAAGATTAGCACTATGTCACTGTGTCTGTCTTTAACTAGGATTTTCAGTCATGACATTGCTGTTTGCCTCCTCAGACACAGGATAAACCTTAACGCATGATTTAAGTGGGTAAGTAGCCTTAAGTGTTTCTTAAACACATGTAACATATGATACTTATGTCTTCAATAATGACTTTCTTGGCTGACTGTGAAACATCTACATCATTCTATGTCAGAATGCCAGCTTCTGCGTCAGCAGCACCACACGCATGCGTCGTGGTACTCTTGTGAACGCGCAGCGAAGAGTAAGAATAAAGTGGTTATTTTTGTTTTCTTTGTGCACAAAAAGTATTCTCAAAGCTTCATAACATTACGGATGAACCACTGATGTCACATGTACTATTTTATCTATGTCTTTACTACCTTTCTGGGCCTTGAAAGTGTCAGTTGTGGTGCTGCCTATGCAAGGTCAAAAAGCTCTCGGATTTCATCAAAAATATCTTAATTTGTGTTCTGAAGATGAATAAAGGTCTTACAGGTTTGGAATGACATGAGGGTGAGTAATTAATGACAGCATTTTTATTTTTTGGGTGAACTTTTCCTTTAAGATTTCTGGAAAAACATGATGCTGGTAATACTCATCTCTGCGGCATTGCTACTATGGAAAAAAAAATGGCCACCTGTAACATATGCGTGCTGTATCCAACCACACGCATGCACCGGGATCACGTTAACCTGTTTAATTGCCAATTACATACACTGAATGGTTTACATGTGAAGGCTTAATAGAAAACCGCTGTGAGAAAAACAACTCATTTCATTTATGAGAATGCTACATTGCTTTTAATGTTTACCATCTGCACTCAGGAGCAGTCACGCAGTTAGTGGTCACAAATGTTGGTTGTTGCCATTGTTCACATGTGGGAAAAGCAAACCTTGACTATGTTTTTGCATACAGTTTGCTATTAATTTTGGAAATGCAAAGCGAAACATTTCCATAATATTTTGTGGCTTACGCTTATGACCTTCTAATGATCCTGTGAGAATAAATACACATTACGACTGTTGATTCTGGAGCTAAATAAAAATGAAAAGCATGTTGTGAAGATCTTGATAGCCGATAAAACCAAATGTGTTCTGTTTGGGGTCTTTCGTTGTATTTTTCCACAATGTGTTTAACATTAGCACCTCCAACACTTAGTTACTAGAATTTCACATTTATGAAAAGTTCATTTTTAATTTGTGCTAAAATATAAGGATGAAGTTATAATAATATCTACCTGATTATGTCAGAGGAACACATTAGAAGAATCTAAAGGGAAGAAAAAAAAACAGTTTCAAAATATTTTTACACATACATCATGGGGTCTTAACAGAACATGAGAGTTAGTTATTTAAAAATTGTAAATGCCAGAATGATGTAGTTTTGATCAGACCCTTTTCCATTGGCACAGGGGAGAAACTCTCAAGGGGATCAAGCCTGGGAAAGGGTTTGGTGCTCCGCAGTGCTCCTGCTGTGTCTTTAAACCAACCAGAGCAGCAGTGCTCCGCTAGTGTTCACTGTGTTCTCAATGAACTGTGGAGGGCTGGGGGGTTTAATGGTGGTATGAGTTAAGAAAGCAAAGGGATGAGGAAAGAAAGCCCTCCTTTGTGCAAGTGGATGAGGGGAGAGACCATCCACAACCTTCTACTTCCACCCCCGCCCCAACACCAGCTCTTGCTTTACTATCGTTTTGGACTAGCTCAATCAACCATAAGATAAATGGAGGAACAAGCACTAAAACCCCCACAAAAGCCAAACATGCATCATTTTTAGGTTAATTTTTCAAGTCATGGATTCAACAAAACAATATATTTATTAAAAGGAAAATAGTTGATGAATAGCCAACAACCCCATCTCAAACACAAATGTAAGTAGAAATGAGTCCCTTAAGATGTTTTTCAGTAAAATCCAGACATATTCAGCCGAATGTATTCAAATTTGTTATACCACAAGCATAAAGGTATTTTCTTTTTGATGGACCCAAAGCAAAGGGCCTAGGCACGTGCACAGGTAGGGCTCAACCTGTGCAGAGCACATGCTCTTTTTGCCCTTACACTCCGAAGTGCCCTTTTTTTGGTGATGGTGTTTTTTTTTCTTCTTCAATAAATCAATGATATTGGTCACCCTTTACATCTGTCTGCTTTACAAATATGTAGCTAATGAAAGGTATTAAAAAGAGCTTGTGACTAAATCTTGTTGGATCCGCACAAACTGTCAGTAAACCTCATAACTCCACCCTCTCTATCTTGATTGAATGAACTGAAGTTCCACAGCAGCTGAACTAGGTCTGCAAGGGTAAATAAAGATCTTGTTGTTTGAATAAGTACAGCGTTTTCTTTACGGAAGAAACACTATGTCTATAAAGGCTCATAATTTATGTATTTGAAACTGAGTGCTGCGCCCATATAGCTACAACAAACACCTGGTGATGAAAACGTAACGCCGCCGTTTTAATGACGGACAAAATGCACATTTGCACACATTCACTGGTCAAAAACCCCGTAACTGCATTTGAGTTTGACACAAAGCGACTGAGTGATCCTCGTCACCTAGGTCAAATATATTTCTAAGAAATGTATGATTGCTGATACACTTCATTTATTAACATTTAATCATATTATATGGTCGCATGGCTAATTCATGTTTACGCTGTTAATATGCGTGTATTCTGGCTAGCTAATTTTTTTATCTAGTATTCTATACTCTCTGCTCGTCTTCAAATGTATAAACGTAGTAAACATGGTTTTACTACAGTAATGCTATTGTAACCAAAAAAAACTTTACAGAATCAAATCACTGTGAAATCTTTATATTTTATCATGCATAATGTAATACATTATATATATTACATAGCTAAAAAAATATTTTGTAATATTTTAACTTTATGTGTGC
>NW_015505652.1:1855464-1882307 GCF_001515645.1 Sinocyclocheilus grahami
ACAAAATATAACATTAAAAAGTGTATAAATCACTCGTTTTTCTAAAGAAACATTGTTCAACAGCGACTCCAGCAGGTAAAGTTACAGCGGGAGTCCAAGTCGCCTCCCCTGAGCCCATTGAGTTTTAACAGACCAACTAAAGCGTGCAGTGGGGGGTTTCTCAAATAAAATATTTTGTTTAAATTGTTACTGCCTTGAGTTATTATTTTGGAATAAATGTAAAATGCTTAATAACTTGATGAGATCCATACTTGGCTTTAATAAACAGAATATTGATTACATTGTTAATGTAAAAATATAAAATAGAATTGTATTTGTTGTTGTTGTTTTCTGGTAGTGTAAGTAATGTTTATTTAACCAGGAACATGTGACTGAGACAGGAATTTACATTTGATTTAAAAAATTAAAATAAACATTCAGAACTCATTTCAGAACACCACCTCTATGTATGTATGTATATGTGTGTGTGTGTTTTCAGTTTCAGCACATGCCCCTCAAAAGGTCTGTGCACGGCCCTGGGCCTTATATTAGAAAGACTTGAATGGCCTTCAACTGCAACTGGACACTGCAGTCACAATGACCATGTGATACTTTGTTTTCTTTTTTCCTCCACCTTAAATGAAAAGGTGGGAGTTGGCAGTACTCCACTGCATGACTGGTATAAAGGCTAGTATTCATAAGCTCACACACACAGATTGTCGAGGAGTGTCAACATCCTCAAGAAAATGCATAATACTGGGTGTGAAAGTGAGAAGGTGGTCCCCATTTCATTACAAGTAACTGTAGCCGTTGTGTTTCATGACTAGAATGTATTTTGTTATTTTTTTTAAAAACGGCCATCTTTTAGAAAGGTGTGGAACTATTTGAGGGTGAGTAAGTTATTAATTTTTAGGTTAAATATCCCTTTAAATTTTATGGATTTTTAATTATATCTAATATAATTTGTGATTTAATAAATACTACACAATTTTGGGGGGGAATTTGTATTTTATATTTAAGAGTTTCACACTAAATTAAAACCAATAGTGCATTAGTAGTGTCTGTCCCAAATATTTATTAACATTCTGTGAAGGGAGAGGAGTGTATAGCGTTCTAGCCTGGATTTATCTTGTCTTATCGGCCTAGTTGGGCATTCTGCCAAGGAATGGCACATCCAGCCTTGCAAACTGGAGGAGTTGTGCACCTTCATTTTTTGATATGTTCCTGACAGCATTCCAGGAACAAATCAATAATTTGGCTGTAGAATGAGAAAGTGGCTAAAATTGCTGAAGCTTATGTGGCCTATTAGCAAACTTGAACACAGATTTCAGAGTATATGTTGCACAGTTTATGATTTTACATTTAACATTCAGAAATATTTAACATTTTAAAATCAAATGCTGGGTTTAAAGTATATTTCCTTTTTGTAATAGCTCATGTGACCAAACAAACAGTTTACAGCAGGTCACAGGGCTTGTCATGTTCTATGTCAAAGTCAGGATGAGGATCTTTCTGGAGAGCAGTGACAGTGGGAAACAGGTAAGAATGTGGACCAGCAGCCTTCCTGCTTATCAGCAGATAACCAGAGCCCGGCATGATCTGTCTCTTTCCAACCTGAGAGCTATTTACAGCTGGCCTTTCCTGTAAGTAAGCTGAAAGCTTGAAGAGCACCTCTGATGAAAGCAAAGGCATCTTCCCTTCATCTGTTTCTTTAGTTATTTTCCATAGTTTTCTAGATAATTGTCTGAAACAATTATTTTATTACAAATGCACTGCATTGGTAACTCGTTCTGCGTTCAACTATAATCGAGACAGTCTACCTGGCACTTAGGTGTTTGTATGGTAAGAACTTTTCAAATCAAGCAATATTTTGATGCTACCGCAGTTTTTCATCCTAGAAATGGCTCTGCATATTAAGTTTGTAATAGGAAGTGTTTAAAATTGACCTCAGCATTAAATGCTTAAATTCAAGATTTGTTGTTTCTGACTCTATTGGTATATTAATAAATGATATTAGTAATACTGTTTACCTTTTTATCTCCAAACTCTGCTACTGTCACAATGCATAATATAACGTTGCCAAGTGTACAGATAATCACAATTGGAGACAATTAAGACTGGTGACTGATTTTACTTGACTCTCCTATTCTAGCAGTGCCAAAAATGTTCTTTGAAAAATAAATAATAGAAGTTGGCTTCAGATCTACTCAAATGTTCTCAAGTGCCTGATTTTTCAGGGCAGACAAACACTGCAGTTCGCAAAAAAATTAATTAACTTTCTCAATTAGTGAGAGACTCTCACTCCCATCACACTAATCACTGTGACGAATGTCAGATTAAGAACAAAGACAGTGTCATATAACACCCTCCATCTTGTAGCATTTGAAGCACACATCGGCTTTCACCGTGGACGAAGCGGAGTCCAGCCCAGGGTCGTCACATGTGGTTGCCGCAAGCCCTCCGGACGCTCCATCGTCGAATCCGTCGGCCGCGCCGTTCTCAAGCCCGCTGCCTCTGCTCACTCTAGCCCTCCGGCCGTTCCTCACTCTAGCCCCCGGCCTCTGCTCACTCAGCCCGCCGTGTGTGATGCTGTGTTTCGTGAAACTAAAAAAGTGAAACTACTTTGTTTGGCCTTTAAAAAATGGACACGACTAGAAATCAGTGGTTAAGTTTTATTTACAACACTGTTCCAGAACACTTCAACCCAAATATTCAGATGTGTGCAGCACATTTTATGGAGGACGAGGCGTAACATTTCCGTCACACGCTTGAGGTATTCGGCCAATCATAATGCACTGGATAGCTGGCCAATCACAGCACACCTCGCTTTTCAGACCGATGAGCTTTGTAAAAATCGACGCGTTTCAGAAAGGCGGGGCATAGAGGAGAAACAATAATGTACAGTATGTGGAAAATAATGTGTTTTTTAACCTTAAACCGCATAAACACATTTCAGCAACATCATATGACCCCTTTAAATCTTCAGCGGTGGAAGTAGCTAACTGAGAAGCTTTATAAATGTCTGTCAAGTGAATGCCTCTCCTCTTCTGATACGTTCTTTGTAAGTGTACTCCGGCTGCTTTTGTAGTGAGAGTTAACCCCATTAGATCACCCTGACATGTGTCCCTTTGGGTAGCATCAAGGCAGTGGGGTTAATTCTATAAGGCACGCTTCCAGATTCATTGCTCTCCCCCAAACCTCATGACTTTCCCTATAGAGTCTAACTAGCAGTAAGCTGCATTTCCCCAATCTTTTGCAAGTGTTATGCTTCAGATGATTTATAGGTTCCCTGCACCTCTTGTAGGTTCCTGTGGGCTGATGTAAATTGATGACTTGTGCATGGAATGCTCTAATGTACCACTGGCTGTCCTTCCTCTACTTTTATCATAAAACAGGGCTAAACTAGGCTTAAAACATTACTAGGGTGATGACTTGGCTGTGATTTATCGTAAAGGAGATGATCAAAGACATTATGTTGGCTGGAGTAGTTTTATGGAAGTTGGGATGGTGAAATCTGGCACAGGAGTCAGGAACTGAATCAATACTCTTAGGAGTTAGGCCTCTTTTTTTTATGAATTACCAGAACTAACTGACTATAATCAGTCGAGCTTGTTACCATCTGCCTTTTTTATTGCACAATATGGGGGCGAATGGAGGACAGAGGTTAAAGTATTATCAAAGTCTCGTGCCATGTTGTATGTAATGTGCTGTCAAGCGTGAGAGCCTATTCCTTTGCTCCATGTAAACATTTGCGTCTCATTTCTTGATGGGCACTTTTGGCAGTATGCATATGTTTTGCTTATAACCTTTGTGTATTTTATTGCTGATTAAAGACCAATTACTTCTGTCTAACAGCTCTGCCATTTTATTTTATTTTTTTAATTCTGCACAAACAGCCTTGCGGTCAGACATCCTACATTAATAATGTAAAGGAGCACAGACTGGAGGAAAATATTATTGTTGGAATAGAGTTTTAAAGTTACTAGTTTCTCCCAAAAATGAAATACAGATTCCATTCCATCTGTTTTTACAAGACTGAAGGTTTGTTTGATTCTTATGTCTAACAAAACTGCAAACTTTTGCATGCTGGTGTCTTAGTTGATAAATATTTAAGATTTTATATTCAAATATCTGTCATACAGATCCAAATACTCAGACATGCAGTATGTTTGACCAATTTTAAAACATTGTATATCAGTAAGTTTTTTTGTAAATTTATATTTTTTATTCAGAAAAGGATGCATTAAATAAATCAAAAGACACAGTAGAAACTGTTAAAAAAATAAAAATATTTTAAATAAATTGGGTCCTTTTGAACTTTTCATTCATTAAACAATTCTGAAAAGCAAATCATGTTTTCCACAAAAATATTAGGAAAACTGTTTGAACGCTGATGAAAAAAAAAATTTAAATGTTTCTTGAGCTCCAAATCAGCATACTAGAATGATTTCTGATGGATCATGTGACACTGAAGAAGACTGTATGGTAATGTTAAGTAATGGCTGCTGAAAATTAAGCTTTGACATGACAGTAATACATTACCTTTTAAACTATATTAAAATAGAAGACAGTTATTTCAAATTGTAATATATTTCACAATATTACAGTATTTTAATAAAAAAAATTAACCTGGGTGAGCATAAGAGACTTCTTCTAAAAACATTTAAAAATCTTAAAGACACATTCAGACTCAATCACATTTCCCCGTTCTCTATGTCATTTCATAATTAAAAACAAAAAGTTAGTAACATGAGGAAATGTTTTAGTTCAAGGCATGTATGTATGTATTTAAGTTTGTTTTTAAATGTGATTCTTTTATTTTTAAATAGACTTAATCTAGTGTTTGGACTTCTGCGTTTTTGTTCATTCTGCTAAGGTCAACACGTGACTTAGAGTTCCTGCTTTTAGTTTCTAAGCTTTAATCTCTTTGTTCCTCCCTAGTGAAATAGGAATATGGCCCTTGACCTTCCCACTTCCACTTGCCACAATTTATAAAGAAGCACTAAAGGTAACATGTGTCCAGGACTGATTTCATTGGCGAGTGATGTTACATAGTATTCATGGCACATGGGAGTCAGGTTTTGCCCAGTTTACAAAATAAAGTCTCTTGAGACTCTGTTAGCAACATTAAACAAAATAAATTTTAACGAAATTTTCATCAAACTGCCTCAATTTATAAAATATTTCCCTCACATTTAGAGAAAAATGCATCCATGTTTCTCAGAAATCTGTTCATCCCACAAAGTCATAAGATAAGACAGACATTCTTTGGAAAACAGAGACACATCTTCACATTACATCACAGCTCCATTAGTTTTGTGCTCCATTAGTTTTAGCCATCTCAGAGTTTTAAACTTGGGGGAGCTGGTGAACACCGTTTTAGTAAGAAAAGACAGATGCAATCAGATGATTCACAACAGAAGCATAAAATTAATTTGTCATATCCTATTCAGTGGGGTGTCCTGGGGGTTTATTGTTTTATTAGAGGTAACATATTTCTATTTATTTTAATTTTGTTATATTAAAATCTATTTTTTAAAAGTTTTACCATTCAATCATTTATTTTTATTATTGGGGTTTCAGATGCATTTTATATATATATTTTATTGTTCCCTGTCCCATACACAGACTTTCAATCTTGAAAATGTATTATATAAATTCATCTTATAAATCAATATAAATTACTTTTAAAACTATCATAATCAAAATAAATTATAGAATAAATCTCGATATTTACTGTATTGTGTGAAAAATATTGTCTATTTTACTGTTCCACAGTTTTGCCCCTATTAAAGGATTTTTTTGTGTACTTATTTTATTTTTTATTAGGACACACATTTCCAGACTGTCACGGTATGGTGTTATATGAACGCACGAAGAAGATGAATAACGGTAAACAGTCTTTAATTAATCCACATAGATAATCTACAGAAAGCAGGCAGGAAACACACACACAAAGCAACATTAAAGCAGCACTACTTTTGGCGCTCTAGCGGTTAATAAACAGAACTGCACACATCCCGCGGAAGAACATTCCAATCGGAGCTACTTCTCTAAGTTTATGTCTATGGCGATTCACGCAGGTATGTGTTACTCCGCAGCGGTGACGACCCGACCAGGCTGCAGTTTTCCAAATATAAGTACTTATTATAGATGTACCGTAGTGATTCGAAATAAGACAAAAACGCGGGTTGGAAGATGAATTCATGATGTACTCGCTCATTATATACATTTTGCTAATTTTGAACACAGAAAAAGATATATAGTGCTGCTTTAACACTAGACAATGAAGAACCAAAAGAGGGCAACTTATATACACTGGAAAATTATGATTAACAAGACACACCAGAACATAATGACACAAACAGACACGAGGGAAATCTAGGTCACAGAACACATGTGGGGGACGAAAACTAACTAAAAGTCTTTGTAGTGTGACAGTTCACCCCCCTCCTGGAAGGCACGACCTCGCGCTGCAGAAACAAAGGGAAGGAGACAGAAGGAGCCAGGGATGGATCAGATGGAGGAGCCAGGGAGAAGACAGGAGGGACTTGGAGCAGGTGGATCAAGGCGGGACCCAGACCCCAGCCAGGATGGCAGCCCACGGTGGAGCCGACGGAAGGAGGAGCCATGGTGGCAGGATGGCTGACGACTCCAGGGGCTGACCGACGGCGGCGGAGCAGGTGGTGGTGGAGCCCTAGGCAGAGACGGAGAGCCGACGAGCCAGGGTAACGCTGAGGATTCGGAGGGCCAAGGCAGAGCAGATGGCTCTGGCGACTGAGGTGAAGGCGAGAATCTGGAAGGCCACAGTGGAGCCGGAGGGATGAGACGCACACGGAGGAGTGGAGTCCCGAGGCAGCGGATGGTCAACGACTGACCAAGGCGGAGCCGGAGGGATGAGGGAGCCCGGCGGAGCTGGTGGACTGACGGGCCACGGCGGGGAGGAGGAAGCTAGGAGCCATGGTGGAGCCGCTGGGTCGACAGGCCGAGTCCGGGACTCAGAGGCCAGAGGTGGAGGTAATGGATCCTCCAGCCATGATGCTGATGAAACACTGGCAGATCCGCGGCGATCCCACCGCACAGATAGATAGCTGAGGGGGAGCTGAGGGGCTGACAGGAAGAAGCGGTGGCAGAGCCGAAGCAGGGATGACAGGAGAAGGCAGGAGAGGGAGGCTGGGTGGGAATTTGTGAACGTCAGGGTTTTCTGGGATGGTGTGTACTGCCCACACACACCAGATCGCAATTCCCAGCACTGGGAGGATCACGTAAAGGGTAATGACCTCCGTGGTTGGTTCAGGTCCGATTGACGGTTCTGGGAAGGCAGATAATTCCAGGCAGGCAGACAGTTCAGTATACACAGATTGTTCAATCATGACCTCCGTGGTCATGACGGGAAAGACAGAAGATGATGGTGGGAGAAGATAAGGCATATCTTCGTACAAATCAACGTCCTCTGAGCGCAACCTCAGCTCAACCCTATTGGTGGTGCAGTGGGCGGGGTTTTCCTCTGCATCCTCACTCCCTACTGACACATCCACCGTTGCGTGTCTAGCAGCCGGCTCGCACACCTGGTCAGACGATCGGGGCTCTGGCTCTGGGGTGATCCTCCGCTCTGTCGCTCTCCTCGGCGATGACTTGTTGATCACGGCGAGCGCGGGCTCTCCATCTGCGGTGGGCTCAAACTGTAGCTCCGTGAAGCAGGGTGGTGGTAGGCACAACCAGACGAGGGAAACTTAGATCACGGAACACATGTGAGGGAAGAAAACAAACTAAAAGTCCCTTTAGTGTGACACAGACAGCTGAATGGTTTTATTTGAACTTAAACTGTTAAATTCGATAAGATTGTACCAATTTTAATTAAGTATTAAAGGGATAGTTCACCCAAAAATGAAAATTCTGTCATTAATTACTCACCCTATAGCACCATTTTGGAGATTATCACATACTTAAACAACGTATGCAACGCATGTACGTGGATACATTGTTTACGTTCAGATCAAAGCGTAAACAGCATATCTGTGTACGGTGCTGCTGACACTCTCCAAAATGGCACTAGGGTGTGGACTAGCGGAGGAGACGAATTGTTGAATAAAGTCGTTATTTTAGTTTTCTTTGCGCACAAAAAGTATTCTCGTTGCTTCATAAAGTTACGGTTGAACCACTGATTTCACATGGATTATTTTAACGATCTTGCTACGTTTCTGAGCCTTGATCATGTAAGGATCCTTGCTGTTTATGGGAGGGTCAGAGAGCTCTTGGAATGTATCAAAAATATCTTAATTTGTGTTCCGAAGATGAACAAAGGTCTTACAGGTTTGGAACGACATGAGGGTGAGTAATTAATGACAAAATTTTCATTTTTGGGTGAACTATCCCTTTAAGTACTAACTGAGCAAATAGCTAAAATCATGCTTTGAGTGTATATAGGACATGTTAAATTACTGGAAACATTAAACTAGTCAGAGTGTAAAAGAAGTGTTATTAATAGAGTTTATATAAAGTCCACAAGGCCAAAAATTCCTATTTAGTTGAAGAAACAAGATAATTTTTCTTGATTTAAACCTTCATACAGCTTTAAATCATCCTGATGGGCTGGAAATTCAGACTCTTAACCTGTGAATGCCTGCGAAAGTCAGACAAATGCAGCTCTTATAGGTCAATCCAGAAGAACACTGAACATGCACTTTAAAACTTGACAGTAGGAACATCAGTGTATTAAAGAGTTTTATGGTTTGTTAGATGGAGATCTATTTCCCTCACAACATTCAAATGACTGTCACTGAACCTGCATTCGTTCTTCTGTATTTCATGTCACGAAAAGTTACACAAAACACTGCATGGATTCCATTTCTGCCGTCCAATAAAGGGAATACTGTATGTGCTGTACTTTTAAGGCAAAGTCTGAATACTGCAATAACGAACTGCCAGTCACATTTAGATATACGTCGCTTGTCCTCTTAATGTTATCCTTTACGATTACATGTTTATCAGCTGCTGACTGTGCAGCGATGCTAACTTGTAGTAAAAAAACACTTTGAATGCTTCACCATGACGCAGACCAGGCCTACTCCTGTCAAACTCTCTCAATTTGTTTGGCAAGCCGTCGACTCCGAGAGGGCTAAATGATTTTACTGTGGCTGTGCTGATTCTGATCTACTCACTGACCACAGTCACAACCATAGCTTTAAGGTCACTGTGAAAGGAAAATACGTCCAATAAGACTTTTAACAATCATTCTCTTTATAATTCCCAGTGAGTGGGCACTTTTGGTTTTGATGCCAATGTTGGAGCCAGTCCTGGGTCTTTATATCTCTTTTATAGGCAGAGGGTTTCATTCACTATAGCTGATTGTGTGTCTTTCCAAAATGTACTTTATATTCCCATTCACACTCATCTGGAAGCGGAAAGGGAAAGAAACATAAACTTTGCATACAACATCTATGCCAGTGCCCAAGAACGTTACTTGCAGGCCACAAACTGCCTGGTGGCTAAAAAGGCGAATGCTTAAATGGAAAGAAATATGAAATTTCTTGGCTGGAGCTGTGCATCAAGCACTGAGAGTCATTCAAATAAAGAGCTCTTTTTGTTGGCTTTTTTCAAAACCCAACAAAGCAGCATTCCTTTAAAACTGGGCTCATGTAACGGCATTTAGGCAGGGGCTGATATAAGCAGTTTAACTTTGAGATCCAAATCTCTGGAGCTTAGCCAGTGAAGACACTGTTCACTGTTTAAAACCTCCAACAGCTAAAGTACAAAGTGACATGAAATATAAAACTCATAGAAAAAAAATAATATGTAATATAATACATAAAATGAATAAATAAATGAAATTCAATTAGCATTTTTAGGAAGCTATTTGAACATGGATCAAATTCATACCAGACTTATCTTCTCATCATCAACATAGTCCTTATTCTCGTATCATTTCATATTGCTCATAACATTATTCTATTAATAAAGTATGGTTCTAATCACTAGTAGAAATTATGATTTTAAAATAACCTAATAACTGAAGGTATTATCAACCACATAGAGACATAAAGATTTTTATGAACTGGTTCTTTTTTATCAGTCAGTCAGAAAGATTCATAAAATAGACTCCAATTCGCTCGTGAGGTAGCAATTTGAATGAAAATAAATGAGTCAGTGAATAGTTTCTAAATTCACAGCTGAGTTCACAAGATGGCAGTGTACCTTTTCTACAAAAAAATTGCAAGAATTTTTAACTACTTCTACAAAATGATGAATAAAAAATGTGCATTAGGTATTTTTATTTATAAATGCTGTAAACTGAAATGCTACATTCTATCATAATTGTACAATACTGTCGTACTTTGTACATGCAACTTTATAGTTTTATTGTAAATGTATTGTAAAGTTTCTAAGTTTCCCGCTTTTATGAAATTATGACTTCGTTGTGGCCTTTATGTGTGTTTAACGCGATAATAAGATCATTCCAACATGACTCTCTACACAACATTGTATAACTGGTTATTAATAAGAGCTAGGTTTGTGCTGTATAAATGAATACCAACAAAACATTCAGAATAATATTCATATGACAGAAATTCAATCAGGATCAGTTACAGTATTAAATTGAAAGTTTGAGTTTATTCAAAATACAACACCCTTGTTTATATAAATGAAATTGCTGCAGTCCAAAATCCAAAAATTGCATATCAAAGTGCACAGTTACTGTTGTTAAAAACAAATGTAGTTAGCTATGCACTCAATTAACTCAAACACATTTTTATCAAGTGATTCTATAAATTGTCAACAAAAAAAATTGGTGCCTAAATGTCTCATTTTAGGAGCCAATGGTTCCCTAGTCAGTTGTATTGTCTGGAGCTCTGCTGTGATAATGAAGCCATGTACAGTCAAAACCATAATATTATTAAATTCTGTTTTCTTGGTTTGCAGACAATCTGTAATTGATTAGTTTGGTTTTGAATGCATTTGTGGGAGAGGGGAAAGATAGAAATGATGAAAGGCAGCAGAACAGTATAGTCTTTGTTCAGTGTTATGATGCCCTGTACATTCCTTTTCTGTATGACACTAAAGACCCCGATCAGCATTTTTCCCTCCGCCACCCATCATCTTCTGTCTCCTTCCATCTGTTTTTCCCTTCCAGGCTCCCCTTAATCCTGCACCATACATTCCATACAGGCACATCGGTCTGTTTAAAGTCCTTTATGGAGCTCATAGTCTTTGAGTTATGATCCATATTGTTTTCAGTAGCTGCAGATTCCTAGGATGAGCAAGGAGGATAGGAAATATAAAACTTATAAATTTGTTTTCTTTAATGTTTAGCGGTTACAGTTACAGAAATCTTGTACCGGCAAATGACTTCTTCTCACCGGTGATTCCCGACGGTTTTAGAGGACAATTACTCCCCGTCGCCCCCTGTTGTTTCAAAGAATAGTACAACGGCGAACGCGACAAGTATAAAAGCCTCGTCCGTTTGGGAAGGTGCGCGCGCAGTCAGCGGAGGCTCGCGAAGCGGAGCCAGGCGAAAGTATAAATCCATATAAATACGGTATGAAGTATAAATAAGTTCACTCTGCCAAAATGAGTTCGTACAGTGGGCCTGCAGGCAAAATGATATTCATCTGAGTAAATTATAGCAGGATATCTCTGCTGCCATGAGGCTGTATGAGATAAGGAGCCTGTGCCAGTCTTCTCAGTTTACAGTGAACTCAGCATTTTTATAGCCTATTACAGTGAACTCAGCAGTTGCCTTGCTTAATCTATTATTCATACACAGCTTCAATTATCAAAGTTACTTAGCAAGCAGAGAGATCATTGATGCTCTTTCATGATGTAAGCACTAGAGAGCAGGAATAATTGTTAGGCTTTTAGCATTTGCTTATTTATTCCAATTATATCAATCAGACATATTAGCAGCCATTACCCAAGTTAATTAAATTTATAACACAAGTCAGATACAGTTAAACTAGAAGTACACAAAGGCTGATGTTACATTCAGCTAAGTTGAATAACTGTAACATTATGATATTATAATATGATAAATGTAACTGTGAATGAAAAAAGCTATATAATATGCATATACACAATATGCAATTACACATATAGGCTACATTTTTATTTAATAAGTTACTTAATACAATGTATGTAGCATTTCTTATTTATAACTATATTGTGATATATATCGTTACCGTGAAATAAAATTACTCATATTGTGATATAAGATTTTGGCCAACATCCTGCCAACCAGTAGCATAATACAATTTTATTATAAACTAAAACTAAACTAAAATTACAATTTTAGTTGTATTTTAGTACATTTTTGCATGTTTCAGTGCTGTCAGACGATTAATCGCATCCAAAAGTTTACATATGTATATATTTGTTTTTCTTAAATATATACATGTATGTGTGTGTGTATTTATATATACATATTAAACATACACAGTACACACACATATTATGTAAACAAACTTTTATTTTGGATGCAATTAATTGCGATTAATTGTTTGACAGCACTTGTGTTTACATTTACATTAAGCATTGTTACACAAAACAAATAATGACAAATAAAGTACAAATTAGTATAAAATATAACAATGCCAAATAAGGAATAATTATAAGGTGCCAAGTAATTAATAAAATAAGGTATGCATTTTGACACAACATTTTTATTCAAGTTAAGTTTCCTTTCTGTTTTTGTTAAACCTGCTCTCCTCCTATGACTTTCTGTAGAGAATTCTTAAGTAAGGATGGCCAGTTTCCACAAACAGTAAAAGAAATGTCTTTTTGGACAGAAAAGACACAGAGTTTGTATGTTTTTGGTTTTCCCTTCCTGTCCATTCCTGTCATCACTGGACCGCAACCTGAACAATGGAAGAGGGTTACATCTTATTTGATTTAGTGTGTGGGAGTCTTGTTACACAAAACACACACACGCACACACTTTAGACCTCAGGCTGAAATGATCAGATTCCACACAGAGGCTTTGGAATGAAGTATAAGACCTGGTTTCTATTAACCCTGATCAAGAGGGCAGTGTCACAAGTTTTGAGGGTGAACCGAGCTACCTGAACCCCAAAAGAGATCCCCTGTGTCAACTAACAATATGATCTGCTTCTGTTCCTGCTTACGGTGAAAAACGTTTCAAGAATTGGACTGTTATTTAAATTCACAACCATTTTCAATATTGATGATAATAAGAAATGTTTTCTGAAGGATTGTATGACAGGAGTAATCTGCTGAAAATTCAGCTTTGCCATCACAGGAATAAATTACATTGTAAAATATATTATTGTCTGGCCTAATAGGTGTGATAATATGCTTTATTTGTACAAAATAGGGGAAGGAAAAAATGACAGATACTTCTGTCTTATTGGTAAAACTGAGACCTCCAACCCTGCTGATTAGAGTCTCTTGAGACGCAGAGAGGGCAGCTGTCACAGGGTTGTACATTGTTCACAGTCACCCACTGCGGTGGCCCTTATGACATTTCAGCTAAGATTCTATGGAAGTCTGCGGGTGGAGTTACTCTGGTTGTATACATCAATGCTCTCTCTTTTCTCTGGAACTCCATTGCTCTTTGTTAGAGTGATGTACTTTTGTTCTGTCATTGAAAAGCTGACTGCAAATAAAAGATCAAAAAAGAAAAAGAATCACTGAATGGTGACCTGAAAGTGGTATTTAAGGAATTTGTTACTCTCAACCTATACCAAACTAAACTCTTGAATGACTTGGACAGCTCAACAGTAGTCAAAGATGTAGCATAGTGTTTTTCTCCACTAGGGAGAGACTGAAGCTAGATAATTGACTTTTGAATGTTAATTTCTGTGTTAAGTGCATTACAGTTCATAAAGTTTCTGTAAGATCTTTTTTTTGTTGTTATTGACACAATTCTCTCTTGGTAAATCCCCACCAAGGCTGCATTTATTTGATCAAAACAGTAACAGTAATAAAGCAGCAATATTCTGAAATATTATTATAATTTAAAACAACTGTTTAATATATTTAATATGTAATGTATTCCTGTAATGGCAAAGCTGAATTTTCAGCAGCCTTTACTCCAGTCTTCAGTGTCACATGATCCTTCAGAAATCATTCTAAAATGATTATTTGGTGCTCAAAAAACATTTAATATTATTTTTAATGTTGAAAATAGTGGTGCTACTTAATATTTCTTGTGGAAACTGATTCATTTTTTCACTGATTCTTTGATCAAAAGAAATAAAAAAAAGCATTAATTTTAAATAGAAATCTGGCTTATAAATGCCATGTTTGTGTCTTTGGGATATAAAATGGTATGATATGATAGTGTGCAAGAGGTGCATGTTTTTCCAGACTTCTGTGTCTACAATGAGTGATAGAGGGGGAGAAGGGGGAGCTGTGATCCAAGTTGGCAGAGTGGAAACATCAAGGCCTGTGCTGGACATGATGATGCTTGCAATCTGCAAATCTCCTGCCCGTCTGGTATCTGACATGATGGAGACATGAAACACAAGCTGCTGAATTACCCATCAACATCTACCACCCCCATTTTAGCAAATTTCTGTCAGTTCTGGGCATACTAAACGAAATAGGCCCTCTGAACAATAAGGAATTATGAAATTTGATTTAGAGAGATCAAGAGAGATCTGAAGGATCTTGACCTTGATAAAATTTACGGTAAAAAAACGGCAGTTGTGGTTGCCGGAATTTTACTGTAAAAGGTTTTACGGTTTAAACTTAAATTTACAGTTAAATACCGTAATTTCATTAACTGATATAATGTTAATATACCAACCTATTGAAGTACTGAAATCTGTTTTGT
Organism: Sinocyclocheilus grahami; assembly: GCF_001515645.1. NCBI lineage: Eukaryota > Metazoa > Chordata > Actinopteri > Cypriniformes > Cyprinidae > Sinocyclocheilus > Sinocyclocheilus grahami. The sequence continues at coordinate 1,870,235 of NW_015505652.1, forward strand.
ACCTTTGTAATACACTGATAACCACGAAATGCAGGTGGTGATGAGAAAGTCACATGATGAATCAAAGCCCATCACAAGCAGCAGTCTTTTACCGTTAAATTCACTGTCATTTTTTACATTCAATTAACCCATAAACTATGACCTTACACTCTTAAAAATAAAGGTGCTTCAAAAGGTTCTTCAAGCGATGCCATAGAAGAACCATTTTTGGTTACACAAAGAACCATTCAGTCACAGGTTCTTTAAAGAACCATCTCTTTCTAACCTTTTTGTAATCTGAAGAACCTTCTTTTTCACAAAAGGTTCTTCAGATGTTAAAGGTTCTTTATGGAACCATTTAGACAAAAAGGTTCTTCTATGGCATCGTGAAGCACCTTTATTTTTAAGAGTGTAGGCAGTGACCCATAATAACTTAATTCCCCTGTAAGCCATTTTATGTGAGTAGTAGTGGGGCATTTCCAGACCACCTTCATGTGTTTTTACCTGCAAAGGTCACAAGAGGAAGTCATATTGAACATCTGGAAAACGTGTTGTGAAACTACTGTATAAGGCATTTAATTCCTTTTTATGTCTAAAAAACAAATCTAATGTCTCAAAAACTGACATTCAGACTGTGTAGGAACCAGATTTTTCATATTCCTGTTGGAAATTTTGCTTTGTCGCAACAGAAAGCAACACTGCTTTGTCGCAACACTGGTACGACCCTCCCTTCTCTCCAAGAACTGTACTCATCCAGTGTGAGCAAAAGGGCTAGCAAAATCACTCTGGACCCCTCACATCCAGCACACTCCCTCATTGAACTGTTGCCATCTGGTCGACGCTACAGAGCACTGAGCACCAGAACGACCAGACACAGGAACAGTTTCTTTACTCAGGCCATCCATCTCATGAACACTTAACAATAATCGTGGAACACACAACACTAGTATACATTATTTATTTAACACACATACTTATTTACATTTCAAATTTACACATATCATACCTGTACATACAAAATTGTCTATATTATATATTGTGTTTTTGCTTTATTTTACAATGTCTATTTTGTCTATTTTTATATGATTCTTTTTATTATCTGTGTCCTGTCTTGTCACTGTCATTCTGTTGCACTGTCGAGCTTCTGTCACTAAAACAAATTCCTTGTATGTGTAAACATACCTGGCAATAAAGCTCATTCTGATTCTGATTCTGAAATGACCTTCATATTTGCAGAACAGGGATAGTAGAAAAAGCTAAGAATTCCACTTTATCTGAGGATAACCACTCTTAATGTAAATGGCTCAGATTTATTAAAGTCCAGGCCTATATGTGACCTTTTAAATCAGTTCGTTTTTTTATTTTTCATTATTACCGTACATTGGGTTCAACCACAACTGAAACAAATATGCTGATGTTTGTGTTGGCCCCAGAATTACCTTTGAAAAGTTTCCGGTCTGTTTCGTGATTTCAGACTCGATTTAAAACTCTGTAGCAAACCTGCCAATAATTCAAAGCTGTCAATAATTTCCAGACAGTTGTTGATGGTGCAAGACTGTGTCCATGGCAACAAGCCTGAGACGAGAGAAGAGAGCATCTGGCATGTCAACAGGTCCAAGAGTGGGAAAAACATGGGATGGAGGGGATGGTTAGTAGTGTAAAAATGTCCTAGTGGCTATTCACACATAACTAATTTTTCCATTCCACTGCATTGTTTTCCTGTAAGCACACACTAGATGGATGCATTTGACCGTTGCACTTATCATTATAGTTGTAGTGTGTATTGTTATCATTATAGCTATAAAAATGTCTTGAGACTTAGCTTTTTTTTGTCTCACATTTTTAAAAACAAAACAACAAAAAAAAGCATTTTGTGCGAAAGGCCTCTATAGAGTTCCAGAATTTATTATAGTTGGAGTATTTAAAATGTTTTTTGCAAATACTCTTCACGTTCATAGTCTCCAGCTTTGCATAAAGCCGAAGCCTGGGTACAGATCAAAAGAAAAGGCACATTTAGTATGAATTAACATCCCCCCGTTTTAATTACAAATCTCTAAGGAAATAAAAATCAATTTCCTGCCCTTTAATCTTATCCTATCAGTCTTTCTCCCTCCCTTTCTCTCTCACTCGATGTCCACTGCTGTCCAGTCCCATTACATCACCAGTGTCATTTCTCTGATTAGGGATCTCAACCTAAACACTGCAGAGAAACAAAAATGTAAAAAAAAAAAAAACATCCTAACCAGAAGAAATTACCAGGCTAATTAGAGTTTTGAAGTAGGTCAGAGAAATATGGTTTGGCTGACTATGAAATTTTTTTATTATTTACATTATTTACTGAAAGCCACTGCAATTGGATTAAAAGATGCTATCTAATTGGTCAAGTAGAATCAATATATGTGGGTGAAGTCATCAAAAGGCACGGGATGATGTCAGATTACATATTCACTCACAGCTCTATTTTAGTGAGTCATGCTTTGTGTTGGAGTTAACCATAAGAGGAGTGTGTTGATATGTTTTTAATAGGCTGAAATGTACAGTAGTGGGCAGAATATTGAATATTTCAATACAAAGGAGCAGGTGTTTTTAATCCCAAATAATTTACAGTGAATGTGTGCAGAGCTGAGAGAGCGAGACTGTGCTTCCAGTAACCGTCTAATTTCTGTCACACCTCAGTGGGATTTAATTAGGGTTTTTATTCATTATGCTTCCACTGTTCCCTTCCCCTAAGATCAATACACAGACAGCACCTGGAGACACATGCAGAATCACATGAGTCTCTGGGGTCCAGATTCTAAGTGGTGTGGCATGTTGTGAAGATATTCAAGTCTGGAAGTCTGAGACCACTTGTAAAAAAGCTTTTGTTTTGACTTTGTCTAATTAATACAACATATTTCTTTACAAATGATTAGCAGCATTGCACTGATGCCTAAATTATATCATCACATCTCTTATTGTGATGATGTCCCTCTCTCTTTCCAGTCAGTGTTTCAATGTTTCAGTCATTAGATCAGGAGCACTGGCTGACTAAAGATCGTTCTTTTTCCTGTCAGAGCAATTTGGCTTGTATTAAATTGCAGAGACACACCCCTTGCTTGAGTCCATCATTCCCTAATAAATGTATTTAGACCTTCTAGCTTCCTGACATCCCTTCATTTTTTGTCTTCTTCTCTTGTTGCATTCTTTATGGACAGATATCTGGGTGACATCATATACTGTGGTATGGCTATGGAGTTCTGTAGCAGAAGTGGTGCTTCACAAATGTGACACTTGCAGTTTATGCATTATGAAAATACAGGATATAATATAATAAACATAATATAATATAATTATATATTTATAATCCAAACCACTTATCCAGAAGCAGGGGATATAATATAATTTTGATTAGGTAAAATATAATATATTTTGGAGAAAAATTGTTTTGTATTAGCTTTTGTTGTATTATTATTAATTATAATGTAATATATATATATATATATATTATTATATTATATTATATTATATTATATTAACACTTTTCTATAAACCACAGGTGGGGGTATAATTTATTTTGGGAAAATACAGGATAAAGTACAGTAGAGCAACGTCTGTTCTAAATCAATTTTTATTTTTTTCATTGTTTTATTATTTGTCATAATATAATAAAATATAAATACATTCTCCAAACCACGTATCCAGAATCAGGGGATATAATATATTTTAAAAAGATAAAATGTAATTTATAGTTTTGTTATACAGTTTTGTTTTTGCTTTTGTTGTATTATTATTACTAATATTTCTTCATATTATTGTACAATTATTTTTGATATTATAGTAAAGTAAATTCTAATCCCTGTCTTTTGTAATTCTTTGTGTTGGAAAACACCCGTCCTCTATTTTGCATGGACACCTGCAGTAAAGCACAAAGAGTTACCACCCCCCGTCCTTCACAGTGATGGAGAAGCTCTGCCACTCACCTCGTCCAATAGCAGCACTGGAAGATGATGTCATGCGGTAGGAGGGGTGCTGCTGCTGATGCTGCTGAGCTCTTGTATCCGAGGAGCAGCAGGCACAGAGCAAAAGAGAGGGAGGTGAAAAAGAAGATACCAGGGAGAGAGAGAGAGAGACAGAAAGAGAGAGAGGGGGGAGATAGGGACAACACCTCATCAAGGAGAAAAGGTAAGTGTGGGCATCACAAAATCAAAAGAGAGGAGACTTGCTTTGCTCTGATGTTTTTGTGATTTGACTTGCATTGATTATTAAAATGAAAAAGGTTACCTTTGAATTAAGACTAAATGTGCCGCACCAGAGGTCTAGAGGGAACTCGGTGTTCTGTCTGCCATCTATAATATATGCAAAGCAACTTTATATGCATGAAAATGGGAATGTATTGCAAACGTATCTGAATCTGTGTGTATACGCAGCGGTGTTAAAAGATGACATAATTCAAGAGCACACTAGATTATGTCATTCCAAGGCAAGAGTCAGTAAACAACATTTTGCACACATAAGCACTGACTGCAGTGATTAGGGTTGGACTGTATTACTTGTTATTGTGTTTTGTATTAATGTAGTAATTTGAGAGTGGATTTTTACATGTGTTTAGCCTGACATTATGGGTATTTGCCATTTGGGGCAACGATTATGTTAAGCTGTCGTATCAGTTTGTTTTGTAACAGAGATGTGAGAATATAGTTACAAATACAGTAACTGAAATACAGTAAAAAACAAACAAAAAAAACACCTATACATGCAGGTGTTTGGATAAAGTAGTGTGTGTTGATGTATGAACAGGGTAGGGCAATGCTTTTCTCTTTGTGGTGTCTCTCCATAAGGTTATATGTCAGTTTTGCTCATGGTTTTAGGATTTATGTAATGTTTAATGTTTATTGTTTTCTAAAATTGTTTTGTATTCTGATAAGTGGCAGCTTTGAGCCAGAGTAACAATACAGAGATTGTGCGTGACACTCCCTGCTGCTCCTCATCTGAATTCATGCTCCTCTCTCACCAAGTGTCCCGCCACAACACAACAAGCTCCTTTCAGACATCTCATGCACAATGGATCTGCATTTGACCTTTTTTTTTAAATGTACTGTATTATTTTAATTAATGGTTAATAATTCTTATGTTTCAAAACATTTACTAGGCCAAAGTGTTTTATATATGTGCAGGACTAAACACACACGCACACACACTTTCCTAATCCTCGCTTTCTCTCTCTAAACAGGACAGAGTAAAGAGTTGTAAACTACACACAATACTGCATAAACATGACCTTGGCAGGTAAGCTACAAAAGTCTTCCCTGATTCCCAAACATCAAAGTCTCCATAATCAAATTCAATATTTGAAGGCCCCCCTGCAGGCCATGATTTTTTTCTCTTGTACTTCAGCTGAAATGTTAACACACGAGGTTTAGAAATAGGAGGAACAAATTTTACATTTTATATTAAAATTATATCATGATCAACTTAATCAAAATATAATTTCAAAAAGTTTGTTTTGTTTGCGAATTTTGTACAAATATAATAATATGTCCAAGAGAGAGCTCAGCAGGTTCTGTTTTGTAGCCTATCTCCAGAGAAACAAATATCATGCATTATTTTTAAGCATATTTTTTAACATTCTATACAAAATTTATTGAAATTAACTTGTTTCCAAACAGGTTTCCTAAACACTCCCCCAAACTCCCATTGGTCAAGTAAACATATAGTTCCACCCCAATAATCACATCATTGGTTGATTTTGTGAAAGAGCCGCCTTAAATTTTTCTACTTGGCTAATGCACGTTTTATTAGCCTCCAAAAAACGATCGAAAAGATTCTGTTCTGTTTACATTTAAGCATTTCACAGACGCTTTTATCCTAAGCAACTTACATTCTATTCAATTGTATTCAGTTCCATGGGAATCGAACCCATAATCTTGCTCTGTTGAAATATTGTACAAGAGCTTTACTTGACCTGATTAATTTATTTGAGACATTTTGTGTTAAAAATCGCCTACAGCTGCTTTAAATGAGTTAATTACTTTTAAATTGTCTAATTTTCTGCATGTAAACCAAGCATGATGAAGATCTTTGACAGAATGCAAGCGTTTGTTCATGTTGACGTTTCTCCACACAGCATATCGAGACAAGGTGAAGGAGCTCCCTCTAGTGTCACTTTTGTGCTCCTGCATCAACTCAAACCCTGCAGAAAAGCCCACATACAAGGCTGAGGGTAAATAATACAACATTACTTATTGGCAGAGGCGGACAGTAACTAAGTACATTTACTTGAGTATTGTACTTAAGTACACTTTTTGAGTATCTGTACTTTACTTGAGTATTATTTTTTCTGGGAACTTATGACTTTAACTTCACTACATTTGAAAGACAAATATTGTACTTTTCACTCCACTACATTTCTATCAAGATCCTCGAAGTAGAAAGTCGTTAGCAGCTTTGAAAGTCAGTGGGGGATTTCTTTCTTCTCTTAAAAACTCTTTTTAAGTCTTTTTTTCAGACAGTTTATCAGTAATCACTCTTGTAGGGCTACATGAAGACTTCTCTCTAGTTTCAGGAGGCTGAGATGTTAAAGCATCTTGCAGAGAAGAGGGAGCATGAGAGAGAGGTCATCCAGAAGGCCTTTGAGGAGAACAACAACTTCATTAAATATGCTAAAGAGAAGTTGGAGCAGAAGATGGAGGCCAACAAAGAGAACCGTGAGGCTTTGCTTGCCGCCATGCTGGAGAGACTACAGGAAAAGGTACGAACTAACTGAAAGGGATGTAAAGTACTTTATTACAGCACTTAGTCAATGTGAATTGCTTTATTTTTTAAACAATAAAAATAAATAATTTAAAGATTATTTCTAATGAAAATGTATTTCATTTGACTATGCATAGCTAAAACATTCAACTTTACTAAGAACGTTGTTACTTTTAAAAATATATAATTAGGCATACAATCAAATATGGAAACTTTTTTTTTCTTTTACCTTCATACATATCATTTTTCATATCAATTCAATACCAATCCAAAGTTTGGGTTTTATACGATAAAAAATAAAAAAATAAAAAAAGTTTAACGTATCTTACGCTTACCAAGACTGCCTTTTTTTTTAATTTTTTTTTTTTTTTTAGTAAAAATGTTTTTAAAAATAGTAGTAGTTAGTTAATAGTAAAAATGATATTTGCTCGCCAAGGCTGCTTTTTTATTGTAAAATAATAAAAATAGTAAAAATATAAAAAATAGAACTAGTACATAGTAAAAATAGTAATATTTTGAAATATTATTGCCATTTAAAATAACAGGTTTTAACTTATTCCTGTGAATTTTCCATTACTCCAGTCTTAAGTGTCACATGGTTTACTGCTCAAGAAACATTTTTAATTTCATTAAAAAAAATTAAAACACAGCATTTATCAAGTTTAAAAAAAAATAACATTATAAATGTCTTTACTGTCTATTTTGTTCAATTTAATGCATCTATTGAATAAAAGTAATAATTTCTCTAAAGATATATGTATAAGTATTTATAATATATAGAACAAAATATTAAATATTATATTTTAAATATATATTATATTATTATATTTAAATTACTATTCTATTTCAATTAAATTATAATATTATGTTTAAAAATATTTATAGATTATAAAATAATCATAATAAAGTGTCCCGAATTTTTGTGACAATTACACATTCAGTGGGTTCCTGGCCTTTGTGCATCTGAGTCCCTTCCCAGTCTAATTATAGAATGAGTATGAATATTGCATTAGAAAGGGGTGGATTGTTTCTCCAGTTTGTTTATGCCGCTGTATTTAGCTTCCCTCAGGCACACTAATACATGCATGAGCACAGGTGGAGTAAGTTTTCTTTTGTGTGTCTGTTTAGGACAAACACGCAGAGGAGGTGAGGAAGAACAAAGAGCTGAAAGAGGAGGCCTGCCGGTAGAAGACTGCTTTGACTATAGTCAAGGGAGATCAAACCAGTGAAGAGAAAATATAGCAAACGGTAGCCAATACATCTCAAAAAAGGGAACATATTGGACATTGATAATGACAATTTGCAACACACCAAGCTTTTGTAAGGTTTAACAACATCAAAACTACTTAATATTATTAAAAACAGAAAGATATTGTCTAGATGACAATGCAAGGTGCACAAAGAGTACGTTACTTGGTAGAGCCCAGAACGTTGCTTCAGAGAAAAAGAATGAATATACCAAACCGATCTTTAGAAATGACATGAAGAGGACAGGAAGAAATATTGATGAATAGATGCTTTTTATAACCTCCATAACCAGTACAGATGAATATGTTAACATAAACTACATCTTAAAGTCACTCTTCACTAATAGCAGTACCACAAAAGCATCTTTTTCCCAAAACATGTGCCATCTATTGAGGCTTTGGCTCATGCTTCTTTAATTATTGTTTGATATTAATATTCAATAATCAGTAGGGTTTCATAGAACCTCATGCATGCCTATACAATATACATTATTAAGCATCAGTAATCAGGTGGCTAGAAATGTGTTATCTATCACATTTCCTGTTGTGACGATGTGAGGTAAAAATATGATCAAATGAATATTAGATTAGAATATACTATAAATCCCAAAGCTCACGACCCTCTCAGATACATTAAAAGTGGAGCACAGTGACACTTTAAGCACAACTCAGAAGCACATTTAGCTTTTTTTCTATCATTATATTTGTATTATGATGCTCATCAGTAGAAAAACACATAGTGGCATCTCAAATGAAGAATGATATCACTCAGGTGTGAGAAAAAGATCCTCTTTGGATTTGGGAAATGGTTTTAGATATGAACGGTGCACTTTGCTTTGGCATGTCACTGAGCTTTATTCTAGTCATTTATTTTACTCATTCTATACGAAGACAAAGGAGTTTGATGTTGGTGTCTGCAGCATCAAAAAAGAGCCGTTCCATGTGCAATGATGAGAATTGTTGTTAATCGACCAGATTTGCTGAGAAAATTGAATGTAAATGCTCCCTGTGTTTGTAATTTCCAGATGATTAAATTCTCTAGTTCAAGTCAAATAAATGCTTCTCTTAACTAAACCAAAGATTTTCTGGGTTTTTTGCATTTTAACATGTATCATTCATACAGTTATTGCACTCAAACAGACTATTATAAAGCAAAACTAAAAAGAAAATGTTACAATATATTTTATTAATCAAGATAATAAATATAAAGCTGATCAAAAGAGTGGCACAGAAGTTTGCTGTACCTATAAGCAGATTAATACAACAATATAGATATAATACAGTAAGAGTACAGAGCTAATTCTGAGGCACAACGACAGGTAGAACGCATGTACAGCCTAGACTAATTATTTTAGTCTCCAGCTGAAGGGTGTAGTGCGTAGCATTTTTTTCCTTCACTCTCTTCAAGACGTTGATCTGGTAGTAGATGGGTTTAGATTCCAGTCCCAAGTCTTCCTCACCATCTTTGGTTAAACAGCCTGTTTTTTCACATTTTGCCTCAGAGATTTCGGATGGGATTCGTGAATTGTCATAGGATTCTCTGAATTGAAAGATTTATAAAAAAAATTCTGTTATAAAAAAGTAAGATTAGCTAAACTACTCAAAACAACCCCAAATTGTTACAATTCATGTATTTGATACACAAGATCCTCTGCATATCACACATATGAGATTAAAGTGAACAACTGTAACGATTTATCAGATCAAAGACTCACTCATATGTCCATGGTGACAAAGATCTGCTTGGAGACAGGGGGGCATTCATTGAGAGGTTCAGAGATGGATCCAAGGTTACCCACTTTCCTTTCTTTTGACACTTCGGTTTTCTTTTTCTTTTAGACTTTTTCTCAGAAGAAGCACCATTTAGTAACAGGGCAAGCAGGTAAAGCAGCAGCACAGCTCTGAAAACCTGAGGAGATGGAGACCAAGAGTGGTTGAATGGTTTGCTTTCATATTGTTAATTTACCTAAACAAAATTTAGGTAAATGAATTTTTTTTAGGTCGCTTTAGACATTTTACGACAATGACATTTCTGTTGAGATAGCCTATACTGGGATGTTGAGTTCAATGTCAGTTAAAGTGAAACGTCTTCACTCAGAAAAATTAATGGGTGCAAATCCCAAAAGTTCAACAAAAGATTCAGAATCAACAAGAGCAAGCCTTTGCAAACTTTTGTCCTGCAAGTCAAATTTCAAATTCAAGTAGATTATTTCTTGCTTGCACTTGCCTAAAATAAAAAACAACAACATCATTAGAGTTTAATTAATTGGTGTGACAAACTCACCGATGAGAGCTGCATCTTCTGAATAAAAATGTAAGTTCCCTGATGGCTCTTCAGAGCTGGTGTCTGCGTTCCAGCAAGTGTCTGAGCCCTGCATCTAATCTTCTATTTATATAGGCTGGTGAGAAAGCCTCAAACTTCCTGATCTTGACGTAGATAAGAGACAAATCTAGAGTACTATAGATAGTCATCTTGAGATCATTGAACTCACTGACAATGAAGTGCATGTCTGTTTGCAATATCAATTCATAATTTTTTTCCCACATGTAATCTGAAAGTTGGGCTAGAAGGCTATTCATTAGATGTTCTTCTGTTTCACTATATGTTTAATTGGACACTTAATTCTGTGCCCTCCCACGCTCTCACGTTTCACCCACATACTGTACACATCAGCGGACTTCTGAATAACAAATTTGTACACCAGCAGTGCACTGAGATGCATTTTATATGGGTCAGCAGCCTTGACAGGATATGTTGATTGGGTTCTGAAAGATGGGTTTTTTGCTGATAATGTGTGACAAAGTGAACCATATACATGTGATCGAATCATTTCCATCATGCTCATTGTGTCCATGCACATAAAAAACCTAAGATGTTTCATCTAAGTGTGTCTTGCCTTATTTAGATCATAACGTTTCTCAACTGCTAATCTTTCTGACCAATGTTGGGAAACCATCACAAAATAATTGGGAGAACTTTTCCATTTTTGAAATCATCTGAATTCAAATTTAAATGATCCATGTCTTATATTTTGTTACACAACATAACCTCCGTATAAAACCCCATGAGGACTCTTCTTTCTATATGTGTTTAGAGCAGTTTCATCAGCAACACAGTCAAATTAACACATTAAACCCTTAGAGTATAAGGTTCAATTTGTTAACGTTAGCTAATGAATCAGGTATCATGAACAACATTTTTAATGTATTAATCTGGGTTAATGTTGATTTATAAATGCAGTCTTTGTAATATTTGATCTAATGTTTATATATACAACTTGGAATGTTAAAATCTTTTCAAAAGTTTGGGTCAGTACAATTTGTTTTTGCAAGTTTACAATACATTTATTCAGTAATGATTCATTACATTTGTTAAATGTAACAGTGAAGATTTTTATAATATGAATTATATATATATATAATATGAATTTACTATTACACAAATATTTAGAAGCTATTTTAAACACTGATAATAAACAGAAATGTTTCTTGAGCAGCAAATCAGCTTAGAATGATTTCTGAAGGATCATGTGACACTGAAGACTAGTGGCTGCTGAAAATTCAGCTTTACTATTACAGGAATAAATTGTATTTTAAAATATAAATTAACATAGATAAATATAAATAATTATTTATTTTCTGTTGATTTCAACAGGAAGTAATATTAATATTATTAATAATGCTGTAAGATTATTGTAAAATACTGCTATATTTATGTTAACACAGCTCTAAAGCGGTAACTCTAAAGCGTTAGTGCTCATCAAGAACACTCGTGAAAGGGTTACAGTTGGTGAATCAGTGTTAAATTTGCCCCAGATACACCAACTGACACTTGTAGCCCTACACAATGTTCTTATACTCCCCCACTAATTTCAATTTAGGTCACTGAAGTGCTGACTTGGTTCTTGAAACAGTACGTTCCAGCAGCCAACACTAGCACAACCACGAGCATATGATAACATCTCCTGAGTCATTCTGCCATATACTTACCCGCATGTCATTTCAAACCTGAAACCTGTCTCCTGTCTTTTTGTCCCTATACTGTATAATAGGAGTCAGTTTGTTATATATATATATATATATATATATATATATATATATATATATATATATATATA
>NW_015505652.1:1882462-1890970 GCF_001515645.1 Sinocyclocheilus grahami
GATGTAACTAAAAAATTTGCTTTTTAGCAACAAACACTCAAGATGGGTTTGGTGCGCATAGGGATAAAAAAGTACCCCATGTGTACAATGAAATATACTGCTGTATTTTTAATGTTGTGGGCCTATAGTTCTGCTGGAGGTCCTGGATATCTTATTGAGATACATGGCATCTTTGATTCTATCAACTACCAACAGATAAAAAATCAAAAAGTGACTGACTCTGTTAGAAATCTTATAATGGGCCATGGAGTAATTGCGAGTTATAAAGTCAGAACTCCGAGTTATAAAGTCAGAATTGCGTGATATAAACTCGCAATTGCGAGTTAATGAAAAACGTACTTGCAGTCTGTGAGTCAGAACAGCCGGCATTGTAGTCTACTCTCCCAGGATCAGGAAACAGTCCTCCATAAAATGTGCTGCACACATCTGAATATTTGGGTTGAACTGTTCTGGAACAGTGTTGTAAATACAACTTAACCACTGATTTCTAGTCATGTTCTCTTTTGGAAGGCCAAACAAAGTAGTTTCGCTTTCACAACGAAACACACGGTGGGCTAGAGTGAGCGGAGGCCAGCGGCCTAGAGTGAGGAACGGCCGGGCAAGAGTGAGTGGCGCCGGGCGGGCTTGAGAACGGCGCGGCCGGCGGGCTTGCGGCAACCACATGTGACGACCCCGGGCTGGACTCCGCTTAGTCCACGGTGAAAACCGATCTGGCGATCCATAGCGCGAAGTTGATGTATTCCCTCAGCGACCAGCAAGGATCAGCTCCAGGCATGACGAAGCGGATATCGTCCTCTTTTGGAAGGCCACACAAAGTAGTTTCGCTTTCACAACGAAACACACAGCGTCTCGACATGGCGGCAGCAACAATACTACAGCGAGAATAAAAGTTATGCCTTCTTTCTTTGCGTGAACATTTGGCCGGCGTTATGCAAATCTTCCCACATCGTGACGTAGACATGTGGGGGTGTGTTAGAACGAGCCGTTTTAGGTAGGCTGATTGACTCTTAACTTTTATAAAGAATATCTCTTTGGATTTGGATTTGAGACTTTAGTCTTAGCAACTTTACAGATCCTCTTTCCGCCCCAAGAGCTTGTAACACTCCAAAGAGAAAGGAAAAATTGAAATCGCATCATATGACCCCTCTAAATTTTGAGGGGGGGGGGGGTTTATATCTCGCAATTCTGACTTTATTTCTCTCACAATTGCGAGTTTATATCTCACAGTTATGACTTTTTAACTCGCAATTGTGAGTTTATATCACGCAATTATGAGAAAAAAAAGTTGCAATTACCCTTTTTATTTTTTATTCAGTGGCGTAAACGGGCTTCCATACAGTAGCCTCAGGCAGCACGCCAACATATATTTTTGTTTTCCACAATAGAAATATGGCTTTGGAACGACAAAGTAAATGATCACAGGATTGTAGGTATAGCCCACTTACTAGGGTTTCTACAGCTCCCACACAAACATAAAGGTTACAGCCACTAGTTTTAAAGAACCTGGGAAGCGGGACAGTAAAAAGATGCATCTTGAAGTAGCTCGAGCAGAAAAGTTTATAAATGAGGAGCTGTACTTTGCATTTAAATCATCATTTGCTCTACATCTACGAGACAATCCAGTCATATTAATACAGACAGACTCTACCCACACTAGACTGAAAGGGCAACGAGGGCAAACAGTAACTGTAATGACTGGGAATGTCTAATGCATGACTAGTTTGAGGTTATGTGGCTTTTTGGTGTTATGCAAAAGAGCAGAGATTTATGTAAAGCTAGATTTTGATCATAGTCTTTTTGTATATTACCTATAGTGTAGAAAAATACAATTAAGTCAATGAGAAAATCTTTTGGTCACTTTTTATTGACAGAGGCAGAATAGACAGGACACAGAAAAAATATTGAGAGGGGGGAGATTGAAACCTTTATCTCCTGCTTGAGCACCACAGCTCAATGTGTGTGGAGTACTAGGCCACAACTCTAACTGAACAACTGTATTCTGAAGTATATTACTGAGCATTATTCTGACACCAGTTGTTTTTTTTTGTTTGAGTTTTTTTACATTCTGTTGTTTAACATTTTTTAAACAATAAATCAGTATTTACAAGTTGTAAAACGAATAAAATAAAATAATTGCAGAAACTGGTCCAAGCTGTTCTTAAGAAAAATATAAAACCATAAGAAAAGGCAAATTTTTGAAGAATATTAACCAAGTCTAAGAATGCTAATAAACAAACGAATGTTATAGAGAGAAAAACAAACAACTAAAAATGTCTTGGCAAGAATCAAACGGAATTGTTGTTTTTTAATTCATGCATTTGTATGCATGTAACAAGCATGTGAAAAAAAATTACAGTAAGAAAAATCTAATGAAAATGTCTTGAGTGAATGAAAATGTTAAGAAATACATGCATGTGTTTGCATGTACAAAAGTATGGAAATAAACATTGCACACATATTGCAAATCTTCTGAAATAGATCTACACTTTTTCATTTCTCTTATTCTCCAAAAAACACATTTATATAAGGAAGATGATGTCGTCGGCAACCATAACCTGGTTGTCGTCCTGCATGCGACTGAGGGCAGCACGGACCTCAGTTTCTTTAAAGGGTGATGGGCAGCTCTTGTTGATGCCTTCCATCAGAGTGATCATGCCAACTGACTGAGCATGAGAAGAGCGGAACACCTCCAGCAATGCGGTTTTGAACTCCTTCAACCTAAAGCAAAAACACACACGGTGCATCAGACATGCAGCATCCGAAACAATCAGCCATCCTGCAAGCGATGCAGTTTCTGTTTAGAACTGAATCAGAAACAGTACTTCAAACGAATGTGACGACCCTTTAAAAATGCTGTGTAGAGATACCGAAAATCTCAGCAGACGAACCCTGAATGCTTACCTGCCATCAGACAACTCTGTGTGACCGTTCTGACCAGGAGCGTCTATTAGCTCCTCATCCTGCCTCGCAGGAGCAGGGGACTGAACTGAGAACAAAAAAATTATCAACTGAATGTGCATTTTATGTGCATTATGACGAAAAGTGATCCTCTAATTCAATTAAAATACATTAATATTAGTTATTTATGTTTATTCAAATTACTTAAATTTTCTCGAGAAACAATGTTTTTTCAAAATGATTTAGAATTAATTTAGATGCATCAATCAACTGTATCAATATAGTTTCTATTATAATACATGTGTAAAAAAATCATAATTTTTCAATAATGATGTTGTATTTACTTTAAAAATCATTAAGAACAAATTTAACCCATTCAATATAACTTGTATATAGAATGTTTGTTGTTGGTTTAGCTTACTTTGTGGTACATCAGTCTCAGTATTAAAGTCATAAGGGTCATATGGCTCGCTGCCCTGAGATGCTCTGCGCTCAGAATGGCGCCTCCTACAGGACAAAGAGGAGAAAACTCACTAAGAAAATTCCGCTTTTCCATCACAGGAAAAAATTGCATTTAAAGATATTTAAAAACAGAATTTATATTTAAAATTGTAATAAGATCTCAGAATATTACTGTTTTTACTGTGTTTCTAGTCATGTGACTTGTTTCAAGAGCATTAAAAAAAAATCAGCAGTCTCCAAACTTAACAGTAGTGTCTTGGAAAATTCATAAACAATGATTATGGAATAACACTAGACCTTTTTCTCTGTGTTTGAGGTGTGTCTTGTACTTCATCTTCCTCCTCCTCCTCTGATGCTGCATCTTGCTCTCCGTTTCTAGAGCGTTTACGTTCCTTCTCCAAAACCTGATGAATGGGGAATAAGGGTCGGATATACTCATTTAATAGATATGAAATGAACTAAAGTGCAACATAAGTACAACAAATTAATAAGTAGAGATCTATAAATGCTATGTATATCTATATGGTATCTATATCTTAAAAAAAAACACACAATCTCAAGCATAGATGTAATAACATATTACTGAACTAGTAAACAAGTGTGACAAATGAGCTACAATATAAACAAACATATCAAAGAATAGAACGTGAACTTTAAGGAAAAGATTAGTAATGACTAGTTTCTATTTGCATCAAATTCAGTCAAACCAAAAATCATTCAGACACCAGATATAATTTTTTATATCTTTTTACTAGTGGGTGCAGGACACTGTAGTTCATTTATGTAAGCAAGGATAGCAAAATAAAGTAAACTGTGACATATTATACCCAAAAATTCTTCATACAATGGACTACCAGTAAAATTTATGAAAATTTGGGACCAAAAATTATTCAGACACTTTGACCTGACCAAGTGTTTTTCTTAAATTGCTAATGATTGCCTGAACTCAACTGGATATTTATTAAGAATAGCATTATGAAATGATGCAAGCCATTTTACTCTCAGATTTTACGAACACCAAATTAAGCACTTACTCGGCCATATACGGGGTTGGCAGCTGCCAGGACGCTGCAGCGGGCGTTCAGTCGAGCGTGGATGCCAGCCTTGGCGATGGTGACGCGGCCCTGTTCCATGACCTCATGGATAGCAGTGCGATCCATATCTGACATTTTGTCAAACTCATCAATGCAGACCACACCGCGATCCCCTAAAACCATGGCACCAGCCTCGAGACGTCGCTCGCCTGAGAGACAGACACAACTTAATATTAAGAGAATAACCAAAATACGCAAAGCTGTTATTAATGAACCTCTGGTTTCTTGTGTTGACGGAGCGTGTGAAACGCAGTACCTGTCTCTTGGTCAGTGGTGACGGCTGCGGTCAGACCTACACCCGATGAGCCTCGGCCTGTGGTGGGAATGGCACGAGGAGCAGTGTGCAGAACGTACCGGAGCAGCTGAGACTTGGCCACTGAAGGGTCACCTGAGAAATAGAGAGATTTATGCTGAATTTAAACACGTGTTCATTTACTAAGCATTTTATGTAAATTGATTATGTTTGAAACTACCAATTAGAGTATAATACTCTCGATAATACTTTATCAGACTAATATATTTTTGTTAAAATCCATACCACAGACCACAGTTACAAACCAACTGATATTTACACTAGTCTTTATCAGTTATCGTTTTAAAAACCCAGTAAATGGATAAACAGTGCCATCTGCTGGGTCTGTAAAGAACAGCACCCAAAAACGTCATTAAAGCACTGAAAAGTTATTTTATCTTATGTCATTTTACTGCCCTATTTAAAATGTTCAAATAATAATAAATCACTCTCTACGGAAAAGCTCCCAAAAAAATTACAATAAAATAAAAAATTAAAATCAAGAGGGCTGCTAAAAAATAAATGTAAATTCTGTTATAATTCTATTTTAAAATGTTTTAATTATTATTATTATTAAAAATAATAATTAAACTATTTTTTTAAAAATTCTAGTAATAATTTATTATTTTTCTAGTATTGCTAACTAAATAGTAATAATAATAATTTTACATTATTATATCACTATTACCACTTGTATGAAAAGAGCTTTTATATTTTAGGAAGGGGTACTTGCAAGGTGATTATCAAATTTGGGGCATCAAACGGTTTAGATCCTCAAAGTCATTACAACCTAAAGCTTACTTATAAAGTTTATATGACATCAAAATTAATAAAGTAATTTAGATAGAGATCTACATAAAATAGCAACAAAACAAAAACTCAAACCGAGTTCTAAAACTGATGTCCAGCACAGAATTTGTAAATATGAACTATTCATTTTATCCTAAATGTTTCTCATTATATTATAACATTGCCTGTGCAAATCTAAGCAAGTAAATACCTATGAGAAGCACATTGATGTCTCCTCTAATGCGTGAGCCGTTCTCCAAAACCTTCTCCACCCCTCCCAGAAGCATACACAGGATCGCCTTCTTTATATACTCATGACCATGAATGCTGGGGGCCAGGGAGCGAGCCAACTGATCAAACGAATTCTACAGGAGTAGAAAGACAAATAAAGCGTTCATATTACGAGAACATAACTTTACAAAACACTTGTCCAAATTAGTGATGCAATAGGCATGTGCACAAAGGTTACATGTCCAAATCCTGGACACATTCCATCCTCTTACCTTAGAGCGAGTTCTGCAGAAGCTCTTGATCTTGGCCACATCATCTGCAGAGAAGTAGTGAGAGACTTCTTTGCTCATCTGTTTGACATGGCAGGCGATCATGATGGTCCTGAACAAACACACATGGAGAACAAACCTTATCAAAGCTGTAACAAATAATATCATAAATATTTATACATTTTAAATAACAATTCTACAATAAAACTGATTTTACACTTATGATATTCCAAAACAGCTTTACCTGAAGGTGCCCGAGGTGAATCCGCCCTTCTTGCCAGGCAGGCAGCGGTAGGTGCCGATCACCTGCGTACGGTCCCCTGGCTTTACAACATCCACCAAGTCATTGTCCAGGATGATGTCCACAGAGCGGGGCAGCTGACCGGCAGGGGCTTTCTCCGGCATCTCCTGCACTGTGATGGTCTGGTGGTCCTTATAGATGGACAGACCGAACTCAGTCTCCAGTGGATTGTTCTCCTCATCCTGAATGGATCAAATATAGAGTGAGAACATTAAAGAAAGCATTTATGAACCATCTAGACCAGGGATTATCAAACAGGGGTCCAAAGGGTGCTACAGTAAAGTTTAGAGTAAAAAACTGCTGTCTGCACAAATTCACACTCACTATTTCTCTCACAGACTCTAAATACGTATCTATAAACACACAGGCGACTATGTATTTTAGAAAGGGGTTCCTTGCAAGGTCATCATCAAATTTGGGGCATCAAAATGTTAGAAAACTTCTTGTCCTCAATACCTATGTGCTATTCCACTAATCTAATGGCGCTTTTCCACTGCATGGTACGCCACGGTACGGCTTGGTACCGTACCGTTATCAAAACGTGACGTGTAAACACTGCTGATCACTGATTGGCCGGAGAGAATCGTCACTGAACTTGTGACACAACAGAACCGTTAGATTTAAATCAGCACAGCCAGCGAAGGATCGAACGCAACTGTTTTGAACGAGCGCACCTTTTTTAACAACCAAAAAGTCTGTTGAGGAAGTACAATCGTTCCTCTCGTTGATAGCACGGAATGAAAAAGTTTTTCAGGAGTCGCGGCAGTAGAGGCGGCACAACTATAACAACATGTGAATAATCCCGCCCACTCTAAAGCGGTACTAAACTGCAGTGGAAACGCAAACCGAGCCGTGCCATCAGTGTTGCCAGATGTACGATAATTATCGTATTTGTACGATAATTTTGATCTTTGTATGATGTACGATCAATAATGAATAAAACCCATAATGTACGATAATTTCGAAATTTCAGAACGTGTTTTTTCCGAAGTCAACCTCATCAAAACAAAGCCATGAAATCGGCTCATTACAGACACTCTAAATGGGTTGGTGCACACCTCAGGACCCTTAACATCTGACAGCATTCAGGATTCTGATGACAGCGACTCAGAGGTGGAGTTTGGACCTTCCCACAAGGCACGCCTATGGCCCTATAATTTCCGCGATGGGGAAAACACAGATGGAATTGCGGAATCCAGTCAACGGAATTTACTGTATAATGCGGAATGTCACGAAATTTGTCAAAGTTTTAATCAAATTAATCAAAGGAAGGTCATTACACTTAAATCGTGATATGGACTAGTATCTGTAAATATTAAGCCGCAAAAAGGCTATTTAAATATAAATCCTGCATGTTCTGTGTCTGTCTGAATCATAGTCTATGGTCTGAATGAATGTCATGCAATTTTGTTTACTACACACATACTGAAGCCGCGTGTGACGCTCGCGGTGATTTCAGCATCTGCCTTCTCACTAAATAGGACATAAATACATGAACAACATCCCCAGAACTGCTCTGAGAGTCAAAAATATATAGTTTCTGCCAGAAATGTATTACTATTTTTCAGTAGAATGTACGTACAACTACTACTACTAAAATTATTAAGGAATAATCACAATATTTCTTCCATGTTTTAATTTTAATTGTAAATCCCCTTTGTTTGCCAAAAAAATAAAATTTGTTTAATTTTCATTAATTAAAAGATAAATTAAATTAATGTGTTCATTCGATGCCTTCATTCGATAACCAGAAAAATTCAAATACACAAAGCAGAATTTCTAAAGAAAAAAAACATTTCGTAAGGCTATAAATAAAAGTAGTTTTTATGCATTCAAATAATTAGACATATTAAAACACAGAATTTGGTAACAATAAACAAGGTGAAAAAAATAGAACATTTCATAAAACCCTAAACATGTCATTTTTGTTAAACTTTTTAGTCCAGAAACATTTTAATGGAAAAAAAACAGAATCCAAAAAAATTTAAATTTGGAATTAAAAAAAAAAAGGAATTTGGGAAAAAATATACGTTTTATTTTTTCCCAAATTCCTTTTTTTTTATTCCAAATTTAAATTTTTTTGGATTCTGTTTTTTTTCTCCATTTAAATTTTTCTGGACTCCTTTCACAGGGCCCTAGTATAGTTATTTATTTATTGTGGTAATTTGAAGG
>NW_015505652.1:1891126-1967611 GCF_001515645.1 Sinocyclocheilus grahami
GCAGAATTTCTAAAGAAAAAAAACATTTCGTAAGGCTATAAATAAAAGTAGTTTTTATGCATTCAAATAATTAGACATATTAAAACACAGAATTTGGGAACAATAAACAAGGTGAAAAAAATAGAACATTTCATAAAACCCTAAACATGTCATTTTTGTTAAACTTTTTAGTCCAGAAACATTTTAATGGAAAAAAAACAGAATCCAAAAAATTTTAAATTTGGAATTAAAAAAAAAAAAGGAATTTGGGAAAAAATATACGTTTTATTTTTTCCCAAATTCCTTTTTTTTTTTAATTCCAAATTTAAATTTTTTTGGATTCTGTTTTTTTTCTCCATTTAAAATTTTCTGGACTCCTTTCACAGGGCCCTAGTATAGTTATTTATTTATTGTGGTAATTTGAAGGGTGTGTCAAAAAGTAGTTGTTTTAGTCTAGCAGATAAATAACTATATTCTATTCGTTTTTACTCGTGTAGGATAATTTTCTTCCAAATACAGTAATTTTGAGCTTCTGGTACGATACTTGGACATTTCCAATCTGGCAACACTGCGTGCCATACTGAGCCGTGCCGAGCCGAGTCGTACCATAAGTGCTCAGGTGGAATATAGTACCTTGGTGGGGTAAATGGCACTTGAAGGAAAGGCATCCAGAGAGGTCATATCAGTGTATTTGCGCTCCATGGTCTTCTTAGTGGCTGGACAGTAGTGCACACTGCGTACTACTTTGGGACGCACCAAAGAGCCTGTGAATAGAAAGAGAAAATTTGATCAATGCACCATCCATGCAACATATGAACTCTTTAAGTACATAAATAAGGTGGGACCTACATTTGGTCACGATGCCCTCCAAACACACCATGCTACCCAACAGGCGAGAGGTGAGGGTTCGAGGGGAGACGTGTTTGCTGCCGAAGCTGCCCTCCAGACCGATGAAGAACTCTTCGTGTTGCTTGGCATAAGTGGCATCTATTGAAGCCACCAGATCTTTGAGAGCACGCTGGAACGCCAGGAGCTCTTCAAAAGCATTATTCAGCAGCCTGAGGACCAGATGCTCACAACTGATGGATGTGTACACTGTACTGTAAAGTGTACGTGTAAAATAAGGCTAAACATACTTGGCTGCACGCTGTTCGTTGCGGCGGCGGAGGTCGTTGAGGTTCACAATGAGCCTGGATTTGTTTTCACTGATCATCTGTCGTACTTTGCTCTGATAAATGCCCTGGTCTTGCTGGGAAAAG
Source organism: Sinocyclocheilus grahami (assembly GCF_001515645.1). Taxonomy (NCBI): domain Eukaryota; kingdom Metazoa; phylum Chordata; class Actinopteri; order Cypriniformes; family Cyprinidae; genus Sinocyclocheilus; species Sinocyclocheilus grahami. The sequence goes on from NW_015505652.1 coordinate 1,892,365, forward strand.
GTAAAAACGCAAATAAAGTTGTCAACAAACAAAAACCTTTTTAAATCATTTATATTATGCCTCGTACCTTTGTTTAGGGCCTTTGTTCCTATAACTCACACGAACTTCAGTCATTTAACAGTTAATAAACATATAATAAATGCGTTATACTTACATCATCGTCAAGAAAATCCAGATAATCCCTCTGCGCCTCCCTCATTTCCTGATCGTCCACAAATTCAACAGCCATTTTTTTTCTGTATAGCTTTTAAAAGCGTTGAGAAACGGTCAGTGCAGAACACCTCGTGTCGCACTCTGCACTGGTGTGTGTCTTTTCGCGCCACCAGGCTTCTCTCGCTGTGGAATCCGAGTGCTGATTGGACGACACACCGGTGACTTATCAACATATTCCGTCTCCTGGGATGCGGCGTCCAATCAAATCCACAGAACGAAGATTCGCCAGGCCCGCTTGAGTGTTTCGCGCGAAAAGAGTGGTGGTGCTGCGCATGCGCTCACAACAAATACAGCGTTTGCGGAGGTGCTGTTGTAGCGTGTAATAATGGTCGTTGCCGACAACAAATATGTCGATGCACTTTAAAGTTAATGCCCCCACTCAGACAGTATGTTTCGGTGGAGGCATTAGTTCTGTTTAAGGCTATTTTGCATTTTTTAAATGCAGGCCTAAAAGTTTTATAGTTGCAAGTATAATAATAAATAGTTTTCTTACTTTCAAAGCATGTGTTAGACAGAACAACAGCTTCAAACACCATTCACATACACTGTATAGAAAAGATGCAATGAAATGAACGGTGACTTGTGATTCTACCTAACGTTTTCTCTCCTTTAAATCTACAGTCTGGGTGCCTCCAAATGTATATATATATATGTGTGTATATATATTCTGATAGCTTATAATAACTGATACGAATGCTTGTAATTGTGTACATTTCCAGAACACGTGCAATATTTCTTCAATTTGAGAAAATCTAATGCAAGTAGAGACTTCAAGATGAACATATTTTCTATTATCAGTGTTTAATGTTATCTAGCTGCGAATATGCGTACCGTAATGTGTTGTCTATTTTTTATTTTTGAATTTTATTGCTTTTCATTTCAATCAAGCATTCTGTTGGACAATTAATTTTTGAGAAGACGATTGTTCAGATATCAAAATACTATTGAATTTTATAATGGACATTACAATGTAGTTTTTTTGAAGTTGTATCCTTTTTTCTTATCTTTGATAATTTTGCTTATTCGAACAGTGAACTGAGTGATGTCTGCGCGTGAACCGAACTGAGTCATTTGAGTTATTTGTAACCCCGCCCAGATTCACGGAGCCGGTGGCACAACAACAGTTCCCTCTGTGGACACTTCGACAGGCACAGCGCAGTTGCCAAGGGTAAAATGCAAAAAGTCTGAGGTCTTTGGGTCGATATGAAACCCCTTATATCTTTTTAAAAAAGAACTGAGAAGAACGAAGATTGACTTTGATCCGGTTCCGCACAGGTGAGGAGCTGCTACTATATTAGGAACGATAACTAGGCTATTTACTCCCTTTTATTTAAAAATTGGAAGTAAGGATTTTCTTCTTTTTTTCCCACGCATACAGATAGTTTCCGGCGTTTTGAAAGAATGTTTTCTGGTGTATGAAATGTCACATACGCTTGCGCTCTCTACCCGATCAGGCATGATTAAAAGTATAATTTTCTTCTCTTTGATTTTATGTGCTTATTATCTATAAATCTAAACAAGTTTTGCAAACTGGTTAAAATCCTTGTCTGCTTTAACTGCTATATATAGTGAAGTAAGGTGTGGTAGCAGTAGATAATACTAAGGGTGTCATACTAGGATAATCAAAGAATGAAGATAATGGCTGTGTCTCAAAACATAGTGAGCTCCCTATCTAGACAGCATTTTCAGTGTTTTAGAATATAGAATGTGAGTATACAATGATCAATTCAGCCAGGCCAGTTATTAACTTATCAACCGTAAGAGGTTTAGTTCAGCATGAATCGGCTCTTTGTCTTGCAGAGTTCTGAATCATGGCATGCTGATTTGTCAATATAATTTATCCTCGTGCTGTTTTCTGCTTCTCGTTGCAGCTCATTTTTTGACACTGATCCAGAGTTTCACCATGTCAAGCGGAGTTTTGGCCCGTCTGAGTACGCTGACTTTGAGTATACAGCAGCTGGGTCAATTGCCACACTTGTTGAACTGGTTGTCCCGTCTACCTTTACCTCAAGCCACCGTACTCGCCTCTGATGTGCCGAGCCTCTTTCGTGAGCCCTATATCTTGTCGGGCTATCGTCCGGTGCATCAGGAATGGCGGAGCTACTTTTGTAGCCTCTTTCAATGCCACAATGAGTCGCTCAATGTATGGACACACCTGCTGGCAATCCCTGCCGTTCTACTCCAGTTTTCTTTATTTGCAGGGACATGGGGGCTGACGCTAAACGTGGCGTCTTTGCCTCTGTTTTTGTATGTGTTGTCATCACTTACATACCTCAGTTTCAGCGTGGCCGCCCATCTGCTGCAGTCACAGTCTGAACTGGCCCATTACTCCCTTTTCTTCGTAGACTACGTTGGTGTAGCTATTTACCAGTATGGCTGCTCACTAGGCCACTATTTTTACTGTTCAGAGCCAGTATGGAGGCACAGCCTAGTGGGTGTTGTGTTTCTGCCTGGTGCCGCGGTCCTGGCCTGGTTGTCCTGCACCAGCTGCTGCTACGCCAAATTCCGTTACCACCGCCCGTACCCGCTCCGCCGGAAGATCTGCCAGATCATTCCCACCAGCCTGGCGTACATGCTCGACATTAGCCCCGTAGCACACCGCCTGGTCACCAGATCTTGGGACGAGCCGGTGTTGGTGATTCATGCCCTGCAAGTGGTGTTTTTCATGTTAGCGGCTCTGTTTTTCTCTTGTCCTGTTCCTGAGCGCTTCTTTCCAGGGAGATGTGACATTGTGGGCCATGGACATCAGATCTTCCATATCTTCCTGGCTATGTGTACTATGTGCCAGCTGGAAGCAATGTTTAGAGACTTTCTGGTGCATCGGCAGTCTGTTGTAGATGTGCATGGAGAACATTTCATTATGCTGGCTGGAGGATCGTTCTTCTTGTTGGTGCTGTGCAGTGTTCTGACTGCAGTTCTTATGAGAGGAGCTGTGCAAAGGCAACTGAAGAAAAAAGACTGAAAACTATTTTGAAAAGATTTTACTAAGCATATTTGCTTAGTTATATTCTGCAGAACCAAAAGGTATTTATTAATATAAGTTGTAAAATTAAAATAGTTTTATTTTAGTGCATTTCTTATGAGAATTGCGATGCGAATTGCAATGCTTTTCCTTCTTTCGTTTTTTTTATATTAAAAATCCTACAAATCAAATCAAACTCATACTAAATGGGTTTTTCCCACAAATGAATTCACTGCTGAGGATAATCTACCACTTAGCTGACATTCCTCTGAGATCCAGTATTGTATGGCTTTGCATAACTGGCCTGTTTACCTGAAACTGTTTGGAGTCTGGGAATGAGTTTTTCGAAGGCAAAAATATTCAAATTAAGGCGTAAAGCTGGATTTGGCCCAAATTAGAATGAGGGAGAGTTGGAGGGGTGAGGGATAAGGGAAACAAAGAGGCTACTTTTATTTTGCACCCAGCATTGTCAGGCAATGGTGTTGTGGTGGAGGAACGGATCAACTCAAGTTTGCTTCTTGTTTATCTTATAGAACTTTCATGCTGAATATACATACTCTGTTTAAAAAAAAAAACATCTGCAGGCCTGAACAAAAAAATTCATGCTTAAATACTTTGTTTGTCATGGTGTGCTGTTATATACTGCGGGGTCCAACAGTCTAGAACCACACTGAAAATCTTGTAGTCAAAATCTGATTTAAACCTAGAGAAAAATTAAGTTTTATAACTTAAAAAATGTAAAGCAACAAAACACTGTAACGTAAAATGTTACACTGATAAAATAAATAGTTTTTTTAAACGTATTAAATTTGAACACTGCAAAATATAATCTTTTTTGTTTTTCCCTTGAACTGTACTGTAATTCGTCTGAACAAATGTGACCCTGGAGCACAAAAACAGTCTTTAAGTCGCTGGGGTATATTTGTAGCAATAGCCAAAAATACATTGTATGGGTCAAAATGATTGATTTTTCTTTTATGACAAAAATCATTAGGATATTAAGTAAAGATCATGTTCCATGAAGATATTTTGTAAATTTCCTACTGTAAATATATTAAAACTTAATTTTTGATTAGTAATATGCATTGCTAAGAACATCATTTGGACAACTTTACAGGCAATTTTCTCAATATTTAGATTTTTTGACACCCTCAGATTCCAAATTTTCAAATAGTTGTATCTCGGCCAAATATTGCCTATCCTAACAAACCCTGAAAAATAGACCCTTATGACTGGTTTTGTGGTCCAGGGTCACAAATGAACTTTTGAAATGTATTTATTTTCCCCCCTTGATATATGATGTACTGTATTTATTTCATAACAAATCATTTCTACCTCAGTTTAACCCTGGTGTTTAAACTAAAATGTGCCTTAGATATTGCTTTGTACTTTAATAAAAGTTTACATTAAAATCCATGTAATAAATCTTTGGAGAGTTTTGATTTGAGTCAAGCAAGTTGAATGAGACTTAACATTTGTAAGTAAAAAAGTTACAATTCTATATCATATAGTTATTATTTTAGTGTATCATAACAGTAGTTTTTGTGCAAAGACATTACTGAAATACAGTTGATCATACATCCTTTTTCCATTAGGAGGCAGCAGTGTTCCATACATGAACTGAGACAAAATTTTTGTTTTAATTACTGTAGGTATAGATATCATTCAAAACAGAACTAACCCAATTTTATATAAAATCTAAATCAGAATAGAGAAATTATACTTTTATTATTAAAAATAAGCATCTAAGCTAATTGAATGAACAAGTATGCGAGCGAAGTTAATTGTTTTGAGGGATGTATGGACTAGGCACTGGAGTGACAGGAATCCAGAATGAGAAATTGTGACTTGGTCAAATCCCTGTTGGATCAGTGTGTTCCTGCTGCCAGTAAAGACAAGATGATGACAGGTGATCTAGGATCGTGTAACTGAGGTCAAAGGTAATTGGATATTCCCTTTTATTCTCTTTAGCAAACTGAGAAAAGGCGGCTGTTTATAGATATTAGTTTATGAAAAATCTCACACAGATGATGTATAATATCAGTGCATGAATATTCATTTGAAAGATCTGTATGCTTAAGGTAAATGTTACACTGCTTTTGGTATTACTCTTTGGTATTACTCATCCGCTACTGTTTCATCTTGCATTTTTTAAATTAGTAATAGAGTTAACATTGCAGTAACTCCTGTCTGTGTTAACATGAAAGAGAGGTGTGACTTGTACAAGTACTCACCCGTGTAGTCATCATGTTTGTGGGAACCATAATAACTGCTTACATTATATTCGCTTTCATACTTTTACTCATTGGCCCGTCAACAATCTCATTGAGAATAGCAGCTGTTACAGATTATTGATTTTACTTTCCTTCAGTTCTTACATTTCAGTCATTACAGAAACTGTATGAAGAGTGATGGCTCCTGTTGAGGAGGGTCTGGTCAGCTGGTTATCAGGTTGTTCTTCCTCCCTTCAGATTAGCATTGTGTCAGCCCTCTTCATCATCATTTATGTCACAGTCTACAGCCTTTGTACAAGCTGTTTCAGGTAAGTCTCTTATTTTCTCTTTTTCATTTGTTCTTTTTTATATATTTACGTACATATTTAGGAATTTGGTCAGTATCACATTTTGTGCTGATTCAAAACACACCCAGGAGAAGGGAGTGATCGTAACAGAATGCTGTGAGCAAATGGGTGGAATGTGCAATGACAGGTTCAGAAGCACAATGAAGTCACCAAGTGCATGTCACGCAGCATGAATAACATTAATGTTTGTGTTATTGTAAGAAAAGCAGAGACCTGTTTGTCAACTCCGGTACCTTTGTGTTTATGTAAACCACAAAGATGGACTGATAGCATCATGTTTGCATGCAGAGACCATGCAAAAAATATCAGGAAAATAAACAGGATCCAAAGTGGTTGCTACTGTGTATCTGTAACATGTGAAATAGTGACTTTTCTTTTTTCGTCTCCAGTATATCTGACAGTGTTTCACCCAGGTATTTGCACAGACGAGAGAAAACAAATATTCCATCTGCACCTCAACAAAATGTAAGAGACTTACATAAGGCAAAACTCATACTCAGAATAGAATATATTAATTAGTATTACTCTTGGTTGTTGCTTCAATGGCTTTTTGTTCACTATTAAAATATACTGTAAAAAATTGGCAGGTTGCTTCAAAATGTGTTTCACTTGACAGCATCTAAATTACTTTATTTTAAGTCAAAATATTATTTAAAGGAAAAATTCACCCCAAAAATTACAATTTGCTGAAAATTTGATAGATGAGTCTGTTTCTTCATCAGAACAGATTTGACTAATTTAGATTACATCACTTGTTCAACAATGGATCCTCTGCAGTGAATGGGTGCCATCAGAATGGCAGCTGATAAAAACCTCACAATAATCCACAAGTAACTCACACGACTCCAGTCCATCAATAAAGTGTTTTAACTTTAAACTATTGCTTCTGGCCAAAATAGCAGTCAATATTCCATAATAATGTTTGCATCAGTGACTGTGAACTGTTTTGGACTGTTTGCATATTGAAGAAATATGCATATGATCTGTGCATATTTCTCTCCTGATTCCGATGACTTTTTCTATGGAGAAAGCTATATGATGAATAGAGGACTTGTATTCTAGCCAGAAGCAATGGTTTGAAGTAAAAAATGTCTTATTGGTGTATATGATTTGTGTGTGTATAACAAACATGCAGCTTGTGGATTATTTTGATGTTTTTATCAGCTGTTTAAAAACTCTCATTCTGACGGCATCCATTCACTGGTGAACATATTGGTGAGCAAGAAATGTTTTTAATGTTCTAATGTTTCTAATGTTCTAAATGTTTTTAAAAATTCTTTAATATGACCAAATAAACCTGACCAGATTAGACTACAGCAACAAAAATAATTTTTAGAGTTAGATTGTGCAGAAATAGTTATTTATTTGACCATTAGCTTATACTGAATACTAAGCCAATGCTGAATCATATGACCGATGATGACAATTTGCTTTAAAAGGACAAACTCACTTTTTCCTGCTATGAGACCGTTTGCGGTCTATTGAACCATATCTATCCTATTATGGTCAATTAAAATCATTTAGTGGTAAATTGCAGTGAATCAGCAAGAGAGGATAAGTAATTTCCAGAATTATTGGATTAAAGGAAATTACACTGTAATGGAAAGCATATAGAGAAAGCTAATAATGATTTTTTTTATAAGTCCGGCATAAAAGTCATAGTATGCGATATGAAAAAAAAAAACTAAATGATAAATAAATATTCTTACAAACTAATGCCCTTATTGCAGAAACTACCTGAGTCCCAGAGTGTTGAATATATGCCAGATGCCAAGGATCTAACTGATCATATATACTCACTCGTGGAGGCTCAACTGAATGAGGAAAATCCTTATGAGTGCATTAGTGAGCCTCCATTACAGCCTCCATCTGACAAAGCTGAAGGGGAGAATGAGAGCCCTTCTCCAGCAATGACAAAGCCTGATGATAATCACTCCGTCTCAGCCCCCAACAAACCAGTAAACAAGCAGGCAGTGGAGCAGCCTGATGCTTTACCTCAACATCTGACCAACTCAGAACCGACTGCTGTATATGCTGCAGTGAACTGGAAAACCAAGAGTCAGAAGAACATAGCACCTCTGTTTGATACGGATACTGTGGTTGATATGAGTGATATTGCTAAGGAGGCTGTCCCTCCTATTCCAGACAAACATTTCTAGTATGACAGAAGGCCAACATTTTAATTTAAAATACATTATTCGTATTTATTCACATTTTGCAAGCCTTAAAACAAACTTGCAACAAAAATATGTTGTTAAAAATAAATCTTTTTTTATTTATTTACTTTTTATCATGTGAACTAATAAATTTGTCCATTCATTGCCATAACTTCATATAAAACTATAAAGGAATCCAACCATGTCTGGGTTATTGTAGGTCAGTGTGAGTCACATGACACAATGCCTCCAGCCAGTACCCAGACTGGATTCAGAGACTGAAACCCAACATGCTTGTGCTGTCCAGACCTAAAATCCCCTTTGGAGGATGAAGTCCGTCGGGCACGGCTGCCGACAGAAGAAAGCTTATAATCCCCAGACATCATTACATGATGAATGCTTTCTTTTAAATGTCTGTTTGTAAATACACAATGCTGAATATTTACGAAATAGACCAAATGATGTAGGTGAAAGGTGACACGTCAATGGACTGCTCTGGAAACTGCAGAATGCTGTCTAAACTGGGCAGTTACCTTAGAATGACTTAAAATAATCTGTCTGTCTGTCTATTCACACATAGGCTATATATTAATAAAAATGAAATCATTATTTTTGTGGAATACTTTTTATCATGTATATTACATTGGAAATAAAAACAATATTTTGAACTATAACTGTGAAACTATTATTTGACTCATAGTACATGATTTTTGTTTTGTTTCTGTTTTTGTAAGAGTTGATGCAACATACCAGTATTAGGGGAGAAGCAGTTAAAATAACCCTTTTTTAATAATCTTATTTTCTTTTAGGCCTACACCATAACACCACATCATTAAATTATTTTATATTAATAACTATTAATCAACAAGAATAACACTGTGTATAGCCTATAGATATTTTTTTTAATTTACCGTAAATATAACTATCAAAACCTAATTTTTGATTAGTAATATGCATTACTAAGAACTTCATTTGGACAACTTAAAAGGGAATTTTCTCAATATTTAGATTTTGTTTTTGCACCCTCAGATTCCAGATTTTCAAATAGTTGTATCTCAGCCAAATACAAACCATACTACATCAATGGAAAGTTATTTATTCAGCGTTCAAATGATGTATACATCTCAATTTAAAAAATAATTACCCTGGTGACTGGTTTTGTGGACTAGGGTCTCACGCACACACACACACACACACAAACACACGCAAACTGCGCGAGCGCGACGCACAGCCCCCCGCCCCCGACTGACGGCAGAGAAGCACTGGTGAGCAGCAGACAGCGACATCTCTCCCTACGAAAACATTCAAGGTAAAATCACTAAACATGCCGGGTTTTCAGTGACGGTATGGCAGATATTGAGTGTTTATTTTACTGCATGTCTACAGACTTTTCCCACTAAAATCATATAGCCGCTGTTTATGTGAACTGTTCTGATTTGAATCCTACCGCGGTCCTGTCGAGAAAATACGCTGTTTAAATGTTTTTGTTTAGTGTGGCAGTCTAATGCATGTGGCTTAATGGGTATTTATATCTGCATTTTCTAGAATAATGTGCACAAATGTGATTTATTGTATTGCAACTGTCTGTTGTTTTGCCTATTGGATTGTGTACATAAACGGGGGTTGAGCAGAAACTCGTGTACGCACACGTTGTTGGACGAAGGTGTGTCCTTCGGGGAACCGAGTCAGCCAATCAGAACGCAGCTTCCGCCTCCAGTGGGAAGGTTGTTTTTTGCTGGATGTAAACGCCCATTACGAGAGTCACAGCTAAAGTATGGATCTGGATTAAACAAATGGCATAGTTTAATTTAGCTGTTCCTAATATTCAAACTAGAATAGCATTTCCTGAAGAAAATGCAAAGTTGAAAATACCATACAGACTTCGAATTGGTGGTTTCTAACGAAAATGATTCATTGAGTCACTAATAAAAGACTCGCCTACCGTGTTTCCAATCAATAGTATAGAGCTATAGAACGAATCAGCGAATGAATCTTTTTAGTGAATGGATTCAAAACACTCGAGTCGCGATGGTGAATCCGAATTCCGATGCGGGGTTTGGATCTCTCGATGATTTCACTCCCTAAATCCGGAGTTACAGTATCTGAGAGGCTCACAGTCAGGGGGTGTGTTGCCCTAAAAAAAAGTAAAGGCACCGAGCAATATCCGACTGCGCTGCTTATCTATATGCAAAAATCTATCGCGTGTATTCGATAAAGGTATTTTTGATTGTTACATAACATTGTTGTCTTTCTCATGTTATGAGTAATTAATTTATCCTGAAAGTCTCGAATAAATGCTTTAGTTTTTAATAGAGGGTGTTGCTTGTACATTTTATTTATTTATTTTCGTGGCGCTGTCGCAGAGCTTGTGAGTTGTTATAAACCAGCTTGGCGTTTAGATTAAAACATGCACTGTAAATGCACGGTGTTTTAACATGCTTTTCCTGCTTTCTAGCTTTTTGTGCGGAGAGCCAAAGCCGACTGTTTAGCTGAGAGGGCACAGCATGGCAGCGGTGGGATCCAGAGCAGGACTAGACACGATATCGATGTGCACAGAAGGGCAGGACGGATTGGTATGTGTCATAATAAATGATGATATATAGCCCCTGTAACTTATACATAGATAAAGGCAAGTGTGTAATTGATTGTTTCCAATCCTGCAGGTCTACATGCAGGGTTGTGGCCAGGGAGAAGGGGTGGGTGTGCAGAAGAAGCTGAATGCAGGGACAGAGTGGTCAGCCGATGGAAACCTTCTATCCTTCCCACGGTCTTCCGGTGTGGACTTACCTTACAGGTTAACCTACAGATCCATTTCATCGGTCTAGTTTGTTGTCTTCTAAATATACCAGCCCTGTTTCACTTTAGAACAGTGATGGGCAAATTGGCCCTTCCAGGCCACTTTCCTGCAGAGATTTGATCCAACCCTGATATGACTCACCTGCCTGTAGCCTTCTAGTAGTCTTGAAGACAATGATTAGCTGGTTCAGGGGTGTTTGATTAGGGTTGGAGCTAACCTCTGAAGGAAAGTGGCCTGGAAGGGCTAAGTTTGCCCACCCCTGCTTTAGAATAACCCTGACTCTGATAGAGCAGAAGTACTCTACAGATATTGTGTGATAATGGTGAAACGTTATTGCGGGCAATCTTACTTCATAGATCTGTAATGTAGTCGTGTGAAGAGTTTTTACTCTCTGCCTTATTTCAGAAGTCCAGAGTCAGTGGAGATGGATGAGATCATGGCTGCAATGGTGCTCACCAGTCTGTCCTGCAGTCCAGTGGTTCAAAGCCCCCCGCAGAGGGACCTCCTACCAGGTGAACTGGTTTCTTTTGCAAACCACACCTTGCCAAACACGGAGCACTTTGCAGTGTATGCTTGACAAACCACTGCAGACAGTTTATTTTAAACAAAGTCTCATCAGATTCTCATCTAGTATATTTTTAGAATTTGGTAGACATTTTTATAATTTATTAATTTTACTTTTTAATTAAGTGCATCTTATATATTTTCCATGATGATCTAGTACAACACACAACCCAACAATTAATTGAGCAATTCTTTAGGTTTGTCAGTCTTTCCATTTTTCTATGTTTTATTATTTAGCTTTTTAATTATGCACTCAGTTAATTATATATTTATTTAGTATATTAAATGTTTCAGTTTTATTATACAGTATAAAACTCAACCCAACAATTATTTTAGGATTTATGTTTTTGTCACTCTTAATTTTTTTATTAATATCTCTTTTAAATTTTTATATTATAATTTTATTATACAGTGTAACATGCAGTCTAACAATTCATTTAGCTATTTGCTCTTTCGTTTTTTTGTCTTATGAATTTCACTTTATACACTTTATATTAAATTATAGAAATCTTTGATGATTATATAATATTTTATACATATATTATGCAGTCCAACATACAAACCAACATTACAACCCAGCAACCTGTTACACATTTAATTTTTGAAAAAATTGTCTTATTTATTTCTCTTTGATTATACACTTATTTAATTATATAAATATTTAATTATTATATTACAATTTTATTAAACAGTTCAACATGCAACCCAACATTACAACCCAACATGTAATTTACCAATTCTGTGGTTTTCTCACTCACTTTTGTAAAATTATATATTTAATTATAAAGTGATTATATGTTTCATTAAACAGTATTACACACACCCCACCAATTAATTCAGCAACTGTATGGTTAAGCGTGTTATTCACACTTCCCCTTTTTTTTGGCTGTGACTACAGGGGACATGGAGTGTTGTGGAGGTGAGCTATCTGACAGCGGCAGCAGTGGTTACTGGAGCTGGGACCACGGCAATGTCAGCCCAGCCCCTTCTCCATCGGTCACCGAGATGGACAGGAGCCTGGGCCAACTGACAGACGAAGGACTGCACATGGAGCTGGACCAAGCCGCATGTGAGGAGCCGGAGGCCAGGAGGTGCAAGGTGAGAATGAGAAAACTGTCAGACTGCAGAACCTGAGGGTGAATAGACAGAGTTTTAAGCTGATGTTTTAAAAATACATGTGAGTCACTCTTTGTTTTTCTTTCTCATTCTCAGAGCATGAGCAGGGGAGCATACAGGTGTCTGTGGCCTGGCTGCGGGAAAGTGCTGACATCACGGGTTGGAATGAAACGGCACATTCGCATTCTTCACCTGGGGTGAGTATGTCCTTACACACACCAAACTCTTGGAACAACTGAGACGGCACAGGAACATTATGAAGCATCTTTAAGCAATATAAGTGTTTATGATGTTGAAAAACCATGTATAGTTCTGCAAGTTTACATTATTTACTAGGCCTGAAAATAACCTTCAAATAATGCATTGTATTTTTTCCCTTTATTTTGTTTTCTCTTAAACAGTGGGGGCTCAGAGCAGTCACGTAGGGAGGAAGACTTCTACTACACAGAGGTCTCCTCTGAAGATGAGGAAACTGCACCTCCATCTCCTGCTCCATCCTTCTCCAGTGGGACCTGGACCTCCTGCAGCTCCACACAAAGCCAATCCACCCCAGGACCCCAAGATGCTCCAGTCCAGTCAAGCACACTCAGCCAATCAGCTCCAAGCAGCGTGTGGCAGATCCACACTGAACATCTCTATCAGGTACAGATCAGCTGAGATAACGGCTGAAATCGAGCGGTTTAATCTAAGTCTAATGAACAGATTTCATTTAATGGATGAACTATCCCTTTATTATTGATTATAGAAAAAAATCTAAATCTTGTTTTCTGCAGGCCTGCGCACCCATTCAGGTGACGGTCTCTCCAGGCTCTCCCACCTTTTGTAGCTGGACCCCATCTGGTGACGTCCAGCAGAAACCTCAGGTTGGTCTGCCTCTCCAGAAGCAGTTAACGTCATCGGTGGTGCATTTTAAAACACTTTATGCCATCTGTCCTTTTATTACTATGTTGATCTGTAGATTCCAGCATTTCGCAGCCGGTCAGTGAGTGTTGGAGAACAGTGGCTACAGAGGAACAGCGCCCCCACCAGATCACAGACCATGAGTGCATCTCCCTCCAGAGGGCACTGTTCATTCAGGTATTATTAATGATCATTCTCAGTTAAATGCTGCCCTCTGTGGCTAAGTAAAAGATCTCTAAGCAAAGATAATTCTGTTAGCGCAGTTAGCTTAGTATGTTTTGAAGTCGTAAATATTAATATGACTGATCATTCTGACTACAGTTATGTTACACCACAAAAGTTATATAAGATAACAACTGTACATTTAAATTTTTTTATTTATCCTTTTTATGTCCTCAGGAAGGGCCGAGGTGAGGCCAAAAAGTGCCGAAAAGTGTACGGCGTGGAGCGGCGGGACCAATGGTGCACTGCCTGCCGCTGGAAGAAAGCCTGTCAGCGGTTCCCAGACTAAACAAAAAAAGACTTTAGGAGACGAGAAAGAATCTCCATTTTCTTTCTTTCCTCCAACTCTTTTCCTGCACTGTAGAGGACACGTCTTTTCACTTTTCTACCTTTTTTGTTTTCCTTTGAGTTAAAAGGATTGCTTTTGTTATGTTTTCCCCCAAAGTGAAGGCTGGTACTAGCTGTTGAGACTGTGGAGTAGTAGGATCCCAACCCTTCAAAGGTGAATTCTGCCCTCTCACGAGACTAAAGTGTAATCCTGTATCTGATCGAGGTGTTTTTCTACCCTAGTCCTGCACTTCATCCATACCTGAGATATTTAAGTGGTTGTTGATTTTTGTATAAAGAAAGAATCTCCATTTTCTTTCTTTCCTCCAACTCTTTTCCTGCACTGTAGAGGACCCGTCTTTTCACTTTTCTACCTTTTTTGTTTTCCTTTGAGTTAAAAGGATTGCTTTTGTTATGTTTTCCCCCAAAGTGAAGGCTGGTACTAGCTGTTGAGACTGTGGAGTAGTAGGATCCCAACCCTTCAAAGGTGAATTCTGCCCTCTCACGAGACTAAAGTGTAATCCTGTATCTGATCGAGGTGTTTTTCTACCCTAGTCCTGCACTTCATCCATACCTGAGATATTTAAGTGGTTGTTGATTTTTGTATACTGTGGACATTGTATTGCTTTGAGCATTTTCATGATGTTTTTCTATTGCCGTTTTGTTAGTCTGAAAGGTGTAACAGTGAAATGTCATGTATTGTCTTTTTTTCCCCTACGCATTTACCCAGAATTTAGTCACAACTTTTGAGTTTCACAAAGTTTGACTAAGGTCGTATGCCATAGCGCTTCCTAATCAATCTACACTGCCAGATTAAAAAGCTACAGTGGTGTTGAGTGAAAGATGTGAATGATGCTGGCCACATTGATGGCCACAGTATGTTGTCTAATGGAGATAAAAAGTGCAGCTATAACCTTTTGATTGAATACCAAAGTGCTATTGCAAAGAGTTAAAGGGAGCTTGACTGAATATTGCCCGGAGAATAGATCGGGCTTGTTTCCTTTTGTACGTTTCTTGTCATCCTTCCAAAAAGTGTTAAGGTCTTGTTACAATACTGGAATCATCCCCTTGATAATATCTGAAAAGATTTGAAAGCGTAACATCATACTGAAAAAAAAAAATTATGTATGATTAAAAGACAAGATAAAATAAGCAAATTTCAAAAGCTTGTCATTTGTGCATGACAAATAACAAGAACAATGTAAAATTATTTTATTGGCCTTTTGTGTGCATTTCATGTACAAGTGGAGAGGATTAAAGGAAAAAAACTCACTTTCCAAAAATGCTTGCAGAATGTGTTTGAAATGAAAAATATTCACAAATCCAAGATGTCTACACACAAAATCGTACATTTATATGAAGAATACTGTAAAGTACACTGAAACCCTATCTGCTAGTTCTTTCTTTACATGTGGGGTGTCAGTTTTCAAAACTCATAATGTGAGGGAGAGTGTCAAGCGCTAAAGATGACCTCAGTCGTATATGTTCATGCATAAACAAATGCAGAACGCTGGAACGCATGCTAAACCGAAATGGCATTATCACCAGGTTTAACCAAACAATTAAAGGCGCCATTTTTGCACCAAACTGATTTATAAATAAAATGACTGAATTGTTTTCAAATTCAAACAGATTTTCTGAACACTCCCAATGGTTTATTGTTAGGACAAACTGGGTAATCCCGCTCCCAAACTCACACTACTGGCAGAAAGCCACCCCAACGTTTTCTGATTGGCTAACATGCACGGGCTGAGGTTTTGATTACAAAGCCTAAAGTTGTCTATTTTTTTTTCGTGGTATTGCACAAAAATTAGGAGCATAATTTCGAGTTTACACTCTAGGGGGCAGCATCGATCCAAAAAAAACCCCGTCAAAACAGCCCATAGAGATTTTCGTTCTTTCAATATTGTGCTACATATAATCACCTACTGATTTTGATAACTCGTTTGATTGCTCTAGTAAATTTTAAGACAGTTCTATACATCAAGGACGTGTGCAAAACAACCAATCTTAGCACAATACAGTGTGCAAGGTTAAAATATAAAGTGCTGTTCTCTCAAATAGAACAAACCCCATACTTTACTACAAGCCATTGCTCTCATTTGTAACTGATTCACGTGCTCAATTCAAGTTTCACTGCTTTGCCTTTTATTTATTTTTTCACAATGCTTCAAGGTTAATTCTAGGAGTTTTGATTCTGTAATGAACAATCAGTTCTCATCAGCAACATTTGTCCTAAAGACTTGATCGAGATGTTTTTGATGTCAGGAACGGCACTGTCAACGGAAATGTCAATGATAAAAACCAACGCTATACAAAATATTCCTCTTCTTTGATTAAACACAGATTTAGCTAGTTCTGGGCTCTGGTGCATGATAGATGTTCACAGTTACTGATGGCTGATGAGCAGTTGAGCTGAGGTAAGTGAAAAGACCAGGGCCTGTGCTCTAAGGCCAGCTAAGCTTCATTCTGTCTTCGGATTCTGGTGGAGAGGTTGCTGATGTGACCTGAACGCCCCGAGCGACCCGTCAAGCTCAGGTACTGCCTCAGTAGCTGACTCACACGCTTCTGGTTGTTCCACTTGCGGGCAGATTTCCTTATCCCTATGAAGCCACCGTAGCGTTTCTGCAAAGGCCTTCCAGAGCTCACCAACTTCCGGAAACCGTGACGACCTTTCATAAAGCCTCCAAATCGCTTGGATATGCTTACGGCTGCTTCACCGCTCTTCTCTTCTCCTACACCATCCTGGTCCTCTTCTGTCCTCGGGTCAAGGTTCGGGTCGTATGAAATTTCCAGTTTCTCCTCCTCCCCTGAAGGCTGCTGGTTGCGGAGCGCTTGCGCAGCATGTCGAAACCGCTCCAAAGCCTCAGTATACTCAACACCATTGTCATTTTCTATGCTCACTGTGGCCAGAGGCTCCGCTTCATCATCAGAGAGCTTTGATGTTTTCTCCTCCTGTAATGGTAGTGGAAGCTGGTTCAGACCTGCTGCCTGGTAACACAAATCCCAGATCAATGCAGGAGATGCCTGTGCTTCACATTCCAGGATACATATCTGCAAAACAGCAGAGATTTTTTTACATGACAAAATACTTTTAGAGTAGAAACTTTCCTTATGTAATATTGACAAATATTGGTTAAATTGTACTGAACATGCTCTTCTCTATTTAAAAAAATACAGTAAGAACTATTATAGAAATACTTGATATTTTCTATTTTTATATATTTTAAAATGTAATTTATTCCTGTGGTGGCAAAGCTGATTTTTTTTAGCAGTCTTCAGCGTCACATGATCCTTCAGAAGTTATAATATGCTGATTGGTGTTCAAGAAACATTTCTTATTATTATCAATGCTGAAAACAGTAGTGCTGAATTCTTTAATAAAGTTCAAATGACAGAAAAGCATTTATTTGTAAAAAAAAAAAAAAATTAATAAAATATCATTTTTTTTCTCATTTTGTCTCTCATAGTTGAGGTATACCTATGATGAAAATTACAGGCCTCTCTCATCTTTTTAAGTGGGAGAACTTGCACAATTGGTGGCTGACTAAATACTTTTTTCCCCCACTGTATATATATATATATATTTTGTAAAATTATATAAAATGTCTTTATTCATGTTTTGTATGTTTTATTTATATTTTTTATTTGCTTCCTGTATCATTTTAGTTCATTATAAAAATAATACATTTTCCTTTGTTAGAAATGTATCATGTTTTTATTAATGATTGAATTTGCCCTTTCTAATAAAAAAAGCTGAGTATAAAAAATTCCTAGTGGCACAATACTGCACGCAAACGGTCTAACCACTGCAATGGGGTGTGAAATAATATATGGCATTGGTGCAAGAAATGATATGATAATTGAGTGACTAGAATGGGATAAAAATCATAATTTTGTATGTGATCAGCTGTAGACAAATGCAGGTTCTTTCCACAAAATGTTCATGTGATGCCCTTTTTAAGGACGGGTAGTCTTTTTTTAATCTCCCATTTATAGGGAGAAAATCATCAATTGTATAGGGGCTTATAACAGTGGAGTGAAACTAGACGTTGAATGCGTGGAAAGTAATAGTCCACAGTGAAATGTTATGTTGATGGCAAATGAAAAACATTCAGATAGAAGATAGTTATGAAATACAGATGTGTTTCGGAACACATGCATGCATACTTTTAAAAATAAAGGTTCTTTATTGGCATAGATGGTTCCATTACATAAATGGAACCTTTCCATTGCACAAAAAGTTATTTATAGTGGAAAAAGGTTCTTTAGATTTTTAAAATGTTCTTCACAACAAGAAAGAAAAAAGGCTTACAATAAAATATTCTTCGGGGGAACTAAAAATGGTTCTTCTGTGAAACCCCCTTTTTTGGATGTGAGTGTGAATACATCTTCTAAGTCTTTGTATGAATCTGTTGATAAAATCCTAACGTCTGACATCGCTGTGGTGTCACAGAGCAAAAGCATGCCCACAGGGACCCATCTGGTCATGGCAGGAGCGCCTCCACCAAGTGTCAATCACTCCTACCCACAACATCAGCAGCTGAGGGCACCACAGCAGCCAATTATGGGCAGACATTACACCAATCACCCCAGTCACAGCTGTTTGGTCAGAACAGTCATTAACAACTTGATTACAGCCACTATCGTGACAGCGACCAACTTTTAACAAAGTTCATTTGTATCACAGTTTCTCATCCACTCCTGCTGTAAGATAAGACATCTCTGACTTATTAGAATTTCGTTTCAAAACCACAAACATTAATAGGGAGCTTGTACTTTTATGTTAGTTAGATGTGGTGCTTACCAATGTGTTAAACGCTTGGTGTTCAGGTAGGATGAGTCCACAGGTTAAACAGTCCCCTTGGCAGTCGCTGTGACCCGAGGAGCACAAGCATAAGAGCAGCAGGGTCCAAAATGGGGTCTTCATGACTTCTACACGGAACACACACCGGAACAAACAAATGAAGCAGGAACTTAGTCAGAGTAGCCAATGTGATATCTGATGAAGGAAAGAGAAGAGTAGAGGGGTGAGATGTTTCATTGGTAATTATTCTTCAATTTTCAGTTTATGACATTAACTTTTTCTGTATAGGGAAAATAAATGAATGATTCTCCAGATGCTCTAGTGACTGAGACCGTGTAGTTTCATCAAATAACAGAGCAAATTTTAAGTGGCTCCAAGATATAAAAAAAAATAAATAAATCTTAAAACTCAAATGGAATATGTTAAGCAATTTAGCTACATCAGGGATTCTAATTTGAATCAATTTTGCCCCTTGGCTTCATCTTGCTTAGTTCTTACACTCATTTTACAGCTCCAGTACCAGAGTTTTCAACCAGGGGAAAATACTTCAGGGACTGAACTTTTTCTGTATAGGGAAAATAAATGAATGATTCTCCAGATGCTCTAGTGGCTGAGACCGTGTAGTTTCATCAAATAACAGAGCAAATTTTAAGTGGCTCCAAGATATAAAAAAAAATAAATAAATCTTAAAACTCAAATGGAATATGTTAAGCAATTTAGCTACATCAGGGATTCTAATTTGATTCAATTTTGCCTCTTGGCTTCATCTTGCCTAGTTCTTAAACTCCTTTTACAGCTCAGTACCAGGTTTTTCAACCAAGGAGAATACTTTAAAGAGATAATTACAACATTTCTTACTATGTTTAAAAAAAATTATTTAATACTTTTATTCAGCAAGTATGCATTAAATTAATCAAAAGTGACAATAAAGACATTTTAAAATTTTTAAATAAGGATTTTTTGTACATTCTACTTGTCAAAGAATCCTAAAACTGTTCAACTGTTTTCAGTATTGATAATAATTAGAAATATATATGATATATGATATCATATGATATAATATATTAGCACCAAATCAGCATGATTTCAATGATTTCTGGAGTAATGGCTGCTGAAAATATAGCTTTGCCATCACAAGAATAAATAGCATTTTAAAATATAGCCTATTTAAATAAATAAAAAATATTTTTAAAATTATAATAATACTTAATATTACTGTTTTTAACTGTATTTTTTTTGTGATCAGAGACGTGAAAAATATTGAAAGTGAAAAAAAGTATTTTCATACATTTTCTAATTATTTGAATGAACATTTGCTAATGATCCATGATCTTATTGAGGAATATTCTTAATAAAAACATTAAATAATACCAAGCAAATATATTTTTCCCCACTCTTTCACTTTCTTTTTCTATTAAAAGGTTCTGATATTTATGAACATTCATGGAGCTTTACCATTACATAAAAATGTTCTTTATAGTGGAAAAGTGTTTTTTTATATTTTTAAAATGTTCTACACACTAAGAAAAAAAAAAAGGTTCTCCTTCTGTGAAAACTGCATTTTGGAACCTTTTATAAGAGTGTTCCTGAATCTATAAACGTTGAAAACACTTGGTCTAGTACATTTCACAAGGACGTTCACAGGTTTGTATGTGCGCATTTGCTACCGTTTGACTCACGGAAAGTCCCGATTTCTTCACAGTGTTTGCGATTTCCAAATCAAAATGAAACAGGCTTCAGAAAAAGTTGTTTTTGATTAATAATGCTCGCACTGAGCTGTAGAGGTGTATTATGAAATTTCTATGCATGGCATATAATCCACCATATAAGAATGCACTAAGCAGTATTCAGGATGGCTATTGTATGATAGAAATACTATGACACTGTATATAGTCCAAGTTCAGAAGCAGCTGAGATCATGTGGATGGAATAAAATACAATCAATTAAGTGTCACAACTATGCATAATTACAAGCAATAGAAAAAGTGAACACCAGATATGGCAGCTTTGACCTACTGGTTCTATCTGATGTATGTAATTATGCATGCAACACTTCTGCTCTAATATTTTAGGGTAAAAATCAATTTAACATGGCTCAGGTAATTAATCTGAGGAAAACTAGTCTCCCTAATGCAGTGCAACCACCCCAGAAGATATGACCTGGGCTAAAAATATACATCATTCAATTTGTAACGGACTAAAAATTCATTGGTTTTATCCAATGGCATATTGACTGTATATGTCCAAACATAGTTCCCATCAATTAACTGATGATCAGAAACTTAGATAACGTGCCTTTAACAAGCTAATCGCTGGCTTGGGAGTGCGAATTGCAAATTAAGCTCGAAATGCAATTTACAGTTGAGCGGTACATGCAGGAAAAAAAAAAAATCTCCCAGAGGCAAAAAGAAGTCTCAGTGGATGATGAGACTTCACATCCTCCGCAAAGGAAAGACAGGATTGTGCCAACAAGAATATGAGGAGAACACTAACAAAAAGAGTTATGAATCATACAGCTATACAAATAACTTGCTTTCATGCAGCATTTAAATAAAATGAATTTTCTTTTCGGTCAAATTGAGCTCATATCTCAGCCTTCAAACAGCTGAGTTCAGTTGGCTCCTTCTCAGTTTATAAGTTGCAATTTCAATTGGAACTGAACAGAATTGGCAACACTCCACATGAAGTTGAAATGAAATTTAAATTGTGAATGACAGAAAAAGGAATTTACAGAATTGCTATTCTGAGAAAATCAATACAGGTAATGCATTTTGGGGAATGAAGTGTTTTTCCACTCTTGTCCGCAAAGGTTCATTTACTAAATATGATGAAATATATACCAATTCCTATTGGTGACATTTAAAATTCTATCTGTACTGTATAGACTGTATAGTACAAAATTCTATCTGTACTGAACTACAGAGTAGTATGGGGCTAGCAATGCCAAGGTTGTTTTGATTCACAGAGAATGCATGAACTAATAAAACATATCACTTAAATACAATGTAAGTTGAATAAAAGCATCTGCCAGATGTGTAATGTAAATATCTATAAACTTTAACTTTATCTTTCAAAACCTTCAAAGGCTGTCTAAATTCTATTTCCTTTTATTCAAATTTGAATTGGAATTCAAATCGGTTTGAACTAAACCAGCATAAACCAGCTTGGACCTTGTCTTTCCAGCAGGGATGGTGGAGTCTTATACAATGAGCATATATGAGCATGC
Source organism: Sinocyclocheilus grahami (assembly GCF_001515645.1). Lineage (NCBI taxonomy): Eukaryota > Metazoa > Chordata > Actinopteri > Cypriniformes > Cyprinidae > Sinocyclocheilus > Sinocyclocheilus grahami. The sequence continues at coordinate 1,914,236 of NW_015505652.1, forward strand.
AAGCAATAAAAAAAACAAAAAAACTAAGTCCTTAAAAAAAAAAAAACCCACCTCAACCAAAGCATTGAGGAAAATTGAAATACTGTAACATTGTGTTCTAGCTGATAATTACTTTGAATGGGCATATATAATTGTAAGTGGTTCAGCATTAGGAAAAGCCTGCTGAAAAATAAACTCATTTGGGTAAGACCAGTAGCTAATATAGGTCTGAATAAGAGCACCCATTAAGTTACAATAGCTTGCTTTGATCTCCCTAATCATGTCATTTCAGAGGCTGTTAGATAACATGGATTAGATGCAAAAATAAACACAAATCCTGATTTGTAATTAATCTCTAAATGAACATAGTGATTATACAAAACATGTGTCATGCATTTGCGCCACTGAGGACATGAACCAATAAGCATCACAATTATTAATGTGATGCGTCCAATATTCAGTCTTTGATAACTCATTCCTAAATCATAAACAACCCAAATAACCCATCACCTGAGTCCCTGTCCCTTGCATTTGCATACTGTTCCATGCAGTAAGACTGGAATGAAAGATTATTAAAAAACAAACAGAAATGCGCCATGCCGCTACAAAGAAACTCATGAGATTCTGTGCCACATCATATTACAGCAGCGGCTGAATCACGGAATGAGCAGCTGAATGCATTGTGGTGAGCTACCACCTCAGAGTAAAATTGAAGTCAGTTCTACGCAAGATATGCAATTATTCGAGTGGGCTTATTCACCTCCGTGATGCAGAATGATTGGGGGCCTCTCTGGTCAATGTTGTTTCATTCCCTTCATCATTCCAGTGCAAAGTTGTATTGTTATATGAGGCGATGAAGAGCGCTGAGGCATGTCCATGTCCCTGTGGGAGACACCACTATGTTTTATGGGAGGCCCTTGGCAATAATTTCCAATGATGACTATTAATACTAGACACTTAATTGATTTCAGCAGAATAACCCAAAGATATGATTCAATATAAGAAAATATGTGAAATACAAAGCCTGTGGATGAGAGATCCAATGTTGAAAGAAGTTTCAATCAAAGCTGTATTTATTCACATATCGTACATTTATTTGATTAAATTAAGAAAAAAATGATATAGTTCTGAAAAGACTAGGAAATGTAGCACACAAAAACCAAGCTGGAACATATCTCAGGACACTAATTGGATGAGGAATGAGAAATTCTTTGGTTACTGGTAAGACATAGGTGCTGCTATAGTTAGCAGAGATATAAAATAAGAAGAAAATAGTTGGTTGAGTATTTTCTGTAATGCGAGAATGTGGGAGTGACAGCCTGGTCAGACAGTCAAGGGATGTTCTTGGGTTATCATGGAGGTTTCCTTAACTGTGTCTGACATTGGGTAACTTTAGGCAAGCATTAAAGAGCCACCTTGTGTCAGTGGTTTTATCACATTTTAAAAGTTGGAAAGAGTTAGATTATTATGGGGGATTTTAGTGTTTTTAACACAAAATTGCTATAAAAAAAGTTTAATCCTACCTTTAGAGTTGGATAATCCTTGATTCTAACAGGGTAACGTTATATAGCGGAGACCAGGGCTAGTTGTAAAAACAGCTTCAAAGCTTCTACGTTTTGTCACAATAAACCCAGTATGGGGTAAGTTGTCACAGTGGTACCTGCTTAGGCTTTTCGGTTTAATTTAAAAAGCGACAGAGTAAAAGGAAATGAAGCAAATGTCAAGTAATTGTTTAACTAACAAATTGTATAAATGTACAGCATTTAAAACATGTGACAACTTGCCCTAACACGATTTTTAAGTAAACTACTCTTGAGTACACCGTTCAAATCTACCTACCTTCATTATGTAGCTGTGTCTTGTAAAAGTATGCATGTTTTTTGTGCTCACTTGTTTGCCCAACAGCTATGGGAAACATCTTATTATACCGAATCTTAAGCTTGGAAATAAACCAAAATATATGTTTTTTAAACTCATAACTCTATAGTTACGGAGATGTAGTCGCAGTCGCGCTGTAATGATTAACCAAAACAAATTACACGCAAAACATGTCATAAACATAACACTATTAATGAACTTTTCTCTGTATTTTCAAAAACTAATTAATTACTCCCTTTAAAAGACATGTATCAACACCAGCCTTGTTGAAAAGCGATGACAGTATTATTACTGGTCACTTTTGAATCGGTGTTGTGACGTTCTCGTATCTTATTGGTGACCGCGGTCAACTGCAACGGTATTGACCAATAGAAACGCAGAACAGCACCAGACGCGCGAAGATCTAAAAAATACGGAAGTGTTATTACGGAAATGCTGTTTACGTTGTTATGTTGCTGTTCAAGTTGTTATAATTATATACGTGTGTTGAGATAGCACGTTGTTAACACGTTTTTATATTATTATATAAATTATACTTGGATCAAAAAAAACTTTGAGCAACGACACTTGCTGCAGTATCATGGGTAAGTTCATTAAGTTTGTTGACAGACAAAAAGCAACAGGAGTGTAAATGCTGAAGTAACGTTAATTTAATAATTTGATTGCGTCTATCTTTCTGCTATTGTAAAGGAAGATTAATATTTATATAAGACAAGTAATTTAATCCTGGATTGTTAATAAGAACTGTAAGAATTTTACAGCTGAGTTGTCCAGTTAAAGGGCTTTGTTTACATTTTAATATCTGTGTGTATTTGTGTGTGTGTGTGTGTGTGTGTATATATATATATATATATATATGTACGTATGTATATATGTATGTATGTATGTATGTATGTATATATGTATGTATATATAGTGTGTGTGTGTGTGTGTACTGGTTTATATATCCTGGTGGTAGGGCTGGACGATATGGCCAAAATTTATATCACGATATATTTCTTAATTTCGGTCGATACGATATAATTCCGATATGAAATGAAACTACTGTGAAACCTACTCCTATAAAACTATATAATATTTTCGCAAATAAATAAATGTTCACCTTTTATTGGTATTTAGCCTTCATACAAACAAGAAATGTGAAATCACTGTCATATATATAGAGAGATAGATATAGATAGATAGATATATATATTGGGTGTATACACCTATGTAGTTATTGTAACTAATTTTATTTTACTCTTGTAATATCAGAACAATGAAATAAAACACTCAACACTTGAGAACGCCAGCGAATCTCGCATTTGATGCAGTGAACAACAAAGGCTGCTAGGATGGATGATATCTACACTTTACAACAGGAATTGGGACGAGGCAGCTATGGAGTGGTCTTCAAGGGACGTGTAACAGAGACTGGCTGTTGGGGCGAGAGGGGTGACACGGTGGCCATTAAACGTCTACCATGTTGTAGCCCAGAGAGTATAGAGCTCTACCTGCAGGAACTGTGGGCTATGAGAATCACAGCACGAAACCACCCCAATGTCATCGCTCTATACAACTGCCTCTTACAGACTGGACCTAGAACACTGCAACCCCTGAAATCAGGGAGGCTTCCTTTGGATTTAGTGGAGAGTGCTCTCAAAGGGAGAGTGGTGGACAAAGACTCAAAAACCCAAGTGAGGAATCCCTCCAAGTCAAAGAGGAGGCTGATGTCCACAGAGGAGGTTCCCAGGCGCTGCTTTGCCCTTTGGTTGGTGATGGAGTACTGTGAAGGAGGGGATTTGAGCCAGTACATCCTATCCAGGCCGCCAGACGCTGAGTGCAACTATGCAGTGCTTCAACAACTCGGTAGTGCCATTGCGTTCCTGCACAGGCATGGAATAGTGCACCGTGATATAAAGCCAGATAATGTTCTTGTCTGTCTTACTAAAACGGGACCGGTCATGAAGGTACAAAAAGGATGCAATCTAAATAAATATTTTTATATCAAATTATTCTTTTACTGCAATGTTACAAGCATGTACATCTAAGAAACAATAATATTGGTTAAAATGCTAATGTCTTATGGAGTCAAACTAAGTGCAATTTTCATGGGACCGAATTCGATTTGCATTTGTACAAGCTTTCATGTTGCTTTTGAAATTGTCTATACTGTTTTTAGAGCCACATTGTCTTTTTTCTACCCCTTTCCCTTTTTATTTAATTTTTATTAGACCGGAGGCATGGAAAGTGTTCCACTTATAACTTGGCTGTGATAAATAACAAAGCATTACAAAAGTACTTTTGAACTTCTATTTGCATGATAGATAAAGCCTTTGGTATTGCCCTACAACATAAGACACAATTCATGGTTTGAAGTGCCCGGAGAACATTTTATGCGATGGATGATAAGAAAATGTGTTTGGATTATTGCTGGTCTGGATTATTCCACACACCCCCAGATAATTAATCATGTTTTTTCCCAAAAAATCTTTTTTGTATAATCACGAAATGTGCCCGAACATTTGAGCCTATTCTGTTAATCAATACAAATACTAGCAAAACAATCACCTTACAGATAAAGTATGAAATGAATTGTCTTAAAATCCATTCTTCTAAAGTTTCAAATAATGAGTTTTTACGTTTCATTGCATGTAGAGACAATCAATATAGTGTGCTTTGAAGCGACAGATGAATTGTGCTCTAAATGTGTACCAGTCAAATATTAGGCATAGCACAAAGTGGATAGTAAGTTGCCCTGGGCTTATTTAGAATTAGAGTTATCTGTAATTGTTAAAATAAATGCTTTTGTAGTTTCCAAATTTTCCAATGCAAGTATATTTGGGGCTTTACTGCAGTAAAAAAAAAACATAAGTTTTGTCAATAATATTTGACTAAATATGTATTTTTTAAATTTTTTTTGAAGAAAACATGAATAGCCCGAGTCCCTTGTTCAGTGAAACTGTCCTATGCAGTGAAGAAATGATTTGAATATATATGAATGGTTTTGTAGATATAATATGTTCATTTGAAATTTTATATTATTTTAATATTATTAAATATTTAATTAAATACATTTAATAGTTAAGTTAATATACATGTAAAAAAATAAATAATATTTCACTCCCCAGATCTAAAAGGTGGTTCTAGTTATTAAAACCATGTTAACTTCTTCCTTATGTCTTACAGGTGGCAGACTTTGGCCTCAGTAAGATGGTGGACAATGCTACAGATGGTGTCCAGAGTAGACTGGCTCTTTCCTCTACCTGCGGCTCAGACTTCTATATGGCTCCAGAAGTTTGGGCAGGTCGTAGTTATACAGCCCAGGCTGACATCTTCTCTCTGGGTGTGCTTTTCTGGGCTGTGCTGGAGAGAATCACTTTCCTAGAGGATGGCGCCAATCAAGAACAACTGGGTTAGTTGGGAGGGGGGTACTTTGGCTCATTTAGCAGTACCCATTTAATGTTTTTAATGTTTTTGTCTTTGTTATTTAATCAATCTAGATCCATGATGCATGTATTGTTATGATTCAAATGAAATGGAACTTATATGCGGTAAAATATGCGGTCTTATGATGGGTTGGAAGATTAATATAAAACCCACCATCTTCTGATTGTCACGGTCACAGCTATTTCACAAAAATAGGAATAAAATTAGGAACAGGAATAGAACATCTGACAATTTTCAGAGCCTCACTTCACTAGCATTCGCAGACAGGTGGCTATTTCGGTTTCTCCTCTTACTGGTTACCTCATCCAGACCAATTTAGACTGCTGTGAAAGCTTTGTTGTTGAGCATTTGACATAGTAGTCCATTATCTTAATGCATAATAGCTGAGATAAACTAAAGTGGTCTGAGGATGCAGGTTTTGGATGGAGTGCATAAGCTATTCAGGCAGTCCTTAGTAATTGCTCGAAGTGAAACCTTTGAAGTTTCATAGCTGGTGGCGCATGTTCAATATCTAGATTGAGGGGAAATAATTTTGTTTCCCGTAGTGTGTATCTGAAAAATGGCACAAGTATCAATCATTCAGATCGACTGTTTTCCACTGACAGGACTGTCATGGTTTCTGTGGCTTTTGTGGCCAGTCTTGTAGATGGTTTTGTCTTTACAGGATGCTTCAGATGGTTTTCTGGTTGGGGAAAGTGCTCTATCTTCCACAGGAAATTAAAGTCCCCCTTTGTGATGGATATAAATGATATTTGGCTCAATTTGTGTTCAATACTTCACAGGTCTAGAAAATGAAAAACGTCTGTAACAGTAAATCAGCGGACTTTTTTAACAGATCTCTGTGATCAAGACAAAGAGCAGTTAACTTCAGTGTTGAGTTGATGAAGGCCAATAATAATGCCAAAGTTGAATATTAATGCCTTTTGAGAGTGTTCAAGAGCTTCGAAACCTTACAGCCTCACCGGCAATAACACAAAGCGTCTGAGAATCCTTCTAAGTGGATCTCATCTGTGACATTTCCATCTCTAGAGACACTGCCCTTTTCCTCACGCTTCGCTGGTTTGCAAATGAAACGCTGCGATGGCTCATCTTGACCTCGGTGGCGAATTATGCACATTATCTAAACACAGCACTCGTTCATTCTCTGAGGTCATCATTTCGGCTACATCAGTATTAATCCTGCATTGGTAAGACTTTAGAGAAATAATGACAGTTATGAGCCAATGTAATTAGCGAAATCGGTTATGGGATTGTCTAGTTAAAACTTACTGAGATTTAGTGAAAGCTGCTGATTGGTGTGTATGACACATTGATGTTCACTGTTCATCGTTTTAACGGTGAGGTTATTAAGCCATTAAAGTCCTAACAAAAGGCCTGTGCCAGGAAATTACGAGATCAACCATTGTTAAATCATCACTTTATTGTGGGGTGGTGGCAAAACAACATCTTGCCATTTATTGGAGGCCATTTCTCTGATGACAAACCTCTTACAAGTGTGATCTGACTGAGCTTAGCTTTAAAGGGTGGTCGGTCATCATTCGCCTGACACCTTGACTCACAGACAGAGATAGCGATATAATCTGTTATTGCGATGTCAAATGAAGCAGTAAAAACCCATCAGCAGACATATCATGAGGTCTCCTGCGGAGGAGAGCTCTCGCCACGCCGCACGACATTTCTCAGAAATTGGTGGTGTGGTGACAGACACTAAAACGCAGCGGAGTAGTTCCAGTGAACTTTTCATTCTGTCAAAAATAGAAGCAATTGAATTTCAATCATTTTGGCGACAGTTTTTCATATCTGAGCTGGGCAGGAGAGTGCCGCGGATGATTTCTTATCCATTAATTCCTTTGAATGTTCAGTGATGGCTGTATTATGTCTATTCGACTCTATCCAAATCGTCTGCCTTTGTGCTAACATGCGATTTATGACAATGCACAATCGTGAAAATTACTGAAATCCTGGATAAATATCTTTTATTAACAATAATTAAAAAAAAAGACCAGATGAACTCTTTTCATGCACAGCCAAGAAAACATGAAAATGCAATGAATCCATCTTCAAAATTAACAACAGGAAAAATGGTGGATTAATCAAATGTGCCAAGCAGCAAGCATAAATGATTTTCCCCTCACAAATCCAAATGAAAAATATGCGCTTTTATAACGGGATAACTCAAAGCCTCTGCAGTTTTTTTCCTCCATTATGTCCAATGTTGTCAGTAGAAAACAAAAATATATGAGTGTTATCCCAGAGAAGTAAATGCACTGGCAAGTATACTAAGGCCAAGGGAGAATGGTGTACATTTCTAACAAGCACTGATACTTGCATCATGGTCTTTATAAGAGAACTACAGAATACACTCTTTGGCTGGCATGTAACAGAATAGTGCAGTCTGCTTTGTACTGACCACACACACGCTCTCTGTAGTCCTCATGCCCAGTCCAATTATAGGTGGGGTGTAAAGATCCCCTTAAAGTCAGTGTCCTGCATGTCAGACGATATTCTCCAGGGATTCCTCTCTGCTTCAGTAAAGGTTTTTCACCATATACGGCCCCTCCAGTTCATAACCCATTTTTCTGTAGTAATTCCTTGTTCCAACACCTGAACCAAAAAAATTAAAATAAAACATGACCAAAAATTCAAATTTACACACACAGTAGAAAATAATCTTTCTTTCAATAATGCAAGCTCTAATGGAGGCACCCTGGGGTATGTTATTTGGACCAAAAACATGCAAATTTGAGAAAATGACAATTCATCAAAAGTTCAACATTAAAAATAAGAAATGCTTTTTGAGCACCAGATCAGCATATTAGAATGATTTCTGAAGAATCATGTGACACTGAAGACTGGAGGAATAGCTGCTAAGAATAGCTTTGCCATCACAGGAACAATTTTAAAAAATATATTAAAATAGAAAACAGTTATTTTAAATGGTTATATCCATATATATCTTGATATTAATGAATTTGCTCTGATTGAAGGAAAAATAATATCACCCTTTTTAATAATTTGAGAGGAACCATCATTTCAGCCAAGGTTGCCATGCCGATTCAAAATACTTAAAGCAAGAAAACCCCACTGTATTTCCAATACATTCTACAGTTGTTGTTTTGCTTTCTTTGTCAGACATGCGAGTACAAAAGTTATCACGCACTCGCATTAAAGCATCAGAGCCAGAATAATATGAATACAGATTTTCATTTATTTTCCAATTGATGTTATCACCATCCTGCAGCTGATTTGGCAAGGTGCATGTCAAAATTTCGTATTCATTCTTTTCTAGCGAGGGCAAGAGAAGAACCAACAAAATGAATGCGCCATTCCGTTAATGCTGAGAATATTTTTGATACCTGAGATAACAGCCAATTTGCTCGAGCCGTGCTCATCCCTGGCTATCCTTTTGGCCTCCTCCATCAACATCATCCCAAAACCCTACAAATGCACACAAGGAGAAAAAGAAAATTAGAATGTGCAGTCAGTGAGACTATGTAAAATACATGAAAAAGCCTGAAAAAAGACAAAAGCCTTAAATAAAAATGAAATATTAAAATGTACACATTTATCCCCATGCAAGAGGAGTAGTTTTTCAATTTAACCATTATTAATGACAAATCATTAGGGGTGTAACGATACACGTATTCGTATTGAACCGTTCAGTACGAGGCTTTTCGATTTGTTGGAGTAATCCCATTACATTTGGGAAAAAAAGAGCTTAAAGTGTGTGAAATATAATGTACTCCAGGTTGTGACGGTGAGGTAGTTTTCCTTCTTTTCCTCGCTTTTATTCGCTTTTAAATAGTTTGTAAAAGCTTGTGCGCATTTTATTTTCACTTTCGAACTAGCGGCATTTCGGCGTCAATTGATTGAATTGACAACAACAAAATAGTATGACAAACTTACTTACATTAAACATAGAATGTTTAATTTATTAACAAAACAAATACAAATACACCATGCTATAGGCCTAATATAAAATAACAAATAACTTACACATAGTTTAAATATAAAACACTGAAAATCAGCAAACACGGTGGAACCAAATAAATAAGAAACGAATGTTAAATAAGTTTCCAAAATCATCTTAGATAAACGGCAATAGTCAAAAGGCCTTCCAAAGTCAAAAAATCAAGGAAATTTGTCTGCCATTTCTTTGTTTTTGCTGTATTGAAAACATACCGAACCGTGACACCCGTGTCATATCAAAGTCCTTTTAAAGGGATCATATGATGTAATTAAAATTTTTCCTTTCTCTTTGGAGTGTTACAAGCTCTTGGTGCATAAAGAAGATCTGTAAAGTTGCAAAGACTAAAGTCTCAAATCCAAAGAGATATTCTTTATACAAGTTAAGAGTCAACCACGCCTACCTAAAATGGCTCATTCTAACGCGCCCCTGCATGTCTACGTCACGATGTGGGAAGATTTGCATAACGCCGCCCAAATGTTCACGCAAAGAAAGAAGGCGTAACTTTTATTCTCGCTGTAGTATTGTTGTTGCCGCCACCACCATGTCGTGAAGGTGCGGTGTGTTTCGTTGTGAAAGCGAACTACTTTGTTTGGCCTTCCAAAAGAGGACGATATCTGCTTCGTCATGCCTAGAGCTGATCCGTGCTGGTCGTGTTCTGACTCACAGACTGTAAGAAAGTTTTTTTATATTTAAAGGATTTGCCACTGATGATTCAAACATGAGTTTAATTTTGAGCAGTGTAGAGTACCACATGTTGTTTGTCATTTCTCCGATCACAAATGCAGACATGGTTTTATGTTTACGCGGCGCGATGCAACGCGTAAAAAGTCAGTATAAGTCATTATAATCCGTAATTATGTCCCCACTGGATGCAACAAATGCCTTGTTTATAATGGGTTTTAATGTTTTTGTCTCTTCGCCCAGGCCAGACAGGGCATCACAATATGGTAAGGGGCATAACATTTCCGTCACACGCTTGAGGTATTTGGCCAATCACAACGCACTGGATAGCTGGCCAATCAGAGCACACCTTGCTTTTCAGACCGATGAGTTTGTAAAACTCGACACGTTTCAGAAAGGCGGGGCATAGAGGAGAAACAATAATGTACAGTATGTGGAAAATAATGTTTTTTTACCCTTAAACCGCATAAACATTTCATTACACCAAATAATGTTCTTATTAGCAACATCATATGACCCCTTTAAGACAAGTCATGTCACTCGGCGGCCATCTTTGAAATGCCTCTCAGGCATGCAAGTACAACTACTATCCCAACTCCTATCTCTTTGAATGGGGAAACATCAAATTCTCCAAAACTGTTCACTAAGCTTACGATAAAATTTCATATTTGAAATCACCAAACAAATCTGACAATAATGTTGTTACTTCTGCTCAAATAGCGATTGGCTCTTTCATTCAGAATGTGGGGCTTCCTGCGATTGAGCGGCCATATTGAGCGTTGCATTTTTCACCATTCAAAACTATACAAATGACATGTCTTGGGTACTCTATAGTCTTTGGTCATATAGAACCGAACCGTGAATTTTGTGAACCGTTACACCACTACAAATCATTCTTCATGTTCATCATTTTTCCAAGTGACAGTAAAGTTACTTTGCAGTGTTTTACTGGCAGAAATAAGGTGTCTTACCTGATGCTGAAACTTGCTGGGGTCTCGGCTGCTGACAGGGACCACGCTTCCGTAGACATGCAGCTCTCGAACAATGGAAACGCCACCCTTCAACTCGGGCCGGAAGGACTGTGGTGAGCAGCGACGAAGACGCAAGAGACCAATTAAAATGTCCTGCTCGGGGTCCTCATAAGACAGGAAGGTCTCCCAGCCTCCATTAGCCACATAGTCTCTGCGGATCAGCTCTACCTACAAGAAGCACAGAAATTATTTTCAGTCGCTAACTCTACACACTATAACAACAAGTTTCTGCTAATTAGTTACACAGAACATGAAATACCTGATATGGTTGAACTTTGTGATGAATCTCTTGTATGCCCACTTCTCTGGTTCGTACATCTCTACACTGTAGGGATCAACGGCAGTTTGTACTTAATGGCCTTGAATTCATACATCAAACAAACTAAATGATTGATAATTAAGGCTACCTCAGTGCCCATGTCTTTCATTCTGGCCAATGCCAGCTCTCTCAGATTGCCATGTTCCACCCCAGAGCTCACCAATGGCATTGGGATATCCCTGAAAGAGGCCAGAGATCATCAGCTTAGCTAAACTAAATGTTGGTCACATTAGAATGAACATAAGGCAACAGGTAATGCTTCTGTTTTGGGTAAATAATGAATTAGGGATGCATGATACATTGGTACCATATTGGTTATTCATATTAAGAGTTTTTTTTTTTAATTTACTAGTATCATTTGATATTGGATATTTAATTGTTAATGCACATTTTTTCTATTTTTACATTCAAATTGCCATAATTTAATGCTCAATTAAAGTTAATGTTTCAAAATACCAATAATCTATACTAATAAATGTAATCTTTAATAAATAATAAATGTAATATTTGACATATCTCATAATACATAAAACATTTTATACTGTACATTGTTTTGATGCATAAACTCACTTATTTTACTTAGTTTTTAGTATTTTATTTAAAATTCATTATTATACAAAATAGCATAGATTTGATAGAGATTTCATAGAGCTTTTCCTCCATGTTTGTGAGGTCAATTTGTGATGTTTAGATACTGCCTTACCTCTGTACACGATACACACGAGTCCATGGTGGGACCAGCGCTAGAATTCGTGCTACTAGATCCACTAAGGCACTGGGGGAGTAGCTCTTATAGCGGCCCGTTTTCCACAGCTCATACAATCCAGTGCCTCGAATCACCAGTGTAGGGTAAAGTTTGAGCCCATCTGGTCTGAATGCAGGATTCTCAAAAAACTCCTGGTGACAGAGACAATAGTTTTAGCAGAGCAGTGCAAACATGAGACTTACTTCTAGAACCAGTAATGAGTACATGAATTTGTTATTGCAACACTGATAAAAACATTAAAATCATTTTCAATTAAATTTTTTGGGGTAATTTCTTTTTCCGTTAAATATTTCATTGACATTATAAAACGAAAATATTTATGATATATTGGCATAATATCAGCCATAAGTCACCGTGCACTCTAATTTGCCATTGAAAAACCCATATCGGTTGACCACTCATAATAAAGACTTCACTTATGGTATTGTAAAAGTATAATAGCAAAAATTAACAAATATATCTTTTATGAATATATTTACCAGATATCTTTTTCCAAACTGTTGTTACTAAAGAAATCTTAAACTGAATCTTAAACTGACTTTGTACTTGGAAAGTAACACCATTCACGTTCAAGAATTGGTAAACTGCGAAATGAAGTCTCATGACCTCCATCACTAATCTTGCTTACGTCTTCTACTTAACGCACAATTGTGAGGGAATCTGTTTTACCCTTGTCACTTTGAAAAGCTCAGGGGTCACGGTCGGAGCACACTCAGAAACGTAACCATTACAATCAAAGAGACAATGTCAGTGGACATTTAATTGGTACTGTCCTGCTTCCTGACACACAAGTGAATCATCGAACTGGACACTGGTGCGTTTAAACTAAACTCTAAATAGCACAAACAAACAAAAATAATTGCCTTTAACAGACAAATTGAAATGACGGATTATTTGAGTCACGACTTGCTATGTGCTTTGAGCTTCTCCTTACTCTAAGAGTCAAATGAAGTCTTTGTGTGATATATTTACGCTGAGTGTTATTTTTTATGTAGGGAGGGGAGCCTGCAAACAGTCTGATAAGTAAGCAGTGAGAGTCGGACGAGTCAGTAATGGGATTCCATTATCACTGAGCCACGCTCCTTTCCACCGCACACTCGTCCTGAGATAGCGCCGACAGGTTCCCGTCTCGAAAAGTGGGGGGAGGCATGACGGAGAGCGAGCGAGCAAATACGGAAGAGGGAGGGAAAGAGGAGAGCATGAGCATGAGCATCACAGAAAGCAGGTTAGGTGAGATAAACTGGCCGAGTGCTGCTGGTTGTTGACACAGGTGAGGTTGTGTGGGCACACGGTGGCAGAGGAGAAGAGCTGATAGCGGTGGGGTCAGAGACCACCTTCCACAGCCATTAATCTCCCTCTCTCCTGCTCTGACACACTGCCTTCAAATAGCTCTCTATCACAGAGATATCACAACAGGTGTGTGAGAGATTAATTAATATACACTCAAACATACGCGTGAAACGGATTCCAATAAAGGACTGATGGAATTAATAGGCGGAATGATAAAGCAATGAGCCGATTCTCGTCAAAACCATGCTTTGAGTAGGTGCTTTTCACTGTAATTAAAAAAGCAACAGCATAGTCAGGAATATGAAGTGGAAAACAAAATGGCAGACACTTTGTTCTGACGAACACACTGAATATTATATTGCAAGTGAGTTTGCTAGGATGTGGTCATGCTGACTCATATCTACAGATAGAAAAGAAGAGGTGCCTTGCCTTGTGCTTAACTGCAGAGAGTACAAAATGCAAATAACACTAATTTAATAACATGGTTAAATATCATCTTTAGCAAATATCAACATGAAAGTACATTTTTATACTGCACATTATAATGGGATGCTTAAATTATTTGAGTTTTTATTGTTTTATTTTTAATTTATTTAGACAAAATTGTATACAACTTTAATATTTATCGGTTAATGACTATAACATGAAAATAACTGATTGTGTTAGGCAGAATTTAAATATTGGTAATTTATCACTTAACAGCCATACCATGATGATTAATAATTTTATCTGTGTTAGAATAATATTGGAAATTTATCGTTTAACCACCATAACATGATATTAATTAATCATTTTATCAGTAGCCAGAATTTTAATATTGGTAATTTAACGATTAATGTCCAACATAAAAATAACTAACCATCTTATTAGCATCAGGCAGAATTTTAATATTGTTAACTTTTCGGTTATTGGCCAAAACATGAAAATAATTAACCATTTTATTGGTAATGGCCAGAATTGTAACATCGACCATTTATCGGTTAACGACAATTAACATGATAATAATTAATTGTATTACCGGTATCAGCAAGAACTTTAATATTGGTGCATTCCTATCCTAAAGTCACATTAAAAATGTCATGTCAGGGCAAAGATTGTGCACAAATAATTGTTGAGCACAATCCTAAACCCTTTATTGGCAACTTTCCTGAACTTTGATAAAGTTTATTTCACTATTAAGAGCTCTTGTAAAAGAATCACACTGGTTGCATTTTATTTAATCAGAATTGCCTCCAAATGCTGGGTTTTTTTGGTACAAGAAACACTGGCTAACATTAAAGGGGCCAAAAAAGTCACAAAAGTGTAAAAAAGTGAATATTTTAAAATACACTGTTTGTACCTTTAGCCTCTAATTGCAATATTACAATTACAAATTGTACAAATAAAGAGTAAAAAGGTATTGCTGTCCAAATATTTTGGAGCTGGCTGTTGATTGCAGCAGTGTGGAGGCAGTAAGAGCCTCCCAGGGGGAAATGAGGTAGGTGTAATGTGGGCTTGGTACAACAATGTCAAAATCGAAGCAAAGACTTTTTAGCTTTAGATACACATGCCTTCCGAGACTCTAGAGACTGGATGATTGCAATAAAAAGTTAATGGTTCTCTTCTACAGTTAAGTGGCATTTATGTGACTGTTAATGCAAAATATTATTTATATAACTGCACTCAGTTAATCATGATGTTTCTTATGCAACATTAACATCATTCACTTCATTCTAGGCTCTTCTGTTCTCCTAATGGGAAATAATCACCCGCTTTAAAATCGCTAAACTCCCGAGATCGTGCACTGACAGTGTTCGCTTAAGACATCAAAGAAACCTGTTGGCACCTGGATTGCTCCCGGTTGGTGTTTAATACAGTCTTTCAGAGAGAAGCACCTTGAATGGGTTCCAGAGCCCAGTCACTGATTGGATCTCCATGCTTCGGTAATGAAACCCGCCATAATGAATGCTCTATTCACTTCACATAATGAAGCCCCTGATAATGCGAACCAATGCGTCACAGCTGGACACTGACAGAGGCCATAAAAGAGCAGCCTGCCATGGCACATCACTCCCCACTTCATTTACATTCACCCATCATTCCTGCTATATAACAATTAGCTACTGCACCCGATAAAAGTGGATTTCTCCTCGGGATAAAAATGTTAATCTGTTCCTGTACTGTACATCTCATGTGTACAACCACTTTTGCCTCTCTGCATTGTAACCTAGGGCTGTGTGATATGGGAAACTGTTTAATTTTGCTATTTATTGTTTATTCAAACATTTCTAAAGGAGCGATATATGATTTCTCATTTCTTGTCCTATTACCTCTGGGAAGCCTGCTTGATGACGACTATGGCTCAGTAGTTTCTGATACTTTGAGTGTCAAAGTTAATAGAGCACCCGAAAGTAATATGGAAATTTTGGATATCCCAACAGCCATTTCACAGGAATGTTGATTAATTGAAGTCATTTAGTTGATGAAAATTACATTTTGAAAACCACCTGCGTAACCTGTGAGGTATACAGAGATAAACCTTTGCATTTAAATAACCCTCTGCAGTTGTCTGTGTCTCAGCTCCTCAGTTCATTTACATTAAAATAACTTAACAGAATAAACAGTTGTAAGTTTGAGGACCTTAAATTGCAAAGCACTACTTCCCATAATCCTCTTGAAGCTTATGCTTGAGGCTTATTTGAAGTAATCCAAACATGATTATTCAGGTAACACTTTTGAAAGTGTTTTAGAATGAAAATTGTGTCATAATTTCCTCACCTACATGACTTACTTTATTCAAGCAAACACCAAAGGAAACATCTGGCAGAATTTTAAACACCGTCTTTCCAAAAATCACAAAAACAAACAACAACAACAACACTCTCCACTGAAAATCTCATCTGTGTATATTCAAATTTGGCATGGTTAATACACAAAAAAACAGTGATGTTTGACATCACTGACACTGACTCCCCTAGTGACGTTGCAAAGGGATCTCATTATAATATTACCGCCCCTTAATCTGTAAGTTTCCACCCACGGCGCCATCATTTTGATTTCGCAAGCGACAATGGTGTAACAGCTCTAATGCCATGGCGAAAGTTTGAGCAAAACATGCTAACTGTTCTGTGTTTGGCTGCACAGACGAGCACAGAACACTGTTTAGCGTCCCAGCCTCAGAGGAGACAAGAGAGCAGTGGATTTATTGATTTATTTATTGTATATTGCTGCTGCGACACAGATCTAAAATAAACATGCGATTTATTTCCCAGCTGTTTACCTTCACAGACATAACCAACTGTTTTTGTAACTCATGTGTGTTTTTAACGTAAACTTGTGTGTGAATGAGAACTTAGTTTAGTACTCACATGCTGTGACAGCCACTTTCTGTCCGTGTGCTTCGGATGTGTGCACTCAGAAAACTTAGAATAGTTTAAACTCATATGGTTTAAAACGCATGATTTCAGCGCGATAAACAGGATAATCAGAACCAAAACAGATGTTTTTAGCAGGTACGAGCTGTAACGGCGAAGCTCTATTCTGGAAAAGGGGCGGGGAGCAGCAGCTCATTTGCATTTGAAGAGACAGGCACGAAAAACGTCTGTTTCTGCTTCCACTCAAAATAGGCATTTTCAATAATATAATAAATGATCTGTGGGGTATTTTGAGCTGAAACTTCACAGACACATTCTGGGGACACCTGAGACTTAGGCCCAATCCTAATTCTACCCCTTAGCCCTTCCCCTTTCCCCTTTCCCCTACCCCTACTTTTCGCACGTTCACGTGAAGGGGTAGGGGTGTATTAATTCTCTTTTGGTTGGAGGGGTAGGGGAAGGGGAAGGGGAAGGGCCAGACAGCCCTTCAAACAAAGATTTTTCGGGACCACACTTCAAACGAAGGGGTATGAATTATCTCAGCATAAACCGGCTTCAGGGGCAACATGGCTGCCCGAGCGAACTAAAAAGACACATAAATGTAAGCATTGTTGGCATTAATAAAGATTTTAACGAAAAGTAATCATTTGTTTTATGTTACATTCAATCGTGAGTTCATATTTACGGTCATGTTACTCAAAGAAATGTTAGCAAAAAATCGCTGCTAACTAACGTCATATCATTGCCGACTGCATGATAGTGCCACAAAATATTTTCATGTCTGATCAGGGCGATAACCACCATAGACATTGAGGGGGGCTAGTCCCCCCAATAATTAGAAATCGCTAAACCCTTTTCTCAAATATTGTCATTTCGAGAGAGAGAGTTACATGAATGCTTAAAAAAACTGAGATTTTATCCTCTCGTTGCTATATAATGTATAATATAATGTAGCGATTCAGTATTTAAACTGTTATTAATAAAAGTCGTGGGGCAGCGTTGACAAGTTTCTTTTCTCCTGGATGTGTGAGCTGCGTGATCTCCGATATATATGTGTGTGTGTGTGTGTCAGTAAGCAGCGCATTAATATAGAACGGTAATTAAAGGCTCTAATGCACACCAGCACACCAGTATAGATGTGTGTATTGTAGGAGCTAAACGACGTATGATGACGTGTGACGGCATAGTAGTGGTGTCCCAATTCTTAGGGGAATATTTTCACCCCTACCCCTTGACACTCTGTTTCAAGGGACCAGGGGAAGGGGTAGGCGGAGGTGTAGGGGAAGGGGAAGGGGTATAAAATAGAATTGGGATTGGGCCTTATATTACATATTGTAAAAATGGGCATAATATGTCTCCTTTAATGCATTCTTTAAAAAAAAGTATTATTATTTTTTCATACTAACCCTACGCTTTTGAATGGTAGTGTATATGAATGTAAATGACAACAAAGACTTTCTACTTTAGTAGTGTTTCTAAACACCCCACAAAAGAAAGTAATACAGGTTTAGAACAGCATGAAGAAAAAGGTTGTAAGAGGACAGAATATTCATTCTTAGGTGAATTATTGATGTATTGTACACCAAACTATTTTGACCAGTAAAACAGTTATATTACCAAAATATAAAATTTGCGCTCATGCTTAATCATTTTGCCATTTTCACATTGTGTTTGATGGCAGATTTTATTGGTGAATGCAGTAGAATTATACTGATCCATGAAGTACTTACTATAAACTGCTCCACATCTCTTTCCATACCGACATTGGGTAAGTCTGGCATCATGTGGGCTACAACTTTAAAACCAGCATCCTTAGCAAGATGGAAAGATTCGCACACAGCCCGAACGGTATGTCCTCTGGAAAAAGTTAGTAAGTTCAGTAAGTACATTTAGTTCATAGTACATAAGTTCAATATAACCATGCCCAAGATACATGCAGTTACTAAAGAAATATAATCCTTACTTTTGTAAGACAAAATATAAATGACCAAAACAAATTTTAAATGGTCATAAGGCTGTATATTCTAATTAATCATGTTTTTAACAAGGTCATTTAAATTCAGCACAGCACTTACAACTACACCCAAGATTATAGAGTAATTAGCATAGTTGCTAAGTCTACTAATCCCTCAAAGTGATTCCTAAATGACACATAATCAAGTGAGCAAACTACAATTACCAACATGAGCTAAAATCCGTTGGAACAAAATGGCTAACTGGAAGTCTTAACACTGATGTTACACTAATAGCATCCCAGGATCAAGATTATTCAAATACTAAACACTCATCTTCTAGTCTGTGGAATGTCCCTTATTATAAAAGCAACAAACTCTGACCTGTTGGTATCACGAGCCACATCCTCATAAACACTCTGTACACCGATCTCTAGTCTGGTGCAACCATAGGCCAGCATGTCACTCAAGTGTCTCTTCAGGCAATAGTCAGGTCTGGTCTCAATCGTGATGCCGACACATTTGCTGTTACTGCATTCAGAGTATCTGGGGAAAAGAATATCAGCTCAGAAATTCTGATACTTTTTTATATATGCATGTATCCATTCTTTTTTTTTAAAGAAATTAATAGGGACACATTAAATAGTTCAAAAGTGACAGTAAAGACATTAAAAATGCCTTGTTAAAAATCAAATAAATGCTGTTCTTTTAAATGTTCTTTTCATCAAAGAATCCTGAAGGAAATGTATTATGGTTTCCACAAAAACATTAAGCAGGATCTGTTTTCAGCATTGATAATAAGAAGAAATGATTCTTGAGCACTAAATAATTTCTGAAGGATCATGTGACAGAAAACTGGAGTAATTTGGAAACTCAAATTCAGCTTTGCCATCATAGGAATAAATGACATTTTAATATATATAAAATAGAAAAGATTTATTTTAAATTGTAATACTATTTCACAATATTACTTGTTTTACTGTATTTTGATCCAAAAAAGCAGCCTTGTTGAGACATTTCAAAACCATAAACAAAATCATACTAACCCTGAGAGAGAGAGAGAGAGAGAGAGAGAGTGTGTGTGTGTGTGTGTGTATATACACACACATACACACTCTCTCTCTATATATACATATATATGTATGTATGTGTGTGTAATGTATGATTGATCAACAAAATTAACAAAAACAAAAAAACTCTTTTAAAATGGCTTTTTAAAAAAGACTTCTGAATAAAATGGAAAAATCTTCCTATTACAGTTTCTGATGATAATATGAAAACTATTTTCCGACTGAACTGGTTTCAATTGGCCAACTGTATTGGTTTGCATCAATTTAATAATAATTCTGAAATGCATGGTTTTTGGCTTCCTGTCATGCCTGACATTGTTCTGAAGTTTTAATGGACATTTAATAGCCCAAAAACTCTTTCTGTCCATTTAGCTCCTGGTTCTATCCCCAGATTTCAGACAATGTAGTTATAAAAACCAACAGAGCATTTCTCATTTGTACTTATTCTCTTTATTTCTCTCTCCCTCACACACTCACACAAACACACACACATCCTCTGCTGAGATAAGCAATGGGCCTGAAATCGAACTGTTGTCTCCCCATCTCTGGCTGTTTAGCCGCCGGAACAATTATGGCAATCGTGTCATCTTAACAAACCCGCTGATAAGCTGTGGTGTGCCAACAATCCTGTGGACCTCTGCCTACGTGCACACACACACACTCTCTCTCTCTTATCAAGAAAAAATTAATAACACAAAAAACACAGTAATAAACTAACAGCGCCCTGCAGTGGCAGTCTATCCACATCTTGCAATCATCCCTTTTGCCTTTCATTCTAACTTCAAAACGCTAGCTTTCCTCAGGGAGCTGATGTCATCAGGGTGGTCAGTCACCACTTGTTCAAAACTGATGCAAAAGGCTTTTTGAAAAGATATCGAATCTTATCAAACATAAAAAGATATAATTTTTTCAGTTTCGCTGGTGAAGTTAGTTGCACAGAAATCACATACGTCACCTTTATACATATTTAGACAGACTTAGACTAATGGTCAAAGTGAAAAGAAGGCTTTTCTTTGCTTGGTTAGCCATAAATGTGCAAGTTAATGTCGGCTAAACTGTTAAATTGCATATCAGGAGATGTGACTAATAACACTCTTTATCTTGTCATCATCATTTAAGCATAGAGCCCAAATGCCACATTCTGTCTTATTGTTCTGTGACTAGGCAGAAAGCAGAGCCAGTGCAGCTGCTCTGATAGTGGAAGACTGGTCCAAACTGCCCCACTACCAAATTTGCTCACCAGGAGGTTTTTGGCACTGTGCTTTAACTGATCCAAGGCCTGCATTTGTTCATTTTGCTTATACAGACTTATATTTTCCAACAACAAAAACACTGGTCCCAAGTCAGAGCTTATCTAAATAACACAAAAAACACAGTAATAAACTAACAGCGCCCTGCAGTGGCAGTCTATCCACATCTTGCAATCATCCCTTTTGCCTTTCATTCTAACTTCAAAATGCTAGCTTTCCTCAGGGAGCTGATGTCATCAGGGTGGTCAGTCACCACTTGTTCAAAACTGATGCAAAAGGCTTTTTGAAAAGATATCGAATCTTATCAAACATAAAAAGATATAATTTTTTCAGTTTTGCTGGTGAAGTTAGTTGCACAGAAATCACATACGTCACCTTTATACATATTTAGACAGACTTAGACTAATGGTCAAAGTGAAAAGAAGGCTTTTCTTTGCTTGGTTAGCCATAAATGTGCAAGTTAATGTCGGCTAAACTGTTAAATTGCATATCAGGAGATGTGACTAATAACACTCTTTATCTTGTCATCATCATTTAAGCATTTTTCAGTTTTCGTTATTTCCCTACTGCGGCTAATGAACCAGAAATCTCACACATTCACAGAAAATGGCTTATTTGAAGTTGTTGCTGTGATGATATTGTGTTGAAAAACAAGGTGGATTATGTACACAGAATTATAAATAGAATTCCACTCACTGCGTGTCGTAATCCGCATGGTTGTGTGACCAGTAAAATTTAAGTGATGCCTAAATTCACTTAGCCTATACTTTTAGTTTTTAGTGTTGAATTTTTAATTTACTTAAAATAGCAGAGAATTTTTAATATATGTTTTAGGGATGATCTCAAGGATCGGGATCGGGGCCAATCAAGCAATTTTTTAACTGATCGTTATCAGCTGTCGTGAGCCCGATCCTTATTTTATGTCACTTGTCATGCCGGTTTTGTGCAGCAGGAGACGGTATGCACCTTTAAGTGGGTTTGCCAACAGCCATTAAAAGCAAAAGAAGATGCTGAAGTGTGCGTTTGTGACACGTGAGAAAAAGACACGTTAGAGCTTCCGTGTTCAGTACATTTCAAGCGCACTTTTGTAACGATCACTCATTCATTTATCGTGTAATTTTATCTGCCGTTGTTATAACTAATATGTTTTAACACACACACACGCGCGCTTGTCTTTGTAAGAAATAGTTAGGCTATTTCAGTTATGTATCATCAAATGTTGCTTGAAATTAAGTTTGAATTCATATATATATTTATACAGTATATATAGTTGTATGTAAATATGATCAAAAAAGGCTGTGAAAATAAACCTGCATTGTTTATCCACTTGATCTTTCATTCAAAAAATAAAATAAAATAAAAAATCTAACCTTTAATTAAAGTAAAAAAAAAAAAAAAGTGAAAGTGGGGGAAAACGACATTACGAAATAAAAAAATTTCTCTAATACAGTAAGAGGACGTGTGTCTATATCGTCCTAATGGTGAGGAGGAGCGTTTGAGTGGCCAAAGACTTCAAGGATCACAGCTAGAGAACTGTAGAAAATAGTTGAGTCTTGGGGTCAGAAAGCCTCAAAAAACTAAATAAAACAATGTTGTTTGGGAGGGTTTCAAGAAAAAACTAGAAAAGAAAACGCTCTCATCCAAAAACAAACTCCAGCATATTTATTTGCTAGACATGACTGGAACTTTAAATGGGACTGGCTTCTATGGTCAGATGAAACTAAAAAAAGTAGCTTTTTAGCAGCAAACACTCAAGATGGGTTTGGTGCACACAGGGATAAAAAAAAGTACCCCATGTGTACAATGAAATACACTGCTGGATGTTTAATGTTGTGGGCCTATTTTTCTGCCGGAGATCCTGGATATCTTGTTCAGATAGATGGCATAATGGATTCTATAAAATACCAGTGAATAAAAAAATTAAAACTGACTGTCCATGCTAGAAATCTTATAATGGGCCATGGTTGGATCTTCCAACAGGACAATGATCCACTAACAAACATCAATATCAAAACAAAAATGGGTCACTAAGAACAAAACCAAGCTTCTGCCCTGACCAACCCAGTTCCCTGACCTGAACCCTATAGAAAATTAGTGTGGTGAACTGAAGAGGAGAAGCATCAACATGCAGCTGGAAATCTGAATCATGATTCTGTATGAAGGAATGGTCTCTGATCTCCTGCCAGATGTTCTCTAAACTCTTCAGGCATTATAGGTGAAGACTCAGAGCTGTTCTCTTGGCAAAAGGAGGTTGCAAAAAGTATGGAATAACGCGTTCTACGGAGCCACTAAAAGGTTAGCCGCTTGCTAGCGGTAGCCTGTTGCATTACAGTACATGAAAGTTCACTTACCACATACACAGAGCAAAGAGAAATTTCTGATAGGACGATGGCGAATGATTTGCAGATCCTGAGCACCAATGACAAACATCTAATCTTGTCACATGTGTGGTAAGTACTGCCGCTACATAGCATAGAGTCCTTGTGATCGCGAATCTCAAAAGTGAAAGTGAAAGTAAAATGAGAGCGCGCAATCGAAAGCGGTTTCAATAGCGGCTCCCTGATGCCCGCAATGTATATACAGTCGCCTATACTTACCCAATGATATAATTGCGAGAAAAAGTATTGAAATATTTTTTATCCTCCCATCTTGTAGGCTATTTATTCCCTTAGGGTTTCCGTAGTACACTTTATTTCCTTTTCGAACACGGAACTGGGATGCGGCGGATTGTGGGAGTCAGCTTAACGTTAGCCATCGGCGATGGACGATGGCATCGTCTCCTGGCCCTTTCCTGGCACTAAGAAATTTGTGCCACAAAACTCAAAATTAAGGGTGGCCTGATTCTATCAGTCATAGACAAGTTTATCATGGGGAGCTGGTACCTGACAGCTTCAGTGACGTTGTTGGACGTGTGTCCTGACAGCGCGTCGTGGAGGTTACGGATGAAATAGTCCCTGTACTCTTCCGGCAGAGCCATAAATGTTCCTCCCATCACAATGAACTCCACTTTATCCACGCTGTGACCAAGCTGCTTGAGCTAGATGTGCAAACACAGCAGCGTAATGACATTAACACCATCTAATGAGTGGAAAAGCTGAGAGGATCATCAACCTTGCAGATGTACACCGTAAAATCAAAACCATTAAGTAGCTTATGATCCCTTAAGATTTTAACTGTACAATGCCAAAAATGCTGCTCATGAATAGGCACAGTGAAGATGACTCACCTGTTCTACTCTGTGCCTAGTCTGGAGGTAAGGATCGTATCGTGCACGGATGGCTCTCATTGACGTGGGCTGGGTAAGAGGGGAAATAGACAATCAAAATGAAGCATACAGCATAACATCAGCGCAAAACTCATAAAAAGAACATGCGTGATAGCATTGCTTTGGGATACAGAAGGATAATTACCTCATATCCTGTGTAAGACTGTGTGGAATATTCAAAATCCGAGTCCGGACCCCCTGGGCAGTAGCTGTTTGAGCAAATGAAAACACAAACACCACATAAACATCAAAACTAAGACTGGCTTTATCATTATATTTTGCTCATAAAAGATACACAATGCTAACTGCTTGAACCAGATGCAGGCTCACATGGAAAATGTACTGTAAAAGGTTCATGGTGCCGTTCTTTACGGTGAATAGCTTGTGTTGTAGAATTACACATTTGTAAGTCATTTTGTATAAAAGCACGGACTGAATGAATAAATGTACGCTATTGTTCAAAAGGTTAGGGATTGGTCCAAATTTTTTGAAAGAAAATTTTCTTTGATCAAATATACAGTAAAAATACAGTAAAACAGAAATACTGTGAAATATTATTACAATTACCATATTGGCCCGAATATAAGACGACCCTGATTATAAGACGACCCCCCTTTTTCCAGATGTACCTTTTGGAATAGGCTTTTTAAAAACCAAATCTTGTTTTTTTCTCAGTAAAACACATTTTGTCTTCAATTATTTTCATATTGAATATTTTTCCTATTTTAATATTTGTTTTGAAAGTATGGTAAAAACTGGTAAAATGTACCGGCAATCACATTTAAAAAATATACACTTTTTGATATACCATTAAAAAAAAAAACAGGTAGCTCATCTGAATTAGGACATTTAGGCTATCCATCTAATAGTAGTCCACCAATATCTTATTAACAGTAGAAGTTAAATCTTACTGTAGTCTTCAAATCTGGGTACTGTCTTACGTTTTAAAATCACAAAGGAAGTTTGGTCCCATCAGGCCAACGTGACAGTCACGACTCATGCAGCTGTAAGGTTTTCTTTTTCTTTTGTTTTTTCTCGCGATCTTTACAACACGCATTACATTACGTATTTCATGGCACACTCGTTTTATGCGTATTTGGCGCCATCTAGTCTTGTGGGTGTATTATTGACATGTCAAAGTCTAGACCCTGAATATAAGACGACCGCATTTTTTCAGATGTATTTCCAAGAAAAAAAACATCGTTTTATATTTGGGTCAATACGGTATTTACAATCTCTATTTCAATACATTTACATGCACAGTACATTTCAATACAAATGTAATTTATTTATGATAGCAAAGCTCCAGTTTTCAGTGCCACTAATATGCTGATTTGGTACTTAAGAATTTGTTAATATTATCAGTGGTGAAAACAGTTGTGCTGATTAATGTTTGTGAAAAAAAAGAAGAATCTTACCGACCCCAAACATTTGAACGGTAGTGTACCAGAAATACAAGGGCACATTATTTCAGTCATACTCACACACAGATGTTGCCTGTAAAACTGATGTGTGGGCAGCGATGAGGCTTACACATCACAGCGACAACTGCAATCTACAAATAAATATTAAATAAAACTCTGTGCTGCAGTTTCATTTCTTCATTATGATATCTTTACACCACCCTAATACAAATTGCAAAGGGCCAACATGCCATCCTTACCCCACTGGCAGTCCGAATGGGTTTGGCTTTCAGTTTGGGCACCAAGGCTCTTCTGTAGTGAGGTGGCACTGCAGCAATGATGTCCACTAGCCGTGGCTGTGCAGAGAGACCATATTTGGCTGATGTCTTTGTCTTGACTCTATAAAAACATTAGCTGTCTTAGTTTACCGTTATCCAATGAGAAAACAGTTCCAATTGTGTTTCTGAAACTTAAAAATGCACTGACTTGTTAAGGTTAATATCTTTTCCCTGTTCGTGGGCCTCAACCAACTGCTTGATGACATCTGCAATTGTCATCATCATCAGTTCTGCACGGCTCAAGTCACCTGATGTGGACACAGAAAGTTAAGCAGACAGATAATGTTAGAGAGACACCAACCTCTATGCAGGTTCCAGACACCTGTCAATGCTGTTAAAGACTAGTTAAAGAACAGAACTAGGGTGACCATACGTCCTCTTTTTGGACCTACAAAAATGCGTCCGGCCGGTATTTCTTAAAAATGTCCGGGATTCGGCTGTTTTCTATATCCCGCTCCCGCTGAATCTCTGACCATTGCCGCCTGCTCCCGCAACATGTTTCGCTCCCGTGATTTTCGTGTCCACTCCTTTAAACATTCTAATATTGTATATAATTTTGGCGCATCACTCAATATGCGGTGTATTTAAATATTTTTGAATGAGCGTTTGCGCTGTTTACTTTCACTTTCGATTTCGCGATCACATGCACTCTGTGTAAAGGGAGCATATCTTACAAGATCAGATATTTGTCAATGAACTCACGATCTGTTGAGCTGCAAATATTCAAGCATGTTCTTTTCAGTCATCTCTCCTTATTCTCGACCTGGGATCAATAAAATCTGACTTCTGCAGCTCTTGATTACCAAGTCCGTGTTTATTTCCACAGAATTGGGCTGCTTTTAAACTGTTACCATGGGTTGATTTTCCCAAGTGGGTTAAAGGTTTGAAATACTGCATAACTTACATTTGACTGAAATGCTTATATTAAAACATTTTGCATTCTAACTATGATAAAACTTTCATGGATTTTACATTAGGTTAACTGTTCCCTCCTGGTGGAATGACCTGCCCAACTCAATCCAAGCAGCTGAGTCCTTAATATTTTCAAGAAACAGCTTCTCTTTCATCTTCATTTGACCCTCTAACACTTGCACTCTCTATTCTAATGCTAATTCTAATTTTATCTGATTGTTTCTTTTTAAATTAAAAAACTTGACCCTCTAACATTTGCAGTCTCTATTCTATTTCTATTCTAACTACTTGTTAGTAACTTTTATTTATAAAGAAAAAATAGCCTCTATCACTAGCATTCTCTTTTCTTTCTACTTATTTTCTTTTTATTTATTATAAATAATGACCTTCTAACACTAGCATTATCTCTTCTTTTTCTGTTCTATTGACTTGTTTTATTTTTATTTAAAAATGACCCACTAACACTAGCATTCCCTATTCTATCTACTTGTTTTCTTTTTATTTATTAGATAATAAATGAATGTCCCCTAATGTCTTCTTTTTGGAAAACTAAAATATGGTCACCTAACTAGTTACTCGGGCTGATTGTTACAACTTTTTATCATAAACTTTACGTCTGACCCAAAATGCAAATATATTCCAAATATATCCTGACAGATACTTGTGTTGTACTTTTGAAATAGTAAGAAAACATAAGTAGCTAGCTACCTTCCAAATGAATGCTTCTTTAACAAAACGTATCCAAAAAAAAGTATTCTTTCACATGACTTTGTTAACTTTCTGTCACATTGCCATTTTAACAGTGACGAACATTTACGAAACTGCTTGTGTTGAATAATAAAATATAACATTTCCTTACATGTGATGTTAAGCAAGCATACAATACCCAAGTCTTAGTATATAGACAACATGCTTTCAACAGCTAACAGAAAACGTTCTGCTTAAACTTAGCAGTGAATACTTACTCTTCTTTTTCGGCTTTCCCATCTTGGAAACAAGCTACAAATAATCCAGAACTCGTATACGATAAACACTCAAATTTGCAGTTATTTATTTCCTTAAACTACGGATTAAAATGTCAACATCAGTGAACATGCTACACTCCTCCGTAAAGCGATTGCGTGTGTCGTAAAGCAACACATGTAAGTACAGTTGTCGTAAAGCTGTCACGCACTATGCCACAGCAGCTCTGCAAGTACACCGGAGGACCTCTAGTGTTCAGACAGACAGACAATCTCTGTGGTAGAGACATTTTGTCTCATAGGGCTATTGTCTAATACAAATCCCTCATACTAAATGATATAGAAATTATATTGTAAGAAATATATCGTTAGAGATTATTATAAGCGCCATAAAAGGGCTATTGTTAACAGTATCGTGAATGTTTCAAAGTTGCCTCTGGCCATCAACTAGGCTATTATGTATGCCTCGACTGATATCTGATTCTCTAACAGGTACTAAATTATAATAACTTCTATGCGGTCTTTTGAAGCTATATATTTATTCCATCCATATCTGACTTCTGTAGTAACTCGCTATATTTAGGATGATCTAGGCCTAGGGATTTGTTTCTACAGCTGTGCAAAACTGAAGATTCTAATTGTATCATATTAAGATCACAATTGTGCATTGCACATTTTAGCATGCAATAATAATAATAATAACGTTATTAGTACAAATAAAACAAAAAAATATTTTATTAGTAATAATTTAAATTAAAAAATAAAATAAAACATGCTATTATACATGACTTTCTGTAAAGCTGCTTTGAAACCATGCAAACAAACTAATAATATAATAATTACATAATAATAATAATAAAACGTTATTAGTGGATTTTAGAGAACTGGAATAAGGATGCTATCTATCTGTCTCTCTATCTATCTATCTATCTATCTATCTATCTATCTATCTATCTATCTATCTATCTATCTATCTATCTATCTATCTATCTATCTATTTATCCAAGAGTTGTAAGTAGTTAATATAGGCTATACTATGATGCATTATAGTCCATAGTGCCATGAAAAATGGGAAGTTAAGCATGAATTACTAAATGCAACCTCTGTTAAGTAATTCTTGCCAGTGAGTCATACAGACAGACAGACAGACAGAGAGAGAGAGAGAGAGAGAGAGAGAGAGAGAGAGAGAGAGAGAGAGAGAGAGAGAGAGAGAAAACACTTCTTGAGCTTGTGTACATTTGGGTGTGTCCGTCTAAAACGAGGAGGCACCGCAGGCAAATACCCTAGTAATGCTAGTCCCTCCTTCTCAGCTCAGCTCAGCCCAGACCGAACCTGATAAAGTGTTGAGTTTCAAGCGATAGTGGCAATAAAAGTATGACTACTAAAGTTTAACTCAGTGGGGCAAGACGATAAGGGAGGGTCTGTTTTCTCCATTGCCAGGCAATCTGCTGTTCTTCCGCAGTTTGCCTGCAATCTTTGGATCCCGTGCAGTAAAAATATAAATACGGTATACATCGCACTTCATCATGTATCAGCTTATAAGGAAATTCGTGTTCACCGAATCGCATTGTTTGGAGGAGGACAACACGAAAAGTTTCGCGGAGTTGTTTGAGAAGTTGGATGTTAACAAAGATGGGAAAGTGGATGTTTCTGAGCTCAAGACGGGCCTGGCTGCTATGGGCTTCTCTATGGGGAAAGGTGAAGCGCAGGTAATTGCAGTTCACTGGCTCACTGCATCTCTGTTGTTGACTCGCTTTTGTTGTAGATCTGGGGTTTGGGTTCAGTATAAACCCCATAAGCCAATAAACCACGTTGACAGACTGTTGGGTTCCTATATTGTTCGCATGCAAGGGAAATGTACTACTAAGAAAAATCTACCATCTTGTTTGATGCAGTATTGCAGATATTAATACATGCTTCTAAGCTAAACCATTAATAGTAAATACCATAAGTAGTACGTCAAAGATATGATGGGAAATGATGAATTTAGTGCCAGCCCACAACCTCCTCTTCTTCCTCTTCCTCTAGTAATATTTGATGCTATTTAAGTTAGGAGTAAATATAGTCATGCTTTTTATTGCACATAAATATAGTCACCGAACTTAGACTATAGGAAATAACAGACAATAGCTTATTTGCCTCAACAGTCCCCCAACATCTCAGCTGTCATTTCAGATAGGGTTTTCCAATCCTATACAGGTAATGCCATTTCCTGTCTTTTCCATGGAAGTGCACTTAAAGCAGAAGGGTAGGTAAAGACACTCCTGTACGGTTCATGCTGATATTAAACCTACATTCCATTATCCATTGACATTCCTTACCCATTTTGAGACAGCTGATATAACCCCACCTCGCCTAAGCAAATGAGACCCACTGTATCACAGTTCAAAGACAAAGAGTGTGCCAGCAAGCTCATCAGGTCACATAGATACATTGTAATGTTTTTCTTGTTTTGTCCGTTTTGATTTTGGGGAGAAATTTGCCTGAATTTCTGCATTGTACTGAAGTGTGAAGTAGTCTATGATTGCATCTAAATGACAACACTGGGTGGCAGTGTTTTTAAAGTTTACATTGATGTCAGAACAAACTGAGCTGGGTTTGACTGAATATGAAAATGAGGGCTAAAGGTTTTATTTATTTATTAAACCTACTATAAGTTTGAGAAGTCAGTGTTTCCAGAGAATCTGTATGATGTGCGAAATATTAATGTTTATATTATATTTAGGATCGAGTACTCAGTGATGCACATTTTCCAGGAATCTCATGGACTGTGTAATGCTTCTCTCTTACAGAAAATTGTTGCCTCTGGAGACACTGATAAGGATGAAGGGCTGGACTTTGAGGAGTTTTCAAAGTATCTGAAAGAACACGAGAAAAAACTCAAACTGACCTTCAAGAGTCTGGACAAAAATCAGGATGGTAAGATTAAAGTATACTATTAGGTTTTTTGCTCCGTTTCTTTGTGGACTAATCCATTTTAACCATTAAATTCATAGGATCATTTGTACCCTAAAACCACTCTTATGTTAAAGCATCAAGGCATTATAGACAACAATACAACTTTCTGTAAAACTGCCTTGAAACTATGTACAGTGGGGCAAAAAAGTATTTAGTCAGCCACCAATTGTGCAAGTTCTCCCACTTAAAAAGATGAGAGAGGCCTGAGGTGCTATATAAATAAATTTGACCTGAAGTCTTACATCCACTAATCATGCTAATTTAGAGACTGAAACACTTGTCATCGCACCTTCTGCTTTTGTTGATCATAAAATAAACATTAACAACATTAATTGCACATGCAGGTCGCATCGATGCCAAAGAAATCCAGCAGTCACTTAAAGACATGGGCATAAACTTGACAGATCGAGATGCAGAGACGATCCTCAACAGGTACTCCAAAGGCTTGCTCGCACCAAGAAGGAAATGAATGAAAAATTGAATAAAAGTTCTACTGAGTTGTACTTCATTTCATTTATAGCAAAGCAGCCTATAACTCACTGGATAATAAAGATTACGCTCACTTTGCAAAATATTACACGCCTAATACAAATTTCAGTTGCTTTAATGCAATAATAAAGTGATAGCGTTTACTTATAAATGGAATAGAACATTTATGTATAATTCTGCAACACATTAGTGTTGTCAGTGATTAGTAAAGTGCACAGTATGTTTATGCATAGTCTTTGCTTTTGAAATACTCGTGCTTAATCTAATTAGTCCACTGATAAAGTATTGCAGAGTGCAGGGTTTCTTGGGATTTCTATATAGTTATCATGAAGGAAATTATTATGTATGATATACTCATTAGGCTTTAGGATAACTTTATCACATAGGTGACCCTGGACCACAAAACCAGTCATAAGGGTCAATTTGAGGTTTATACATCATCTGAAAGCTGAATAAATAAGCTTTCCATTGATGTATGGGTTGTTAGGATAGGAGAATATTTGGCCGAGATACAACTATTAAAAATCTGGAATCTGAGGGAGCAAAAAAGAAAATTCAAAATATTGAAGAAAATCGTCTTTAAAGTTGTCCAAATGAAGTTCTTAGCAATGCATATTACTAATCAAAAATGAAGTTTTGATATATTTACGGTAGGAAATGTACAAAATATCTTCATGGAACATACATATATTACATAATATCCTAAAAAAATTTGGCATAAAAGAAAAATCAATAATTCTGACCCATACAATGTATTTTTGGCTATTGTTACAAATATACCCATGCTACTTATGACTGGTTTTGTGGTCCAGGGTCACATAGGACATTATAATCCAGATTCACATGTCTTCTCTACTTTGATCCTTTATCCTCCAGTATTGATGCGGATGGAACTATGTCTGTGGATTGGAATGAATGGAGAGAGCATTTCCTCTTCAACCCAGCAGATAACCTGCAGGAAATCATACGCTACTGGAAACACTCAACTGTAAGTTCCACTCAAACATCATATCACATATTGCATACATTACCATCTGATTTGAATCAGGTATCAGTTACGAAGATCACTAGATAGAGTGTAGTCAAACGGTCACATGTCATCGGCCCAGTCAGACGCCCGTTGAGTTGTCTAGTCAGGCACACAGTTCGGTTAGCCCTGTAATCAGCTTGGCCAGCCATTTAGCTGTCAGTGGGAAGGATTGAGGAATCATGGGAAAAGTGTTGAGACCAGGAAGGATAAGCAGTCTCTTAACTGATTACATGTCAAAAGTTAATGAAAGTGGCACAATGTGCAAGACAACTTAGCATCTCTCGCACGCACACGTTTATGTAGTTATATGAATAAGGACATAGTACTATAGACTTACATTGTTTTAAATAAAATTAATTTGAAATGCTACTGATTACCTCTAACATAAACCAAAGCTCTATTTTTCCTATTTAGAATTGAAATAATGCAATGTTTTTGGTTGTCCATTTCTTTTATCTAAAATCTTTTCCGGTTGACTTTAAAATGTCAGACTTAAAATAAGCTTAGGCCAAAAATCACACAGTCACTGGGTGATTTTCTGGTTTTTGAGCAGTGCAGGTTCAGCGCGAGTCATCTCAGCCAATTGCAGCGAAGCTAATTTAAGACTGTCCTGTACTGGGATTAGCCCTGGATGCGCTTGTCATCTGACTGCTGCACTGATGGAAGCGCAGTGAGGTTGGGCAGAGATGAAGAAGTGAATCAGGACTGTAACATTGTGAAGCAAGCAGGTGGAGCAATAGGTCTTCATTGCAGTTGTCAGCGTCCACGGCTGGTGTCAAACGGGCTGGCAGCAGAGTATCAGCATGGCTTTGCTGCAGGAGCACAAGAGAGAATGGCTCATCATTGATTTTGAGGATGAAGAGGCTGTATATGTGATGGATGTAGATATGGTAGGTCCTCTGATCCAAATTATTTCATAGAGGCCAAAGCATTTTTGGCCCACTGAGCTATAGCCCCAATGTTATATATAAAGTGACAACATGAAATAGTTTGATGGTAGAAATTGAGGTATTTTTATTTCTAAACATATTAACAATGGCATAGTTAACAAAAAATCTGTACGTAAATTGATAGTTCATTTACTCACCCTTGTGTTGCTCCAAAATTGTATGACTTTCTTTCTTCTGTGGAACATAAAAGAATATATTCTAAAGAATGTTGGTAACCAAACAGCTTCGGTTCCTAATGACTTCCATTATGTGGACTAAAAATACAGTGGAAGTCAATGGGAACCAAAACTGTTTGGTAACCAACATTCCTTAAAATATCTTCTTTTGTGGAAAAAATAAAGTCATACAGGTTTGGAACGAAATAAGGGCAAGTAAATGATGACAGAATATTCATGTTTGAGTGTACAGTACTATCCCTATCCTTAATAAAATTCATGTCACCTGTGTAAGTCTGTGATGCAGTACTGATATGTTACATAAGATGATGGCATTGATGACATTAGATTACACCAACTTGGATTAGGAGCAAGGTTGTAATTAATTGTCCTTTGCAAATGATCAAACTTCAGGAAGTCAATAGCTAGGCAGTGTGAAAGGTTAAAGGTCACAGTTGAACCAGCAACGAGGGCAATGCACATTCTGCAGCTTTCACAAAGAAACTGTTATATTTCATCTCTGATATTTGCCTATTATCATATTCTTTGCATATTATATGGACAGTTACAAAATGGTAACAGGATATTATTTTCATATTTCAATCCAACACTAAGACAAAGAACCTTTTTTCTCAGAGTTTAAACATTGGTTTGAGCCATAAAAATATGAAATATATTTGACATTAAGTATGGATCAGTGTGGTTTAGTAAGTTATTCTGTAGATTAGAATTGTTGGTTAGTAACTATCTTTACCTCTGTTGTGTGCTAGGTGTTGGATATAGGTGACAGTCTAACTATTCCAGATGAGTTCACTGAGGAGGAAAAGACCACAGGCATCTGGTGGAGGCAGCTTGTTTCTGGGGGCGTGGCAGGGGCGGTCTCTCGAACAGGCACCGCCCCCTTGGACAGAATGAAAGTCTTCATGCAGGTGCAGTTAAACCCACATTTATACTTCAAAATGCTTTTCCTTATCTAATATTTATTTGTTGTAAAATATGCACTCATCCTTAAAACAAGATACATTTACTTGATAATAAAATTGTGTGAAGTAATAAAAAGTATTTTTATGTATTTAATGAAAATGTATCTTGTTTTAAAAAATGTTAATGTAGTTTTATTGGAAAACAAGACAAAATACTGATGAAGAAAATGATTTGGCTGAAATAGTTCAAACTGATTGCTTCAATAATTTATGACCAATTGAAATTTGAATTGTCTGATAAATATTACAATATTTAATGTAATTACCTAATATCTACTTGAATGGCATAATGACAGTAAATGTATTCTTTTATAGGTTCATTCCTCAAAATCCAACAAAATCAGTCTGGTGGGCGGGTTCAAGCAGATGATTAAAGAAGGGGGCGTGGCCTCTCTGTGGCGGGGTAATGGCGTCAATGTCATAAAAATCGCCCCAGAAACTGCAATCAAATTCATGGCATATGAGCAGGTAAGAAAATAGAGAAAGAATATTTCCAGCTTTGTTCTTACATATCTAGTCCAATATGACCAATGTGACACTGAGAAAACCACGTTACCATGAAACCCACAAACATTGAAAACCACTTCCACTTTTGTATTTTTCTTTGCCACAATCTTCCTTTTTATCTTTGAGCGATTATTTTTCCTGGTAAAGCAAAACAACTGATCATATTGGGTGAAATGTCAGTTCCTCAATATTAATTTGTAGATCATGGAACTGTTTTACTGAATAACTGAAATGCTGAAGTGTCTTCCACAAGCAGCGTGTCAGTGAGAGCTATTTTAACAGCAGCCATTCACAAAACCCTGGACTGGTAATCCGGTGTGGAGGACAGAGGATGATTGCAATGGAGAAGATCGCATTTCCTTTACCTAATGAAAAGATTAAACCCATTTCAGTTTTTTGCTCAGCTACGTTTTACATGTTAAATCAGTCTTGCGTAATGTGTTTTGGGTTGTGCTTTAACAGTATAAGAAGCTGCTGGCCAAAGATGGTGGGAAAATCCAGTCACATGAGCGGTTCATGGCTGGCTCTCTGGCAGGTGCGACCGCTCAAACAGCCATCTACCCCATGGAGGTGAGAAAGGAGATCCATGGAGATGGAATATTCTATAGATAGCGTTTTAATGTAGTGTATTGTGGCTCCAGCATTGGCCATTTAAAATGAACTGTAGCCCTCAGTGGCAATAGTGACACATGGTGCACATTTTAAGGTAAATGATTATGATAGTAATATTTAAAAAAAAAAGTGATTTTTGATTGTAGGTAATGAAGACCAGACTTACTCTGAGGAAGACTGGCCAGTATTCTGGGATGTTTGACTGTGCCAAGAAGATTCTGAAGAAGGAGGGAGTGAAGGCCTTTTATAAAGGCTATGTACCCAATATCCTGGGAATTATTCCGTATGCTGGAATAGATTTAGCAGTGTATGAGGTGAGTACAAACTCTGGAACACTGTGAGATACTTCAGGTTTATATAGTTACACTGCATATCTGTTTCTGAATATCATATCAAGTTCATATTTTCAGACTAGGTGTTACACCTCTGGGCATTTTTCAAGTTTTTAGGTTTGTGACCTACTTAAAATGCAGCAGATGTTTGCATATTTGTGTGTAAGATAAATTTCTAAAAGATTTGGCCTTTTTTAAAGAAAATTGGAATGCCATTGGAATATAGTTTGCATTTCAGATAAATCAAAACTTATTTTTTGCTTCAACTGGTCAAAAGTAAGAAAAAACTTTTTTTTAGTCTTATTCTGCTTAAACTGAATGTTTTCTTTAGGTATTAATAAAATAGGTAATCCTTACAGTTGTTTCCCTTATTGATGCTGTTAACTAAAAACTAAAACTGAAAAATTGTTTTCATTAAATGAAATCATGCTGAAGTTAAATAAAATATAAATATTAGATGAAAAACTAAAAAACTAAAAAAACACTTAGGTTTACATGAAAAATAGAAATGTTGCTTTGCCAACTAACTGAAATAAAACATGTTTAGGTTGAAGTACTAAAATGACTGCTAAAACGACTAAAATTTAATTGAAATTAAAATAAATGAAAGCTAACTAGCTCGTAAAAATTACAAAAGCACACAAAATTGCTAAAATTAAAATGAAAACTGAAAATATAAAAATAAAAGCTAAATCAAAACATGAGTAAATACTGTAGTAATATATAAAAATGACTAAACTAACACCGAGTTAAAACAAGAACAAGAAACTAGTGATGCTAAAACTAGTGTGCTATTACCTTTTAAAGGCCTATTTCAAAATACTAATTCTGCAATATGGGACTGATTTGTCTATGCTATCTACTTATACGATGACATACTTTTTTTTTTTAAGTGAAACATGCATAAATGTAATTTTGACTCTTTCTCTCTATACAGACCCTGAAGAACGCCTGGTTGTCCAAGTATGCTAAAGACACTGCTAACCCAGGGGTGCTGGTTCTTCTCGGCTGTGGGACCATTTCTAGCACATGTGGCCAGTTGGCTAGTTACCCTCTCGCTTTGGTCCGCACACGCATGCAGGCCCAGGGTAAATATTCAGACCGGAATATACACGGGATATGTCAATTTTGCACTGTGATTTGCCTGACATTTTTCTTTTATTGTCCCCAGCATCAATGGAGGGATCGGAGCAGGTGTCCATGTCCAAGTTAGTGAAAAAGACCATGCAGAAAGAGGGCTTTTTTGGGCTTTACCGTGGGATCCTGCCCAACTTCATGAAAGTGATTCCAGCTGTCAGCATCAGCTATGTGGTGTACGAGTACATGAGGTCTGGATTAGGCATCTCAAAATGATCAATGTCTTGCATGTTTTTACACGCACAAATTTGAACCACCTTTCTTTGAAAACACCCTCCATGATGGGACAAAATGTTTGTTGAGTAACCAAAGTGTTTCAAATATCACCTCTGGGAAAGAGCAATGATGGTATCTTGTATTGAGGTTGGGGCCCAACCTAATTCATGTTTACATTGATATAGAATTGTACCTTGATTTGTAATTAATGAATTTCTAAAATATTTGACATTCGTCCCTGACCAAATCAATGAAGCCATTGTGAGCCAGTGCACTATAATGTTTTACATTCAGTCTCTGTTTTACAGATAGATAGATAATCGGACAGACCATGGAAATCTGCCTTTTTGCATAAAGTAATTGTACCTAAATATACAGAGTGTAATTTTTTAAGTGAATTAGGTTGGTTACGTTGGGCCGTAGTCTTTACATGCTGCAGTCAGTACTCTTTGTATTTGTTCTGTGAAAACTGCTAAATACATGGTAAAACAAGGACCAGAGAAACAATGCAAAATGGGAACCCACATTATGACATAAAGAGCTAAATGTGCCTTATATAATTTGTTCGATCTCTGTGTGGGTTCCTTTACCCTACATTGGAATTATAATTTTAATTTTTGTGTTGCCTTTATTCCCAATGTTTGCTTATTTTTAGAAACTCTTGTTTATATTAAAGGCTGTATTTTAATACAGTGTGTTCTGATGTCTCATTGCACATTTTATAAAAGAAATTAATACTTTTTAGCAAGAATTCATTAAATTGATCCAAAGTTACAGTAAAGACATAATTTTATAAATGATTTCTATTTCAAATATGCTGTTCTATTGAATTTTCTATTTATCAAAGTTTTTTTTTCCAAAATATTAAGCACGACTGTTTTCCACATTGGTAAAAGGAAATGTTTCTTGAGTACCACATCAGCATATTAAAATGATTTCTGAAGGATCATGGGACACTTAAGACTGGAGTAATGATGCTGAAATTTCAGCTTTGTCATCAGAAATGAAATACATTTTAAAATATATGAAAACATAAAACAGTTATTAAAGTTGAAACAGAATTTATTTTAAATATGTTGGAATAATGTAAACATTACAACGCGATAAGGTCCAACTGAATAGCCATCCCTTGTAACAGCATGTAGTAAATGACAAAAAGATTAAATACTTGGGAATAGTTAACTGAACTGGCTTATTCAACTCTTGACACAAAAGCTGGATTTCTCAGTGTGTGTTGAATGCGGTTGGATTCAATTAGACAAAGCAGCAAGTAGTTCTGAATAACTACAGTAAATTGTACTGTATAGTACTGCAGAGGAATGCTTCCTGATAAAAGCTTTTGAGTATGTAGTCACTGATGCTGCTAATATGCATGACATATTAAGCATGTCTTATAGTCATTTTTTTTATTAAATATCCAAAAACCACTAGAACAGTGTTATATATTTTGCTGACTTGTGTACTTACATTATCCCAAATGTTTCGAAGAATGTTTAAATCCAGAGAAATAAGCAATTTTATTGTGTCGCCTGCTAATGACGTCATAACCCCTCGATTTCCGGTTTTGTTTTGTAGAAAACATGGAAACACCAAAGACGCTTTAATATGTTATGCGTTTTATTAGACAGGTGACGACCGCACAGAGTAGCATTATAACAGAACTTTCAAACGTATCTAGTATGATAAAACAGCGGAAGCGGTCGACTGTGGCATAATAAAAGCTCCGCTGCTTTTGAGCCGTGTGTCGCGCTCGTTCAGCGGCCTCGTTTCCCTTCAACGGCTTTCAGCCTCACCCTGCTTCATTCTACTACGTTAATAAATCATTAGCTCATCCATGAACATGATTTCTGCCCGAGTCCCATCGGATTGCATCGGCTGTGGGGATGAAGACGACAACTCCCATGATTCCACACTCAGTCACTGCGTCATCAAACTACGCCTTTGCGTCTTTGTTTATTTTAAATACGCGCCCTCTAGCGGCGAAAATTACATATTGTGCCTTTAATATGTGGAGTAACCTGGGAGTAACTGTATTGTGCCATCTGCTGGTGTAAAGACGTATTATTAAACAACAATTAGGACAGTTGTATGAAGAAGTTAAAATATTCTTTTAGATTTTTGTGCCATTAAGACATAAATATTGTTAATATAATCAAGAAATACAGACAAAAATACACGATGAGACATGTACGATTCCCTTTTTATTAAATTGTCCCTTTTTGTTTTGAGTTTCCTCCTCACCTTTCCCTGAAATATACATGCATTACCCATTAACAACCCTTACTCAATTTACATTAGCTCACAAAGGGAAATTTACAATCAAATTGCATTGCTACTAATATTTTAAATGAAATTCCAAAATTACAAACCTCTCTGAGAATTATTTGATTGTCATAGAACATTGAGTGCAAGGTTGACTTGAATTGACCCATGGCTCTCTTTTGTCATCATGCATGCCTGACCTAATGACAGCAGCAAACAGGTGTCTCATAAACAAATAATACATCATATACAAAGCAAACAAAATGGCACCAGATCATTACACATATACAGCAGAAACCCCAGGACTTCTTGCACTATTGTGGAATACTGAAATACTGCAAATGACAGTGTAATTCGTGTGGTTCATGCAAGAGCAACAGGCTTTCAAACATACATACACAGTTAGAACAGTAAACCTATGCATGTGTAGCGTTGTCTCACAATTTACAATTTGCTAAATTGTCTGCAATGTCTGACAAAATAGTTATCTAACTCAGTAATGATAACTCAGTAACTTGAGATAATGTTTCAAGTGAGTCTTTTTTTATCTCATGGGAACCAGTTTACAGACATTGCAAGCCTATTATAAAAAAGAACAAACAAAAAACATTGCAAGCCTATTATAAAAAAGAACAAGAAAATAAAAATAAAACACAAACCAAGTAACAAAGTAAATGAAAACAAAAAAAGTGAAAAACAAAAACCAAACCAAAAAAGCAAAACAAACAATAAAACAAAATAAAGATAGTCCATTAAGAAGAACTGATGCAGCAAATAGAAAAATAAAGCACTGATTTTTTTCTTCCATTTTTTGGACCAAAACCAAAAACTAATTTTAAAAAATACTCTCCAGTACAGGAAAATTATACATCAAAAAGCATAAAAACAGTAAAAAAATAAATAAAAAAAAACAATAAAAGAAAGAAAATTAAAGGAAGAAAATGAAATTAATGGAATAAAAAAAATGTACATTAGGTTTAATGGGACAAAACACAGCAGAGGGTTAGGTCATTACAAGCAATAGACTCAAGCTTTGGCAATAACACAAAACAAACAAACAAACATCTCTCTTATTGGGATATTCCAATTTCAAGACTTCAGTAGCAGGCAGGTTGAATATTGCACCATCGGTCTTCAGCTCGTCCCTGGGGTGACTTTCATTTACAGTGTAGCAGGTCTGGCTGGTAGCACAGTATAATTGCACATTAATTGTGTTGCTGGTTCAATATAAACCCTAACACCAAACGCAAACCAATAAGATGTTACTTTGGTTGAATACATGATTGCTAATCCAAACATCTATAATACTAATCTAGTCAAATACAACTTTGAGAGCTTTTTGGTGGTTCTTATGTAGTAAATAAAGCTAACTGATAGATCTAGAATGATAGATCTATTCTACACAGGACATCTAAAGCATCTTGGGGTGAAATAATACGACTCTGATTCACTCAGAAAGAAGGAGAGACAGCAGCACTCAGTCTGGAGTCAGTTCTGCAGTACATCTGTAGGAGGCGCTGTGCCGGCCACGAGGCTGCCATTGATTTGTGCTGATCCTGAGTGTGAGGGGTCAGGAAATTCCAACCAAGAGAGGAGGCATGTTGGAGGGCGGCTCCTGAGACCTCACCTGAACAAAGAGTGACAGCAAGAGTCAGATAAGAAGATTACAATCACTAATACTGAACTGTGCCATTAGAGGACAAAGCAAATGTTCTTTTTTAGATTATGCACAAACAAATAAACAAAAAACTGCTTCTGTAGTTTCACTCCAAGCCAAGAGAGGGCAGCATACTATGTGATGACTATGTTATTATAAAAGAGCTGACATACATGATAAATTCCCATCTGATCAACTGGATTCCCCTCAGTTTAGGTGGAGGACACTTCATGCTGATGGTCAGACGTCTGGTTGCGTGACATTAGGTCAGGCATGCATGTGTTGCTAGACAAACACATACACACTAACACACACGTATACCCAGAGCGCAGTACCTCTATCAGACCAGGAAGGAGTGGATGAAACCGAATAGAAGGATGAAGGGAGAGGGGTGCAGCCTAGAGAGGCAATCTTGAGTTCATTCTTCTGGAATAACTCAGAAGACATAGAAATACACAGGAGAAGGAAAATAACCCAGTGAGAAAGAACCGGAGATAGAGCCTTTAATCGTCTGATGGAGGGTTGTGCCGATAGACGATAATATTGTGTATCAATGATAGTCAAGAGATATTGCGTGTGGTTGATGCCTTTGATGATATCAAGACAATTATTATTATTATTATTATTAGGTTAGTATTGTTATCTAATTAATATTAGGGCTTATTTGTCCCATTATATTTTTTACACGTTTTACAGCATTGCACGTTATAACCAATCACACACGATTCTGTAGAACTTATGAATAGAATAGCCAATCAGAGGCATTCAGATGAGTTATCGCTGAAACACCAGAATTTTGTTGTTGAGTGTGCACGCTTGCTGACTGAATTCTGCTCTCTTGAACTCTCTCGTCATAAACAACAAGTGTAGTTTACTGTACGAACAAGT
The DNA here is from genome assembly GCF_001515645.1 of Sinocyclocheilus grahami. Taxonomy (NCBI): domain Eukaryota; kingdom Metazoa; phylum Chordata; class Actinopteri; order Cypriniformes; family Cyprinidae; genus Sinocyclocheilus; species Sinocyclocheilus grahami. Next base: position 1,956,260 of record NW_015505652.1, read on the forward strand.
TGATATAAGACAAGTTATTTAATTATTGAGTTAAATTGTGTTTCTGGGGCCCACCACCGTTACAATGTACGTACGAAGTAAGTATAAGAGATAGCTTCACTGAATATAACAGAAGTGTTTTTTAAAATGCATTAACTCAAGCTAGACTGAAGTCAGTGATGATGTGTTATGATCATGTAAATGTTCTTTGCTCGTTTTCTGTAGCTGCTGTTTGAGTAACTGAGGAAATGTAAGCATTATAATTAGTAACTTACAATAGTTTTTATTAAATTGTGATCATGTTAAATATAAATTCAGTCATATTAAAAATATTTTATGACATGACATCCATTTGCTACTTGACTAAAAGTATAGTATAATGTGTAGTTAATAGATTACACTAACATTAAGCTGCTTTTAGTCTGACCCTGGACTTGGTTCCCTCTCCGGCAATTAAACTACGCAAGTAAATGTGACCCTGGAGCACAAAACCAGTCTTTAAGTCGCTGGGGTATATTTGTAGCAATAGCCAAAATACATTGTATGGGTCAAAATTATTGATTTTTCTTTTATGCCAAAAATCATTAGGATATTAAGTAAAGATGTTCCATGAAGATATTTAGTAAATTTCCTACTGTAAATATATTAAAACTTAATTTTTGATTAGTAATATGCATTGCTAAGAACTTCATTTGGACAACTTTAAAGGCGATTTTATCAATATTTAGATTTTTTTGCACCCTCAGATTCAAAATTTTCAAATAGTTGTATCTCGGCCAAATATTGTCCTATCCTAACAAACCATACATCAATGGAAAGCTTATTTATTCAGATGATGTATAAATCTCCATTTAAAAAAATATGACTGGTTTTGGGGTCCAGGGTCACAAATAATTGAATAAATTAGCACAATGATATTGTGTATCGGCGATCTCAGAGGCTGACGATAGGATGATGTGACTATGGAGCGTATCGCCCAACACTAATCTGGGCTACACATATTTGAGTGTGTAACAGGGGAAACTTGTTTTACAAATAGAAACATGCCTGAGGTTGTAAAAGAAATGCATGTTTGAATGATAGAAAAGACTCACCTCTAGATTTGAGCGAGCTTGTTTCAACACATCTCGTGTTCTTGACACTAGAAATAAATGAAAATAAAGTGAAGAGAAGAACAATAAACATCAACAAAGAGAACACAGAAGAGATTAACTCACATTGACTGACAATGAATTGCTCCATGCTGTCTTTAGTGCGACTGGACGTCCTTAGATTCTCCATCGTGTCCCTGAGAAGCTGCTCTTGTTCTGACAACTTGCGCCTCAGTGCGACAACCTCTTTTCTCAAAGGCTGCTCCTACACAAACACATTTATAAGAAACCTTTAGGATTACAAAAATAACCAACATTCAGCGTGATTTTATTCATGGTTTAATTATGTAAATGGGCGCTACTGAAAACTGTCGCGGTCAGCGTGAATTTCTCTTAACAGGTGCATGCAAAATTATGTCTTGGGAGCACAAAAGTGGGTCTTGTTTCCAAGACCTATTGTAAGAACTGCAATGTTTCTCTAAGTGCCCTCTAACCTTTTTGAGCTGCTGGGCCGAGGCCTCAGTGCTGGGCAGAGCCGCCCTCCAGAACATTCTTAAGAGAGAGCTTGTCTCCTCCAGAATCTGCTTCAGTGTCTTAGTGCTGGTGTGCAAGTTCCTCATATAACCCTGTAGAGAGAGAACGCATGTCAATGACAATTCATTTGGAATATTCAAACTTTTTAGCAAGTTACCGTTTTCAATTTCAGGAAAACATTACATTAAATATAGTAAGTGCATTTATTTAAATTAAAAATGATTACACCTGTTTATATGAAAATTAAATAAAAGGAAATATTTAGTTTAGTTTATTAAAGCACAAAATATTTTTTTATATTCAGTCTGTTTAATCTAATGTGTTAATTTAGTATGATTAATTATATTTAAATATGAAAAGACAGATCTGACAGACATGTACATAAATTAACAATTAAAATAATACTACAAATCTACATTCTAAAATTGTGATGTGTTTATGTTCAATTATATGAAAATACAACTATATACTGATTTCTAAAACCACTTTTTGTGACTATTTAATTTGACTCATCTTCTGCAATACAATCTTAATTTAAGGGGTTTTCTCAGCAAATATTGATATATATACCACTGGTTCCCCTACTTTTTATCAGCTGAACCCCTTTAACTTACAATATATTTGAAATATAATTTTTTTTTCAATAATTTTTAAATGTATTTGCATCTTCCTGGTTCTCTAATGTTGCTTAATGTTTAAATAAAATATTAACTTTTTTAGTGAGAAATATTAAATTTTTTATGTTTTTATTTTTAAAATATTTATTTAAATTTTTAGTTTTTTAATCATCAGCTTTTCCCCAGATAAATGCAATTAATTTGATTATTTTGATAAATTAATCATCATACCATGCAATTAATTTAATTCAAATTTTAATAATTTGACATTCCTGCTAAAGAAATACATATCTCTGAATTATCCCTCCACTCATTATTACACCAGCCTTTCATCTTAAATCAGATCTATATTCTGACCTCTGGTAGGTTAGGTGCTTCTGTGCTGGACTGCAGTGCTGCTTCTATCTTGCGGATGACAACCTTCCCTTCCAGTAGCTGCTGCTGCAGGGCACTGAAGTCATCCACATGACCAATCATATGACACCCAGTCTTGCAGGCGAAGGAGCCGTCAGGGGCCTCAGCCTCCAGAGCTCCAGCACCAGACCTAGAGGAGTCTAATCAGAAGACACGCATTGTTTAATTAGTTTTCTGTGTCTTGCACTTATTTGAGTGAATTTTATCTCACCACTAGCAGAAGACTTTGGCTCATCTGTTTCCACAGCTGTTGAAGCATGGCTGGAGAACCCTGCATCTCGAACAGGAGATGGTGATTGGTCTACAGCAGACAGTGAGACCAGGTTAAATTAAAATATTTATAAATATGTCAAAATGCATCCACAAACGTGCAAATTAAAGTTATGATTGATTATTATAATTAGTTGTCTCACCGTGGAAGAGCTGTTTCCTGGCTGAAGGACGGGGCATACACTGGTCCAGCCTCTCTCTCAGCTGCTGCTCCAACAAATGTATGTTAGACTCTCGCTCTCGTAGGTCAAAGGTCAAACTCAATCCTGAGCCTACAGCAGTAGAGGGCACAAGACCTTTTAATACTCTGCTTTTACAATCCAAAGCTGATTGCACAAGACTTTAGCTGTAATTGTTCCATCTAACACAAATTTCAGTCATTTTAAAATATAAATTTATTTGTAGGGCAAAATGAGCAATATTTGATGGCTTTGATTGCGTTTCAGACAGGTGCACTTGTTTCTTACCCGTGTTGCTCTCAGTAGTGCCACAGACTCTCTGATACACCTGTAGTTCACACTGCAGCGTGTGCACTAGACATTGACACTCACTCAGCTGCTGCTGGAGAACACTCACTTCATGCTGTAGCCTGTTTACATATGTATATACAGTAATATTAATCAATGCAGTCTGCCACATTTTTGTCAAGAGTCAAATCTCAAAATATTGTAGTCTGACACTGTACCTGGTGCTGTTGTCCAGACTGTTCTGTTTCTCTTGTTTGAGCTGTAGTACTGCCTGAGCCTGCTCTCTAACCTGAGACTGCAACCATCTGCACTGATCCGCCCACTGGTCCGCCTCTAGCTCTGCCTGCTTTAACTGGCCACGCCCAGACAGAACCACCTCTCTCAGCCGCTCCATCTCTTTACTGCCATCTGCATGTGAAACAGACACAATACCTTAGCTATAACTGAAAATGTTTAATAATATATATTTTTTTTAATTTCCAAGATGAATGCCTATACAGAATGAATACTGTATGAACTAAGCTATATTACTATTCCATTGTCAACACTGACAAGAAAATATGCTTAATCATTTACATCTAATGCACCTAAAGTTGCTGTAGTACTACTGATAGCATTCCTTATGAACATAGCAGGACTAAGATCTTACCTGTCCTGACCTGCTGGAGTTGGGTTTGCAGGGCGTGATTTTCCTCTTTCAGCACTCGAATCTCATTGGACAGTTGAGTGACAGAATCAAGGCCTTGGATATAGATGTTAGTGGGCGCTCCCCCTGCTAGTGGAAGGTAGGAGAAAATATAAATACATTTGAAACAGACAAGCAAAAACACATACAAGTATTACAACATAAACACACTGATTGGGTTAATTTGATTGTGTGAATCTTTGACCTCGCCCAGAGGAGGCCAGTCTCTCCTCCAGCTGTTGTCTCAGACGGTCATTGGTCTGGATAGAGTCTTCTAGACGCCGTCTGAGAGTGCGGATCTCTCTTAAATGTTCTTCCATTAAGTCTGTGCCTAAAGCATTGAATAAAAAAAGCAGGATAAGTTCTACAAAACATTATATATGACAACAATATGTTAACATTATAATTAACTCTGAGATTTAACCTGTTTGGCCTGACTGATATCCAGAGGAACCAGAGGACACGTCTCCATACGTGCCTGGTCTTAAAGGTCTTGGGCCATACATCATATCCCACATTGCACTGCTTTCCAGAAGGCTTGCCCCTGATTTCATAGCGGGACTGGTGTGCTGGCTGCTGAAAGGTGACTGTTCGAAGGCATGATGGGATAGTGGGTGTAAGCTGCTATGGTCAGGCTGAGTATGGGAGCCCGGTGCAAATGCAGGAAGGGCTTTGATCTGAGGACCATGGTAGCCTGTACCAGGATAAGAAAACATTATTGGAGACAATGTAAAAAAAAAAGTGAGTATATAAATTACTAGTCAAAGCATTTGGGGCTCACCAAGACTGCATTTATGTAATCAAAAAGTACAATAAAACATTAATATTGTAAAATAGTATTACAATTTAAAATAATGGTTTTCAATTTTTTTTATATTTTAAAATGTAATTTATTCCTGTGATGGTAAAGCTGAATTTTCAGCAGCCATTACTCCATCACATGATCCTTCAGGAATCATTTTAATATGCTGATTTGGTCAAGAAACATTTCTAACTGTTATCAATGTTGAAATATCACAAATATTTTTGTGAAAACCGTTATACATTTTTTTTAGGATTCTTTGTTGTATAGAAAGTTAAAAAGAACAGGATTTATTTAATCTGGTTGTAAAAATTACTGTCACTTTTGATCAATTTAATGCATTCTTGCAGAATATAAGTATTAATTTCTTTAAAAAAAAAAGTTTTTACTGGACAAATACAGATTAAGCAAATGATTTATGCATGCATATTAGTGATTCAACTTTCAACACATGCATATTGCATTATTGACTTAGGTTTGTTTGACAAAAAGTTTGTTAACTTCTATATTCTTTATTCATTCTCTGACTTCTATTTGGCAATAGCATTATTCCAATTAAGGGTTCAAATCTTGCTGATACTGATTCAGTGACACAATTAGTATGAATCATTCTGTGCCACACACACTCAGATGCAGGCTCACTGTTTCCAAGCTGTCTCTGGAGCATCTGAAGCTCTTGGTGAACCTCTGCCAGTGAAAATCCCCCACCATAAGGGTGACGGGTTCTCAAGGGTTGAGTTTGAGGATCAAATACAGGTGGAGAAGACATTTGAGGACAATGGAGAGCGGTGGAGAAAGAAAAGGAGCTGGACAGAGGTACAGTAGAGAGGCCTGATGGGAGCACACATAGAGAAACAGCTACAGATACTTCATTGAGTGAGACTTTGTATGCCTAGAAGCAGGCTACAGCTGGTCTATGGAATAAACAAAAACTTTCAATTCACTATTAATCTGAAAAAAAAAGAATACACACTACCGTTCAAAAGTTTGGGGTCGGTAAGTTTTTTTAATGTTTTATGAAAATCTCATGCTCACCAGGGCTGCATTTATTTGATCAAAAATAAAGTAAAACAGTAATATTTTGAAATATTATTGCAACTTAAAATAACTGCTTTTTATTTTAATATATTTAAAAATGTAATTTATTCCTGAGATGCAAAGCTGAATTTTCTGCAGCCATTGCTCCAGTCTTCAGCATCACATGATCCTTCAGAAATCATTCTAATATGCTGATTTGGTGCTCATGATCATCTGGTATTTCAAATAAAAACAGCATAAACAGCAAGAAATCTTTTGTAAATGTTATTACTGTCACTGAATAAAAGTTTTAATAAAAAAAACCCTGATCCCACATTTTTGAATGGCAGTGCACATAAAGATAAAATAACATTGTTATGAGAGATACTAAAAAGGGCATGTGTGATTTGGTACCCCACACTCTTCCTACCTGTCTGTGCCTGGGCTTCCATTGGCCTATGTGGTGTGCAGTGCATGCTGGGACAGGTGTTTGGGGACTGGTGGCTGTGCGATGAAGTGATAGATGGAGGATTGGATGGATGTAATGAGGCTGAGCCTCTATGATCACGTGAGTCTAAAACAAAACAGGTGGACAATGAAAAAAGGTGGATGAGAAACTAACCTGAAGAGGACATGATAAAATATAGAAATATGATGATGTTAAACTCAAAAACCTGTGGCACTTCTTGCTGCCTCCTCTTGGCCATATTCGCTGGCAGCATCTAGTTCGGAGCACAGCTCTAGATCCTCATTGGTTGAGCCGTGGTCATCTGATACAAAAGAGGTCCCGTCTGATTGGTCGGTGGTCACAGAGAGGGCATGGCTGCTAGTAGGCGTATCCGATCGTTGATGCTGGTCAAGTTTGGAGCGTAACGACTCGATGAGCTTGTCTTTCTGTTGTAGCTCCTTACTTAGCCTGAGAACAGACAAAAATGACATTTAGCACTGTTTGTATTAAAATGGAGCTAATCTTCCTCCATGAGATGATGGTGAGAGACCACTGTACGTCTGTAAGCCAATCAGAAGATATCTGATGTTTAATGTACAGTATAGTTAAAAGGAGCAGTGACTTTGGACCAATCAATTTTCACGATGGACAGGGCTACACTCTTAAAAATAAAGGTGCTTCTCGATGCCATAGAAGAACCTTTTTGTCTAAATGGTTTCATAAAGAACCTTTAACATCTGAAGAACCTTTCTGTTTCACAAAAGGTTCTTTGTGGCGAAATAAGGTTCTTCAGATTACAAAAACGCAAGAAAGAGATGGTTCTTTAAAGAACCTTTGACTGAATGGTTCTTTGTGGAACCAAAAATGGTTCTTCTATGGCATCGCTTAAAGAACCTTTTGAAGCACCTTTATTTTTAAGAGTGTACCCAGCAGCAGAAATAGAAACCAAGTGATCAACAAAACATCCTGTTGCTTAATGTAGTCATGGCTAGTTACTCTGGTTATTACAAAAACAAACAATGAGCACAATCTGCAAACACAAGATATCTGTAATTATATTGTCAGAATATAACCAAAATTCTCACTTTTCAGAATTCATTCAAAACAGTAGTAATGTCTTATGATTACTTTTGTTAAAGTGCCATACATGTGATGAAGCAATTGTGTCACGCTTCTCCTTTTCTGTAAGTCAAAACCGCAAAACTAATAATTGTAAATGTCAGGGTCTGATAAAAGTGAGTTTTTGGTTTATTATGCTTATGTGGATACAAATTAAGCATGTTGTACATGCAAATTGTCACCATATTCTGTTTGCCACGTGCCAGGTGTTTTCCAGCATGCTGGGCATTAGGCTAATTTTGTACCCACAATTCATTCCAAGCTGGATTAATTAGGACCTGTTTTTGTTTTGTCAGAGCCAAAACACACACACACACACAGTAGTCCTACTAGTGTGTGCCACCTCTCTCACATGTACTCCTTCTCCAAATCTAATATCTTTCAGCTACATGCACACACAGTCATATGCACCAAAATGTAACACGACCAACACCAACCAAAATAGACCTGTCTTCTAAGACAACATCCTGATTGTGAACATCCTGCGACTGATTTTAAAACGCTCAACATAATAGCGCACCTCATGTAAAATGCACAGAAAACTGTGTTTGCCCAGATTGTTTTAAAAAATCATTAAAAAGTTTGGGGTCAGTAAGATTTTTTTTTTATTTGGAAATAATTTTTTGCTTTTATTCAGCAAGGATGTGTTATCAAACGTGAAAGTAAATACATTTATAATTCTAAAAATAATTTCAATTTCAAATAAATTATATTGATAATTATATTGATATTGACAAATACAGGTGCATCTCAATAAATTAGAATGTCATGGAAAAGTTCATCATTGATAATTATAACATTTTTCTTAAGCATTAAATTAGCATATTAGAATGATTTTCGAAGGAACATGTGACACTGAAGACTATAATAATGGCTGCTGAAAATTTAGCTTTGCCATCACAGGAATAAATAAAAATTTTAAGTATTTTAAAACAGAAAACAATTGTTTTAAATTGTAATAATATTTTACAATATTACTGTTTTTACTGTATTTTTGATCAAGTAAATGTCTTGGTGAGCACAGAAAACTTCTTTCAAAACCTTTAAGAAGTCTTACCAACTCCAAACTTTTAAATGGTAGAGTACAAAAACACAAATATTGTTTTAAATAGTTAAGTTGTATGATTAAAAAAAAATAAGTAAACCTACACCTATAAAACACCCCAAAGGTCTTACTTCTCCATCTGTCTGTGCAGCATTCTTTTCTCCCTTTCTGTCTGCTTCTTGAGAATGGCCAACTCTCTCTTCTGCGCCTGCCATTCCCACAGAGAGAAGGAAAAGAGGGAGTCGCGGTACAGGGGGCTGCTTTTGGACAGCATGGACCTCCATAGCGGAGCCATGGCCCCCCGACCTGCCTGAGCCCTTATGCTCCCTTGAGACCTGGTCACAGCCACTTCATCCTGACCTTCCAAACTCTCGACTGGCTGGGAAACACAGAGGAGCAAGTCAGGGGCCGCAGGACCGGCAGCCGACGTAGTGCCTGTCAACTGGGTCTCTGTGATAACTGGGTTGCGATCATTCGTGTGACAAAGGCTGGGGGGTTTGCCCAGATTGCAAGGAGTGATGGGGGAGGAGTTGGGAATCTCCAGCAGGCAGTTGGATGACGAGCAACACAAATCCCGAGATTACAAATCCCAAGTGCTGAGAGACAGACCTGTTTATTCCCAACCACAACAGATAGTTTTAATACATCCACAAACGCAAAAATACCAAACTGTTGTGACATCCAGCGTGGTCTGGACTTTCCAAACTTCTCTTCCTTTTCAAGTCCTTGCTGGACAACAGATCAAACACATCCTTGTGGAACTAATAATCACAAACTCAACTTGAAATTCCTCAAGTCCCAATTTCAAAGAAACAAAAGCCGCCGATGTTGAATGTTCAGTAAGTCCTTCTTCTCAGAGACCAGTTCCTCTGTGCTTTTCTATTTATTCCCAAAGGAGGAAAAGGGTAATCAGAGTGTCTTCCTGAAACGTAACGTCCTTCCCCATGAGCTCTCAAACACAACAAACCCTCATGGTGAAGTGTGCGTGTGTGTGTGGTCCTTGCCGTTGGGCTGATGTGTTCCTCTGTGCATAAACAGGGTGCTTCAGTCAAAAGAGACACATCTGTGTTCCAATAAACAAACATAAAGCATATCCAATCTATTATATGCTTATAAAATTAGGACATCTAAATCAACTTCTCTTGTAAATCATCACAAAACAAAACAGAACATGTCCTTATTGTTGCTCATGATAAAAGATGCTTCTTATTTCTGCATGGTGTCGTATCCGTAACCATCCAAAAGGAAAACCAAACAGAAAATCCACTTCCATAGGCAGGTTAATATGAATATTCTGTCATCCCTCCTCTTCTGGCATTCAGTCACTCTCTTCTTTCACATGGCCTCGCAAGTGGTCTTCTCCTTCCACCGTCTTCTCATCTTTATCGCTCTCTCTTTCTTTCTCTGTCTAGCTGCCTCTGACCTATTTCACTCATGAGGTTTTAATAACTTAACCTGATTAGTGCTGGAGTCAACACCCAATCCAGAGCCGGGTGTTCACAGCCAGCTACCAACCATGTGACAGCTCTGTCCCAGGGCATTGTTCACAAGAGGACACAAAAACACACATAAAACACATAGGACATTGACCCGATGCAAATCCCCCTCCGTTTTCTCTCAATTACAAGCCCCAGCTAAATGAGCTGACTGGCAACAAAATACGGTTAAATCCAGCAGTGCATCTGGTTGGCCATCTGCGCACCCTTTCACTCTCTTTCACCTCATTAAAGGCGGCAATATTAGAGACAAACAGAGACATTTCCACAAGGAGATTACACACTGGAAATCATCCTTTTCTGGCTGTGAGCTTCCATTACAACAGAGCTATGAAGGAAATAAGGGACGAGGACGTGACGTGCACTACCAGATCAGCAAAGAAGGTTTTAAACTGCAATTAAAACCATTAGGAAGATCACAGATCGACTGTGATGCAAGATGTGAATGATCATACTGGTTAAATGGTCCCTTAGAAAATATTCATGATTTGGTGCAACAGGGATGGGAATCATTAAGAACTTAAAGGTGACATATCATGAAAATCTGACTTTTCCAGGTTTTAAGTGCTATAATCAGGTCCCCGGTGCATCTACCAACCAAGGAAACGTGAAAAAGATTAACCCAGTCACTTTGTTTTGGAAAGCCTCTTTCTGCAAGCGTCTGAGAAAACGAGCGCGTCTGATTTCACTCCCTTGGTGATGTGGCAAAGGGATCTCATTATAATATTACCTCCCTTTAATCTGTAAATTTCCACCCACGGCGCCATCATTTTGAATGATGAACACTGAACACTGTTTATAGTCCCAGCCTCAGAGGAGTCAAGAGAGCAGTGGATTTATTGATTTATTTACTTTATATTGCTGCTGCCACACAGATCTAAAATAAACAAGCAATTTATTTCCCAGTTGTTTACCTTCACAGACATAACTGAATGTTTTTGTAACTCGTGTGTTTTTAACGTAAAATTATGTGTGAATGAGAACTTAGTTTAGTACTCACATGCTGTGACAGCCGCTTTCTGTCCGTGTGCTTCGGATGTGTGCGCTCAGAAAACCGTATATCTGAAGTTTAAACTCATATATGGTTTAAAACGCATGATTTCAGCGCGATAAACACAGGGTTCGTACACATTTTTACCAATACATTTCCATGACTTTTCCATGACTTTTGAGACAATATTCATGACCTAAATATTCCATTATTTTACAATAAGAATAAAAATCTGTTCAAATTATCATAGCACATGTTAACTAAAATGAATTACTATTAATGCTACTCATTTGCTTTCTTGTTTTAGTAATAAGTACAAGCTGCAACTGCGCCAGACCTTACTCCACATTTCACATCACTGAATATTATCATTTATT